>NC_060950.1:37038675-37123675 GCF_022045245.1 Lucilia cuprina
CGCACATTTTGTCGAATTATTACATCATAAAAACATAACGGTCCATTTTCGCACCTTTTATTGCAATTTGATGTCAAACTCTTTCATTACACCCTACACACCGTAGTTGGAAGGGTATTATGTGTTCGTGCTGATGTTTGTAATGCGTTAAAATATTAGTGCTATACCCACCTTATGCCGATCGACTCAGTACCACTTTCTGAGTCGATTAAACGATGTCCGTCCGTATATGTGTCCATGTAAACGAATTTTCAAGTGGGCGAAAAGAAATATGAAATTCGTATATTTGAGATAATATTACAGTTAGAGTCCTCAAATTTTGTCGGAGGCACTTTAGTATTAATATGATTATTCAGGATAAAAAGTAGCGTTAGGGGGCGTGCACTTCCCATATAAATTTAATACAAAAATTCGTTTATATTGGAAACTATTATAGTTACAATCTTAAAATTTTGCACGAATAACTTTAACATTTTTACATTCATCTGAACATTTAGAGTATAACGAGCGAACTTTTAATGGGGACTATGAATAAAATACAAAATATTGTTTATCTGGGAAAATATAGAACTAGATCATAGGCGGCCAAACATGGCCTTGCGGGCAATGTGTTATTCTCACTTATACACACGCAATACAAATATTCTCAGCAACAAAACAAACTATATATAAAACAAAAACAATTTAATTTAGTGGCTCTCTTTATGAAATGATACACAGAGAATATTTTCAAAAGCCATTACAAATTAATGTATGAATACTTTTTATAGAAAGATCTATTAGCCATACATATGTATATTTATTTATTTTTATTTGTTCAAGCAATTAATCTCTTAAATTGTAACGATTAAACGATCGACTGTTAATTATTTGAGTACCTATTAGATACATTTAATATATAAACAAACTATATACATATATCAATACATCAAACTATATACAATTATAAGTACATACATCAACACATTTTTTGATGTAAAAATAAATACTTTCATCAACGGATACATACAACAATACATACACAGAAAAAACTAAAATTCAGTTTTAATTATCAAAATAATTGTATCATACAAGTTTTGCACCTATAACCAAAATGATGATATCAATTACCAAATTTGTAAAAAAATAAAAATTTATATTTTTTTTCCAAATAACGAATTAATCAGAACAATTAATGTCAATAATTGAAACAAGATTTAACATTGATTAATTCATTAATTGTATAAGTTAAATATTTAATAAATATGAAATTGATATTTTTTTAATTTATTAATCAAATAAATTAAACTGTTTGATATAGAATTTTTTAAAAATCAATTAAGAAGGTGATTAAAGCAATCAAATTATTAATCGATTACACACAACGTTAAAGGAATACTAGACCTTTAACAATGCGTTCAGCATTTACAAAAATTATCACTTTATTGTCACAATTTAACATATAAAGTTTTTCATAAATTGTCAAGAAACTTAAATATTATATGCCTACAATTTTATTGACTATTTAAGAATTATAAAAATTGCTAGCACAAAAATTCAAAATAAAATATTAAAAATAAATCTAAAATAGAAAAGAAGGCCAGAAATTTTTTTCAATCAATTAAAAAATTAATTGAATTAATTAAAAATTTAATCAAAATTTTACACTTAAGTTTTAAACAGTTTCAAATAAACGAGATAATTAAGACAAATAAAAATTTGTTTAAATAAAAAATAAAGAAAATTAAAACATGTTAATTGAAAATAAACTACCGATAATTTTTTCTGTGTACATCTCTTCCGTTATTCATGTATAATACTAATAATATGAATAACACAAATATGTAGCAACATAAAATTTTTTTCAGTGAAAAACACACATATTTTCATTTATGTTCTCTTTTATATTTTGCACTACAACATATGCGTTTTAAACGTTCTCTTTCTGGCCACCACGGAACTAGATTCATCAAATTTTGCTTATATTACTTTAATATTCACCTGAACATTTTGAGGATAAAGGGCGGACTTTAATCTGGGAAGCTTGAAGCCCCCACATGAATTAAATAGAAAAAATAGTTATCTAAGAAACTATTAGAGCTACTTAGAATCCTCAAATTTTATACGAATAACTTTAACATTCATGTAAACATTTAGAAAATAACGGCGGGATTTAAATTTTGTATTTAAATTTTGTACATCATAAAAAAATTTTAGATAATTCCAATTTTTCATATATATAAATTGATATAAATTGGCGAACTTACAAAAATTTTCTTGGCATCTCTCATATGTAACATATAGTTAATCTGGAAAACTATTGTGGTTAAAATTTTCAAAATTTTTAGGCATAATATTGATCATACTTCTGATTTACAGTCATTTAAATCGTTTCAAAAATCACTCAAACATATTTACTTCAATATAAATACTGATGACGGAAAAATACACAAATCGTTCTCCTAATTTTTAGCATCTGCAAGATCTTTTCATAATAAGTCATGGCATCCGTACGAGGTTCACAACCTAAACTCAATATAAATTTTTCTGGGCCTAATCAAAACTAGTTCCACACATGAATATGTGTTAGTACCTTCATTACGGAAACAAAACTTTTGTCGAGTTTCTAAAAATTTGATATAGCACGCTAACTTGTTTTAGTTATTATGTATTCATTTTGGTTGGAATAGCGAAGCACACCGGGTATTAGCTAGTACATTCATAAAAAGAAAGTTGTTAAATGCGCCTTAATTAAGAAGTAAAGAAAAAAGAAATTGTTTCATTTTTTAATTGACATCGGATGAATCATTTGTTAAACTTAAATTCGAATACACCTTGGCTACACTATGTCAATATTAATTTCCATTCGAAATTGCTGGTTTAAGTAACATTCACAATGCTAGCAACAATTTGGTTTTTTGACTTGGTCATAGTTTTTCATATATTTTCCATTCATTTTTAGTACAAAAATGTAACTAAAGTTCTGTGAAAAAGTTGAAAATACTTGAACTTCAGCTTACTTCAGTTTAGTACTTAAAGGTACAAAAAATAGTATTACTTCCCAGGTACAGGCATATCTGACATATCGATCAAAAATTTTGCAACACTGCATTACTTTTAATAATTTAAGATGATGTTTTGTATTTAATGACATGTTAAGCAGATAAGACCTTTTGTATATGACGTAACAATATACATATTAGTCATAAAAAAGGGTACTTTTTATAAATAAATGTTTGAGGTGAAAAACATTTAAAAATAGTTATATCAGCTAACCAAAATATTGATCGAGACATTGCACGTTGGGTTGGAATGAGTCAATAGGGGCTCTTAATTAAAATTTTTAAACAAAGTTTTTAGTTTTTAAAATTTTAAAACAAAGTTTCAACTAAAACTAGATATAATTCTACATCACTGTAAAAAATTTCAAATATCTAACTGTCTTCTTATTAAATTGTCAAAGTGATCTAAATATTTATATTTTTATGTAAATCAGAAAAAGATTAAATTTAGTGGTAAAACAGATATAAATTATGAGGTTCTACATTAAACTACAAGTATATGAAACTGATTTTGAGAATATTTCAAATATTAGTACATGAACAAATAATTTTAATACAAAATATTCGTTTGTTACTACCAATATTTAGAATTCACATTATAAAATGCTAAATTTAATTCCATTTTCACAATTTTACGTTTCGGTTAAAATTAGATACTTAGCAATTATTGTAAGCATAATTCGAATACAGATATATTTTAACAAATCTTTTCTTTTAGCAAAATTTCGTTAATTGTAATAAAATTTCATTTAAGAATACATAATTTTTATAATAACGACCGATTTTCCAACGATATTTTTTCTTTGTTTACCATTACTAGGGTAAGCTGTTTTCCTTCACTTGTTACAAATTTTTCGTTCATTTGACTGCAAATGAGTAAATAAAATTTTGTGAAATTTATAACTTCATTATCTATTTTTGTCTAATTATTTTGAATAAAACCTACTTTGACAAGATAAAAAATGACGTATCGTTAAGTCCACTCGCCTTAGTATTGTAGCGACATCAACGATAAAATAACAAAAACAAGCTTAGTATTTATTTAAATTGATAAAATTTTTAGCGAAAATTCACAGTTTAGTTGCGGACTTCAATGTATTAAAAACTAATTGCGGAATCAATTAAAAATTATTGATTATTTTGTTAAATTTCGTTCTACCTCAGTTGGCATTAATTGCATATAACAAACCAAATGGCACCACATTGGGATGAACCGCATCATCATCACCACCACCACCACAACCGTCCTATTATTGAAGTAGATATTGTGAGTCCTTTTGCTCGACCTCCACCACCACCTCGTGTCACTACAGAAGTAATTATTGCTCCACAACAAAGACCAACAGAAATTGTATATGTAGCACCATCCCAGCCACGTCCACCACCACAACAAGAAGTTGTTGTTGTATCTCAAGAATATCAACCAGCTCCAGAACATTGGGATAATCGTCCACGCTGGTAATCAATATATTGAAGAAATCATACTTCCAATTTATAATAATTTAAAATAAAAAAGTAATTTAAATTAGGAAAACTCATATTAAACAAAATAATTTAGGATTTAACATAATTAAAAAATAATACATATGTAATATATATGCACGTTATTATTATTGACTTTTTATGAGTTGTTATACCTAAAAATCAATTTTCCAAAATCTTGAGATACGGGTAGAGAACGGAGTTTCCTACCATAAGAATTATGTACTTCTTGAGATTTACATTAGAAGTGGTGAATTGGAATCAAATAAAAAGGGCTTTCTTATCTATTACAAGTCAGTGTTTCTGCAGGTCTTTTTCAGGACTTCCATAAAGGTAATTCTTTTTCGCTTCTTTGGAAGTTCTTTTTCTGCTGGGTATATGATGTTTATATAACGTGGATAAATATTTCATCAGCAACATATTCTTGATTTCAAATTTGCACCGATTCCTAAGTTTGAAGATTTCTCTACACTGTATTTAATACATATATGTACTAACTGTACTATTTATTTATGCATTAAAAAACTATGTGTATCTGTTCTTAGTAAATGAGCTTTGTTTTTATAATATTCATTGCATTAATAAAAAGATCAATTCTAAAAGGATTTTTAAAAACAACTTGCATTTTAAAAGCAGGAAAGCTCTCAAGATTTCGGAAGTGTTTGGCATTAAAAAAAAGATACTCGGAACTATATTTAAGAAAAATTATATAGCATCAAAGGTATTTATTTTTGTCGCACAGTTCTATCGGAAGTTTTGAATGGACTATGTGTCGGTCAGAGAGCGTTTATAATTCTCCGTAAAAATTTATGTATATGTTCAACAAGGTACAGATTATGTTAGCTTGTTTATTACAAACAGCCCAGCTAGCGTTAGGATGATTGTTGGTTGCTTAATCAGTAAACTGGGTTTTTGACTTCTTTTGATGACTGAAAAATGTCCTGATATATGATTGAAAACTTATTATATGAAAAACAATAACAAAATGTATAATAAATTTTTAAAATTTGATCTTTTTTAAAATTGTTTGGTGAACATATTTCCAAAATTTTTTATTATGTAATTGTTTGTGTTTGCAATAAACAATAACAATTACACATAAAAATGCCTCAAAATTAACAAATGATTCGAAACTGATTAAAAAAGGGCCTCATAAAATCCTCTTTAGAAGAGTTTGCAAACAATTTTGTGTGGTCTAAAATAAGTTACTAAATTCTCATTCCGTTTTTAATATTAAATGTATAATTATTTGAGTTTGTGTAATATTTTTAATTTCATTTTTTATTAAGGAAATTTAAATTATATTATGCTTTTTATGTGCAATGATCCTCTACGGAGGATAGTTGGCTGACTAATCACTAATCTAAGTTTAAAGGGTTCCAATTAATGAATAAAATCCTATTTATTTGAAAACAATAACCAAATGTACAGCAATCATAAATAGATCATCCAGATGTTCGAAATATGGTTGTTTATATATTTATTTTGTAATTAAATTCAAAATACAGAAAACAGTATTCGGAAAAGGCTTAAAAATTACTAAAATATAATTTGAAAATGACTGTAAAACGAAAAGTATTTCGACTCACAAATGACTCATAAAAAACTCATTTAGAAGAATCGCGGGTACGGAACTCTTGACGAAATTATAATCTATGATCAGAAAATGATCATAGATTATAGATTATAGCAATGCACAAACACATGCTCTGTGTTTGTGCATTGTTTAGCATTTGTGTCTGTTGTTTTGCTTTTATTTTTTATCTCAGGAGCGGAAAACCATTTATGAATAATATGTGATTTTTTAACAAAAATTAAAAATGAAATTAAAACAAGTAGTGTGCTACATTCGGCTGTGCCAAATCTTAGGTACTAACATTTGTGCATGTGTGGAACTAATTTTGATTATGTCCAGAAAAATGTATATTGAGTTTCGGTTGTGGACCTTGTACGTATGCCATGACTTATTATAGAACTATCATGCAGATGCCAAAAAATAGGAGAATTATTTGTGTATTTACAAACATATTCCTGTCAAGCATTTTACCAACATTAATATTTATAATGATCTAAATTCGTTTGAGTGATTTTTAAAACGTTGTTGATGACTGTAAAATATGATCAATATTATGTCGAAAATATTTTAGCAGATTCTATACATAGAACATACTCATGTCGAATATTATCGAAATATTATCATTTAGTTGTGAATTATGTGGGAAATGGACCTTATGTGGAAGTTGTGACCATTTATGGGCCAAACAAAAAAAAATAGCAATAAATATTTTCGATGAATTTGGTTAATATCCTTACCATAGTTTTAAAGTGAGCGTATTTTACACACACAGACTGACTTAGCAAAATCAGAATTTCACACGGATCAAGAATATATATACTTTCCTGATCGTAGAGAAATATTTTTTGATGTCACACATGGAATGACAAACTTATATATACCCCCTTATCACCACTAAGGGTTGTGGAGGGTTTAAACATTTTAAATTAAACACTACTTTTGGTCGTAAATCCACAATAGTTATGTATTCTGTATCCTTATTAAATTCTAAAACCGTCTGTCAGTCTTTTGATCCACAATTGGTCATGGTAACCATATAAGGCCCACTTCCGTAAATCACTTAAACGGGCATATCTATTAAACTATTGAGATAAAATTCTATACAAATATGTTTTGTACATGTCATTGTTGTACATTTTTTCAAATGGACCATAATTGGTCCTGTTTCGTTGAATTATAAAGTTTTCTGTATAATATACGACTGGAAAATGTCTAGTGTACTTATAAACTATTCTACTATACTAAGTTCGACTTGAATATGTTTTGCGTACATATACATTTTTCTACCGAATTAATTCCTGATCGGTCTATAATTGGTAATAAATGTAATTGGCATAAATTTTGGTACCCTCTCTACGAAAAAAAAACTTTTGTCGAATTACCTAAAAATTAATGAATTAACTGGGTTAAAATAAAAAGTAGCTTTCTGGTGGAGGATATTAAAGATTCGGGACATCCGAATAAAGCACTCTAACTTGGTATTTCTTTAATATATTTTTCTGGAATTAAATAATTGTTTTATTTTCAATAAATTAACTGCTTTAACAAAAAACATATAAAAATGTAATGAAATAAATAAATGTTTTAGTTATAATTCTCAAAAATTGTATCTTTTTTAAATAAACTTCTTTATAACATGTTTAAAAAACGACCACTTATTACCAACGGGGATATGGAGGGTTGTTATAGCCATAATTACATCCATTATTATATGCTCCATTGTTGTTGTAGTAAGCACCGTTATTATAATAAGGACCTTGACATGGTGCACCGGGATAAGTTGCGGCTGGTGTTACGACCACCACTTCAGTGCGAGGCGGGGGTGGTGGAGGATAGTATGGACGATTCCAACCGGGAACAATATCAATCTCGATACCTGGACGATGATGGTGATGATGATGACGATGGTGATATGGATCCTCATAGTATGGTGGTGGAGGCATATTGATTGTTTTAATAAATTTTAATTGTATACGTCGCTCTAAAAGTTTGTTTTAGCTGGATGTTTTGAACGAAGCGAAACGTCAAATAATCCAAAATACTCTGTGTCATAAAGTCATTTTCATATTATATTAGCCTTAAACAAATATTTTTGTTTTGATAATAAAGAAAACTTAAACGAAAAACTCATTCCAGTGACTCGCTTCCAGTGTTTGTATTTGCTGATTCGATTTTTTTTATCGATCATATGTTCGAAAAGCAGTGAATGATAAGGAAAAAATGTTTTTGCGTGTCCAAAATGACTCACTACAATAATAATCATATTTAACAATAACAAAATATTGTATTTTTAGTACAGGTATTTGTGTTTAGATAAGAATGCAAAGGTAATTTTTGGACTTCAATTCACAAAGATAATATTTTTCGAACATGAAAAACACACGTTTCAAATAGGAAAGTTAAAACAGTAGCGATATTATAAATCAAATTATTTAATAAACACAAACATAATCGATATATGTATACACATTAGAGGTGTCCAAACAATATCGTCTTTGTTCAGATGGGTCTTATTTTTTTTATTTTATAACTAGCTAATACCCTGTGTGCTTCGCTACCTCAATCGAAATAATTCAAACATTTATTTATTTAGTTACTAAATTATAACATTTTTCTGAAAGGTTTATTATAATTTCTCTTTGATGACAATATATTTCATTTAAATTCTATAATAATACATTAATCTATCTATTTATTTCTTAATTGCTAAGTAATTAAAAAATAAATAGATACAATTTTTAAAATTCTGTATCTATATCATTATTTGATATTGAATATTGTGAATTTGAGTGATTTTCTGGAGTATGAGAGCTATGACGAAATATGGACCGATCGTAAAACAATTTTATAGTGTAATTTATGTATGTATATAAGAGCAATATTCTTGCTAAATGTATGGATACAAATATTTTTAATGAGTTATGTACGTTTATGTGATTTTCGGGAGGGGACCTTGTATGGGCAGCTATATGAGCAATACTTTTACTTAATTTTGTATCGATATCTTAATTTAGTAATGAGAATGACAAAGTTAAATATACCCTCTATCACCACTGATGGTAAAACAATTATCACTTTATTGTCACAATTTAACATACAAATTGTCAAGAAACTTGAATGTTGTATGCCTAAAATTTTATTTTCTATTTAAGAATTATAAATATTGCTAGCACAAAAATTCAAAATAATATGTGAAAAATCTAAAATATAAATAAGGTCAAAAATTTGTTTTCAATCAATTAAAAATTAATTATTTTTTTCATAGTAAGGAGCGCACAACAGGCCCGATAGTGGCATAGGTGCATTTCTTCGGATTTGATGTAGTATACATCCTCCTATCGACCTACCTATTTACCTAATTAAAAATTTAATCAAAATTTTACACTTAAGTTTCAAACAGTTTCAAAAAACGAGATACTTAAGACAAATTAAAATTTGTTTAAATAAAAAATAAAGAAAATTAAAACATGTTAATTGAAAATAAACTACTGATAATCTAAAGTGTAAAATAACTAGTAGGTAACTTTACCAAAGGGATATGTTGACATGTATTTCAAATTAGTACCTATGGATTTAATAACCAAATATTTTTACACCAAAGGTAACTATACACTGATAGATACCTATTTGTTCAAATTACGGGCATTAGTTTTATAAAAAATAATGTTTGAAGAGGTTGAAAAAACTCTTAAATAGCGATGGAATTTCTCCACGAATTTTTAAATTATTTGTGTTAAATTAATTTGTATTTTGGGTCCTTCGTTGTGGGTTATATTCACGCCTATATTTTTGAGTTACAGGTAAAGGACAACTTCCCATATATTGTTTAAGAAATACTGTATAATTTTAAAAAAAATATCTAAAAAGGCAATTTTTTGTAACCGGTCAAGCTCACAAACGGATATCAATACACTAGAAATATTTTGGGAACCATTATAAAATATAACAAAGATGTTTTAAAGCTGAGTAAAATATTGAATTTAATATGAAGAATTGTATCCCCCATGCAATATTTTCTTTAAAACAACATATCACATAACTGCGAATATTTTGAGAGGGGTAACTCGAGCACCATTTTTTGAGAGTCTGTCCATAATTGGTCACAACTCCTATATAAGGTCCATTTCCGAAAAAAAAACTTAAAGCTAATTATTCGAAACGGTTATTCGTTACTCGTTCGAATAACTTTTAAAATTTAGTCGGCTACTCGAATAAAAAAATATTTTAAGTTTTGATTAGAATAATTTTTAAGATGAATATTTGACAAGCCTAATAGATAGATCATTCTGCTAAAATTTTTGGTATGAGAGTTATGACCATATATGGACCGATTGTAAAACAATTTGATAGTGTAATTTATGTATATAAGAGCACTACTTGTGCTAAATGAGTGGATATCATAATTTAAGTGATTTTTGGGAGGGATCCTTGTATGGGAGCTATGAATAATTATGGAACGACCCGAAAAAAACTTTCATAGCAATATTTCTGTATATGTGAGCAATACTTGGACCAAATTTTATATGGATATCATCATTAACTAATGATTTATGTAGTTTTAAGTGATTTTCGGGAGGGCTATGACCAATTATGAACCGATCGGAAAAAAATCACAATAATATTTCTGCGAATATGAGCAGTACTTGCACCAAATTTTATATGGATATTTTAACTTAGTAATGAGTTATGTGCGTTTAAGTGATTATAGGGAGATGACTTTATATTGGAGGTATGACAAATTGTAAACCGATTAGAGAAAAAATTTACGGTCACATTTCTGTATATAGCGGTATTATTTGTGGCAAATTCTGTCACGATATCTTAATTTAATAATGAGTTATGGGCGTTTAAGTGATTTTCGGGAGGTGACCTTGTATGTGAGCTATGACCAATTGTGGACCAATTAGAAAAAAATTTTCTGTATATTGAGGTAATATTTGTGGCAAATTTTGTCACAGTATCTTTATTAGGTAATGAGTGATAGGCGTTTAAGTGATTTTCGTGAGAGGACCTTGTGTAGGAGCTATGACCACATATGGACTAGGGATGCCAAACGGGAATTCCCGATTCCCGAAATTTAAAAGTACAGAAAACAGGGAATTTTAAAAATGAAATCCCTGGGATTTTTGGGATTTTAAAATCCCGAGGTTCAAGTGTTTTTCCGCTAAATGTATACATTATAAAATATTAAATAAGAGAATTTTTATAGTTATCGATTAAAAAATAAGCGGGATCATAAAATTTTAAACATTTCGGCCTTTTTATACCCACCATCAAAAAAGATGTGGGGTATATTTATTTTGTCATTCCGTGTGTAACACATCGAAATATTGCTCTAAGACCCCATAAAGTACATATATTCTGGGACCTCGTAAGATTCTAAGACGATCTAGCCATGTCCGTCCGTCTGTCTGTTGTTGGCACGATAGCGTCCACAAAATAAGAGATATTGAGATGAAATTTTCCCAAAATATATTTTATTGATTACAAATGTTTGGTATTGAAAATGGGCAAAATCGGTTAACGATTTCACATAGCCCCCATACAAATCTACCCCCGGAATACCGTATAAATAGCTTCAAATATTCACAAATTCGTTTTTTATGAAGCAAATACCACAAAATTTCGCATAGGTCAGTTTTTGGACGTCTGCAAAATAATTCTGCATTATGGCGGACATAGGACCATAATTGGCCCTACCCCCCATATAAAGTCCCCCTTAGAAAATGACTAAAAAGCTTATTACTGGCTTAAAAATGGGAATATAGCGATGAAATTCGACACACATAAGTTTAATGCAAGCCAATATCTCTCAACCAAATTTTACGTATATCGGTCTATAATTGACCCTACCCCCCATATAACGTCCACTTCAGAAAATGAGTTTAACGCTCATTACGCTCTTAAAAATAAAAGTATAGCGATGAAATTTGACATAAGTTAGTTTCTTACTAGCCTAAACCTCTCTATGAAATTTTATGTGGATCGGTCCATAATTGACACCACCCCCCCCCCATATAAGGCCCCCTTCAGAAAATGACTTTAACACTCATTACTGGCATAAAAATGGGAATATAGCGATGAAATTCGACACACATAAGTTTCATGCAAGTCAATATCTCTCAACCAAATTTTATATATATCGGTCCATTATTGACCCTATCCCCCATATAAGGTCCCTTCAGAAAATGAGTTTAACGCTCATTATTCTCGTATAGCGATGAAATTTGACATAAGTAAGTTTCTTACTAGCCAAAACCTATCTTACTAGCCAAAACCTCTCTATGAAATTTTATGTGGATCGGTCCAAAATTGACCCTACCCCCCATATAAGGTCCCTTTCAGAAAATGACTTTAAAAAATACAAGTATAGCGATGAAATTTGACATAAGTTTCTTACTAGCCAAAACATTTCTATGAAATTTTATGTGGATCGATCCATAATTGACCCTACCCCCATATAAGGTCCCCTTCAGAAAATGACTTTAACGCTCATTACTGGCTTAAAAATGGGAATATAGCGATGAAATTCGACACACATAAGCAAGTCAATATCTCTCAATCAAATTTTATGTATATCGGTCCATAATTGGCTCTACCCCCCATATAAGGTTCCCTTCAGAAAATGACTTTAACGCTCACTACTGGCTTAAAAATACAAGTATTAATTGACCCCCCATATAAGGTCCCCTAAGCTCATTACTGGCTCAAACAAACGAATATAGCGATGAAATTTGATATAAGTAAGTGCCAAAAAATCTTTATGAAATTTTATGTGGATCGGTCCATAATTGACCCTACCCCCCATAAAAAGTCTTCCCATAAACTTTCTTTAATGCTCATTACTGGCTCAAAAATATGATTATAACAATGAAATTACACAGAAGTAAGATTTATACAGTCAAAATTTACTAAATTTTATGTGGATCGGTCCATAAATGATCCTTCCCCCACATAAGGCCCCCTTCAGAAAACGACTTTAACGTTAATTATGCACAGTGGTATAGGAAAAAAAAGAGGGAAATAATTCGGTAACTTCTAAACGGTTAATCCGATTTTAATGAAATTTGGTATGCACAAAAAGGAGGTGTTGTCGAGTTTAAGTTTTGAATTTGGACCTTATAGGCCAACCAGGGGCCCGGCGGGGGGTCCTCAAATTAGGACACCTCGGCTATGTTAAATTTTTAAAACGATCTTATTTCTTCATTTGAGTTCCGATTTAAAAAAATTTTCGTATATAGAATCTTCTCATCGAGCACTATAAAAAATGTCGTCGTAGCAGTAAATTATCTCTTATAGTTTAGAAGATATTCGCATTTGAAATTTAAAATTTTAAAATTTTTACCGTCCTTACTTTAGTTTTTTGATAATAGCGGGTCCAAATATTCCCGATTTTCGCCATTTCTTTTTTTATTCGCTTAACAACAAGTTTATATATCAAGCAGTGAAAGAATTATGTAAAAATCATGACTGAGTCCAAAGTTATAGGCATTTTAATTTAAAAAATTAAAAAGGCGATTTTTTGCCATTTTTTTGGGAAAAAAGTATCTTTTTCTTTTAAGTTATCTAAAAAGTTTCTAAGAAGATGTATATAGAATTTATACTTTTTGAAAAGCTGACTTTACATAAAATACGATAAATGAAACAAAACCTAAAAATTTTTGATACCGAGGGGACCAGATCCATCCAAAAAAACCCTATTTTTATATAAAATTCAATTTTGAGCAAAAATTCTCAAATCGCATAGTCGATATCAAATTATAGTGACCTGTTTTATATGACCCAATATGTTCTTAATCATTTTGTAACGGGTTTCGATAACCCCGCCCCTGGTATGGATATAATAGGCAAAAAACCAAAAAATCCCATTTTTGGGATTTTTTAAAACTTTTTTGGGAATTCCGGGATTTCTAATAAGAAAATTCGAAATTTTTATTTAATTTTGGATTTTGAGTAAAAAAATCTACCTAACTGTAAAATTTCATCAAAAAATATTCATAAATAAAATTTTTATTGCAATTTGAAAAATTTGTATCTTCGCAAAAACTGAATAAAAAACATTTTTTAATTTTTTTTTAAAAAGTATTCCGCGAATTTTTTAATTTTCAAAAATTATATACAGTTTTGAAAAATAGACAAAATTACCTTTCCATTGATATATAACATGCCTACCTAATGTTTTTTAAGTGACAAATTAATTAGGGAAAACTCAACATCTTTTAGAGAATTTACCTAGTACTATTATTTTCATCCATACATTTGTTAGGCATGTTTTACTACCTAAATTTTTATGAATTTTTACAGCCACTTTTTACGATTAATCTTTTATTCTTTATCCCTAAAAAAAATTAACAAGTATTTATTTTATATAAAAATAGTCTTTATTTATTTTTTTTATAAATTAATATAATTTTGTAAAATAATCGGTATCACAGTAGTCCATATCTAAAAGATAAAGTAAATCTTTAAATTCATGAATATTTTCAAATGCTAACGTTTTGTAGCAAATCCAACGTTTCCTTATAGTAGATAAAACAGGATCAGAAGATAGAATCAGATTATTAAAAATATCTTCATTTTGAGACTGCCTAGAACACTTCCTTGAGCTAAACTGATGAATATGCTTAAAGTCTCTATTCCATTCGATTCTTCTGCTCTCCTAAAGGCAGAATATTATGTTCTATGATGACCTTTCCATGACATAATATCTTGTGAACTGTAGGTGTCATTTCTTTCCAGGGATATAATTCCAAAAGTAATTTAGAAACTTTTGTAGAATACTCTCCAAATTTTGTTGCGTTCACTTTATGCTTGCTATTTATCGCCATTAGAATAATATTGACCTTTTGCAGTAAATCCATACTAATTCCGGTTATTTCGGAAGTAGTTTCAAAATGTTTAAAAAAACCTAGCGGTATTACCATCGTTTGTGCTTCCATATCCTGTGAGTGGTTTATCAATATTTAATCCCATCCGCTTTTTAAATTCCTCTTGAATTCTTCGTTTCTCACTGGCTCTCATTTCCATTAACTCCTTATTGTTATTTGCACTTTTGTTTGCATTTTCCGGTATGCTTCTGTACTTTAAATCATATGCTAAATGTAGAAAATGTTCCAGAAATCGTATGCGAGCATGTAGGGGGGATATTCCAAATTGTAATGTTTCCTCATTTATTGATCTTTGCTTGGAAATATTCGAAAATTCTGATTTTTTATCACCACATATGTAGCAGTACCAAGTAGATGATGTTCCTGTAATGGCATTTCCAACTTTCCCATCAATCATTGTAAGTTTTAAATCATAGGACATGTTAAACGAATAATTTTCTATTTCGATTGTTATAGGTTCCAAGTTTTTAATTTCTGCTTCAATACGATTTATCAAATCTTGCGTTGTTGTTTTGGATTCCTTTATATACTCAAAGCTTATTGGCCTACAAAAAGCTTTGGATCCTGGAGTCGAATTCTTCCAAATATCATCGAAACTGGTTGATGGAACTAGCGATGCCATAAATACACTTTTATACTCGGAAGATGATTCACTTGTGTTGATTTGTTTATATTCCGAGAGTGCTGATAATCCATCACATCCCCACTTACAAATGAGTTGAAGATCACAAGAATTTATTTTTTTAGTTGGTCTGAAGAAAAGTCAGAAGCAATCCTTAAAGCAGTATTTTCGAGTAGAGCGCCGAGTCCAATAACAGCCTTCCGATCAGTTATTTCAATAGGAGGTGGTATAATGCTTTTCTTCTTTTCATTTATTTTGTCATATGATGGTAAAACATCCACTCCTTTTTCAGATAGCGCCTTTCTTAACGTTATGTAGTTATCACGACTTAATCCCAGCTGCAACATAAGCGCAATAGCTTCTTCCTCAGTGAACGTTGTATCAGATGATGGTGTGGGTATACTCTTTACAATTCTTTTCAGTCGTCTTGGTGATGCGGTTGGAAGAATATTTGCAATTTTTATGGCATCCAAAGGCTGTTTTTTCTTTTCTTAACATTGCTTTAAAAGTGTCCGAAACTTCTTCGTTAGATAAGGTTTCTAGTGAAGTTGATAACCTTTTCCTCTTAGATTTTGAGCTCAAATCCTCATACTGCTTACAGGGAGCACCAACAGTTGATACGCAAATAGCAACTTCTACACATTCATCCAGCCAATCAGAAAATTTCGATCGAAATTTAGCAATGGAATACCGAACACTCTTCAGTTTTATATCAACTGATTTTATAAAATTTTCAATTTTACATATATCAGTTTTATCCACTTTATTTTTATGTGCAGTTTCAATATATTTCAATAAGAAGTTCACTTTATCTTGATAAACTCGACAACACCTCCTCTTTGTGCATACCAAATTTCATTAAAATCGGATTAACCTTTTAGAAGTTACCGAATTATTTCCCTCTTTTTTTTCCTATACCACTGTGTTATGGGCATAAAAATACGAATATAGCGAAGAAATTTGACATAAGTATGTATCTTAGGAACCAAAACCTTTATATCAAATTTTATGTGGATCGGTCTATAATTGAAGCTAGCGCCCATATAAGGTCCCCTCCATAAAAATACTTTAACGCTCATTACTGCCTTAAAAATACGAGTATAGCGATGAAATTTCACAGAAGTAAGTTTTTCACAAGCCAAAATCTCTTTACCAAATTTTATATGGAACAGGCCTTAATTGACCCTACCTCCAACATGAGGTCCTTATCAGAAAAATACTTTAAAGCTCAGTACTGGTTTAAAAATACTAGTAGATTTATGAAATTCGACATAAACTACTTTCGTGTAAGCTAATATCTCTATCCCTTCTATAGCAACCGAAATCTCTCTATCAAATTTTATGAGGATTAATCCATAATAATACCACCCCATATAAATTCCGCCCTAAAAAATGACGCGAAAAATATGAATACCGCAGGCAACTCGACATAAAACAATTTTGATTTAAAATCTCTCTACCATATTTTATGACTTTAATGCTCCTTAATGGCTTCCAAATACAAGTAGATCGATGAAATTTTAAACAAATAAGGAACTGAAATCTTCCTACAGACTTATATGAGAATTGGTCCATATATATATGTATAAATAACCCTACTCCCTATAAAAATTAGCACTTTCAATAGTAAAACCCCCATTAATGGACCTCTTTCAAATGTTACTCTGATGTTCTCATTAATATCGATATATAATAATAAAATATTCAAAATATCAAAGTTCATTTATATGGCAGTGATTTGATGGTGGGTATAAAAGATTCGGCATAGCCGAATATAACACTCTTACTTGTTTCAAATCGAATTACATTATTCATTGAGTAATTAACTTAAGATGACTCTACTAACATACAAGCTGAAATATCAAAAATAAAAAGGACAATAAATAGGAGTAGATATTTAGGCTTTCATAATAAAGCATTTGACTTGATTTGTACCTCGCCTCAGATATATACATTAGCAACTTATTGTTAAAAAACTTACCCGAGCCCCCAGTTTGAGGCGGTCCTCATAAAATTTGGAGGATGCTGAATTTCACTATGACACTAGTCTTTTTAAGCGAATTGTGGGCATTAAAGTCATTTTTTGAAGGGGGGCGTTGTAAGGGGCTTGGGTCAAAAGAGTCCCGAAATTTAACAGGGTTTTCAAGGCTAGTATAAAATTAAGTTTTGCCGGTTTTTGTTGATATACGGTATATTAAACATAATTATGAGCTACTCGGTGCAAACCCAATACACCCTCCCACTCCCAATAAAGTGGTATGGGACATAAAATAGACAATAAATAGGAACTGACTCTATCGGATATGGGTATATCAGAATCTATAGTGGCAGACAACCTATTTATAGGATATATAACTGGAAATAATATTGCTGATAACTTGGCAAAATCTGGAACTACGATGGCTATATTTGAAATAGACCAGTTTTGTAGTGTTTCCCTAGCGGCCATTAAAAGCCATATATCCGATATTCAGGTCACATGAGTGGTGTATCTAGAAAGCACTGTATTTAAATAACTACTTTATTATGTTCAGTACTTTGAATTAATTTGTTTTTCAAAAATTTCACAAAATACTTATGTGAAAACTTTCTGTATTTGTAAACACATACTTAATGTATTCTTATTATAATATGAAATATAAAATGTTATTTTTGTCGTTAAATTATTAAAATTTGTTGAAAATGCCGGTATCCCGATATCGGGATTCCGGGATTCCTTTAAAAATCCCGAATCCCGGGACTTTTAAAAATTAGTCCCGATTGGCATTCCTTGGTATGATTTCTATTGACATAAAACTTTAGCTTGTAAAACTTTGTGAAAATACGACGTTTTAACGGAAAACACATTTTCCGGGAATACGTACATTTGTATAGGAGGTGTAGTGATGGTCATGGATTATTATTTTTTAAACTGATATTTATAATACTTTATTATTTGTTAATTTTGTTTGATCTAGTAATGTTTGGAAATTCAAGTTAAAAAAATATTCATTTTTTAATTTTAATTGGATTAAAAATTTTATAAAATAAAGAAGCATTTTGCTATACAAAACAAAATAAATAAATATTAAAATAATAACTAAAATTGGCGATCCTGCCAGGAGATTTGTAAAACAACATATTTATGTTATAAATATGTAATCTTTGATTACACTAAATTAAAATTGCCTCGATGATGATTATAATTATAAAAATAAGAATTTACAACTATTTTACTTAATTAAAATACCAGTGGCCTCTGAGAAAATTGAAACAAACGAGAAAAACTGCAAAACTTCTTAAACTTAATTTGGCGCAAACAATAATCATTAACATATTTAGAATTATCACAGATTGTGAGAATCTAAAGGAAAACAGCAAATGGAAACAAATAGAAGTTAAGATTCAAGATTGTATTGAAATTTCATGATACTAATTACACGATCGAGAATCTCCACAAATTACGATAAGTCCTTCTAATTTATATATAATTATTAATTTCCAAACATTACTAGATCAAACAAAATTCAAACAAATAATAAAGTATTATAAATATCAGTTTAAAAAATAATATTCCATGACCATCACTACACCATTGTGAACCGATTTTTGACACTGTTGATCCTGGCGACAGAGTTGTATCTCTGCCGAAATTCATCAGATTATCTGTAGTAGTTTTTTTTAATACAAATAAGTATGTGAAAAGTAGCCGTTTTTTTCGAGGTTGTCTTAAATTTTTACTCATAACTCTGAAACAATTTCACCGATCTTGCTGGTTTTCAATACCAAACTGCTTAGGATAACAATGAATATTTTGAGTAATTTTATGGATTTCCATTGCTTCTTTTTAATGTGAGACAGACAGACGCAAATATCTAGATCGTTGGGTTTTAGATTATTATTTCTCAGTGTTATGTATGTGTATATGTATTTATGTATGTATGTATGTTTGTATGTATGTATGTATGTATGTATGTATGTAAGTATGTATGTATGTATGAATGTATGTTTGACCTTAATGTCACTATAACCTAAGAACCGATCTCCTAATGAGCTGAATAAACCTTGACATTTTTTTACAATCATTGAAAAGTGAGTTGAGCAATAAATGGAGATGGATAAATTAACATTAAAAATAGAACATTCAGAGTAATTCTAATCCACAATTCGGTTTAATTTAGCTTCGATATATGGCATCTTTTAAAATGTACCTATGTAAGAGAAATGTTGTTTTAAATTAACTACAATGCGTTTAATCTTTGCAACATATTTAAATCAAGTAAGAAATTATAGTCGGGCGAGGCCGAATATATAATATCCTACACCCGTTACAAAAATAAAATGTGATTTAGTTTTCATAATAAAACATTTAAGTTGAATTGTACCTTGCCTTATATATACTTATTGACTGTGTAATAAAACTGTGGACATTTAAGTCACTAAGTCCCCACTAAAGTGGTGTAGGGTACAAAAATAAAACGCAATTGTTTCAGTTAACCTATAGCTAAATAAAAGTGTATTTTATTGAATATTGTCAAATTATACATTTTAGAAATATAAATAGAAATTCGTGATAAATAATTATATGAAACATTTAATAATTTGGGTTATGATAATGAGCTGGTGGAGGTCCTGATGGCGGTACATAGTAACCAGCTGGTTGACCCTGTGGATATGATGGCTGTGGATTTTGACCAGACGGCATAACTACGACTACTTGAGAAGCAGGAGGTGGCGGTGGAGGATGATGATGGTGACGACGTCGCCATGGGGGAATAATTTCAATTTTTATTCCTGGACGATGATGATGATGGTGCGGCGGAGGAGGTGGCGGTGGTGGATGACACGGTTGATACTGTGGAGGTTGACATGGTGGTCCGCACTGAGGCTGAGGAGGTGGCACCATTGTTTTTTATCCGTTAACAAATAATTGGTATTTTTTACTAATGCGTGTAAAACTTTTTATCAGTTTAAAACAATTTCTACGAATATTAAAGTCTTAACTGTTAAACGTCTGCCAAATGACTATTCAAATTACGTATATTGATTTCCAATATTACTGTAACTCTCCAAATGTTGAAATTATTTTTAAATTAAACCCACCAAATAATATTGATAAATAATGTTGTTCAACAAATCTTATCAGATAATGAAAAAATAGCGATAATAATTTCAGCTTTGATATAATACTGAATTGCAATAAAAGCACAATAATATTTATAATCGAAGAATTGTTATTAAAAATTGCTATAAACTTCCAGAGTTTTTATCACTGTTGCCAGATTTGACGAATAATCGTCATTAAGAAATATCATATTATGATCATTATTAGTATAATAACATGTCATATTATGATTAAATATAGTTCGAATATTTCATTATAATTTAGTTGTATTAATCATAATGTAATGTTGTAGCATCATATTGTAGTTTCAAGTAACCATATTATGGTTTCAAGTTACCATATTATTGTTGTAAAAATAATTATTTTTTAGAGAATCATTCTCAAATTTATAATTGTCATAAACATATAAATATTGATGAAATTCAGTAAAAATAACAATTGTTTGGTTATGAGAACAAAATATTCTTACAAAAAATATAGAATTGTTGTCCTAACCATGCCGAACCATGTTTTTTATCTGCGTGAACAGTTAAAGAATTTAGACATCGATTATATTTTTCCACATTGCACTATATACATATACTGCAATGTGAACCATAAGTTCAGACGACCACTTTTTTGGCCAAAACTAAAAATGTGTTAAAAAAAATATTTTAGATTTGTTTTGCTTAAAATTTAAGTGTTTTAGCAGAAAAATATGCTAATTTACATAATTAAGAAATTTAAGTTTATACAGAAGTTTAAAATATGGAATAGTTATGAATCAAATTAAACAATATTATAGTTACAAATTACAATCCAACTTTAAATGTTTTATTCTTCAATATTTAAGGATAAGAAATCATCTGGCAACTATGGTTATTATTATACATTTCCAAAAAATTTATAACAATAACATGTATGTATTTGAAATATATATGTATGTATTATAATTATATACAAGTAGGAAAGTATAGTCGGGCATGGCCGACCATATGATACCCTACACCATGAGTATATTTTTACAATTTTTACTTTTATAAAATTTTTATTTTTTGTAAAGAAACTTTTATGTTGAATATTACCATAATTCCAAAATATTTAAGCCATTTATTGATAAAAAACTAAAATTTCTAAATGAGGCTTTATATAGGTCAAATATGGGCCGATCCTCGGTAAATTTGGGAAAAGGATATATTTCTAAATAACAGTTATTTTTGTTGAGTTTCATTGCGATACAAATGGTTACAAGTCAAAAATGACGAAGTCATTTTTTGAAGAGGGGTTTGTATGGGGGCTAGGGTCAAATATAGGCCGATCCTTACGAAAATCTGCAATATCATTTATACTTATATAAAACTTATTTGTGCCAATTTTTAGAGAGATAGCAGAATATTTGACGTAATTATAGCATAAAAAGTTCAAAACGGGAGGTACGGTTGTATGGGGGCTAGGTGAAATAATGGACCGATTTCAACCATTTTCAATAGGCTTCGTCCTTGTGCCAAAAAACATGCTTGGTCCAAATTTCATCAAATTATCTTGAAAATTGCGGCCTGTACCTTGCGCACAAGGTTTACATGGACAGCCAGCCAGCCAGCCGGACAGACGGACGGACGGACATGTCTTAATCGACTCAAAAAATGATTCTGAATCGATCGGTATACTTTAAGGTGGGTATTGGACCAATATTTTTGTATGTTACAAACATCAGCACAAACGTATAATACCCTCCCCACTATAGTGGTGTAGGGTATAATAAAAGTGAAAGTGCTATGATATGCGCTACATAAACAACTATGAACGTAAACAGTTATAAACACATTTACATATACATACACGCAGAGAGCAACATATTATGGATAAAACTATGATTGTAGTCTAAATATATTATGGTTATTGTCACAATTTTAAAGGGTCAATTATGGAGCAATCTATATAAAATTTAGTAGAGAGATTTTGACTCTCGTGAAACTTGAGTGTATCGAATTTCTATTCTCATATGGGGGCCTTACATGGGGGTGACGTCAATTATGGACCGATCCCCAAAAAATTTGGTAGAAAGATTTTGGCTCATAAGAAACATATCTCAATTTCATCGCTATACTCGTGCTTTTAAAGTTATGCTCGTTAAAGCTGTTTTTGGAGGTCTACTTGTAGGGGGCTTTCTGAAAAACAAACCTTAGCTGTAGAGAATATTTATAAGAAATTTCAGCTATCTAGCCCTTCTCATGTGGTCCCTATCGTAATTTCAACAGACAGACGGACGGACATGGCTAGATCGTCTAAAAATGTAATAAGGACCCAGAATATATATACTTTTATGGCCAATATTTCGATGTGTTACAAACGGAATGACAAATTCTATATACCCCCATCATTTTTGATGGTGGATATAAAAATGGTATGTGTTAGGTGTGTGAATACAGTTATGTTGTTTTATGTCTGTTGGTACAAAAATAAAACATCCTTATTAAAGCAACATAACATATAATGGATATTTGTAAGTTTAAATGGTTAGTAACAAAATATGTTTTCATCGTTATCATTATTTAGTTAATAAAAAAAAATATTTTTCAGTGAATCATACTCAAATTTATAATTGCCACGAACATGAAAATGATTACAGTAACAACTATATTGTTTAAATAATATAAAAATAACAATATATTGTTACATGTCGAACTATGTTTTTTCTCTGCGTGTATATATTCAAAACAAAAAAGGTTGTGAAACAAAAATACAGACGAGTTCAAAAAGAATTATAAACGTAGAAAGAACGTTCTTTCAAAACTTAAAAGTTTATTCGCGAAAATCCGAGAACGATAGCACTTTATTTTTTGCATACTTTACAAAGAAGGTTTTGGAATTTAAAATTAAAAATGACGATATTCGTCAAAGCTAAAGAAATATTATAATAACTATGTACCTATTATACATACTGGTTTTGTTAATAAAATGATGCTTGCAATTTTAATTAATAACGAAAAAGAGTTAAATTCAAATTTCAATAGATTATTGTCGTTTACTGTCATAATGAGCAGTAAAGACAGAATTGATTATTTGATCACCTAATGAGTGTCAACAAACACACACTTATGTGTACATTAAATTTCTACTCTAACTCATTCAAATTGAACAAATTATTTGCTGCACTTTAACAGACTTACTTGTGTTAATGCATCACCATGTTTTAGCACTGAATTTTAATTATATTTAAACTGGATTTTCAATTGGTTTTGTGTGAAAGAGCAAATGGAAAAATCCACTCATTTTAGGTTGATATCGATGTTGTTTTTTTGTCCTTTTTTATAAAATACTTTTACTTTTTAGTACAGATGTGCATATAAATGATTACATTCACTCTATATAATGAGTATGTATATTTGTATACTTAAACAATGTACAAAAATATAAACGTACAAAACTTCAAGTATGTACTTATTTATATTTGCGAAGTGTTTTACAATAGGGTTGTACATATACATAGATACATACTTTTAACAAAAAATAGTGTCTGATAAAATTATTTTAAGTACATACATGCAAACATATATTTTTGTTTTATTTATCAGTGTTCAGGTTATCCTGAAATGTCCCGATGTTAATACAAACTCCAAATCTTCAACATTTCATACGTATCGGCTTATTTGTTATAACTTGATCCCTTACATTTTACACGAACAAGTTGGACACATATATGAATAATAGAGGAAAAATGTTATTGTGGGTGTGGCACATCCCACGCCTATATTGCTAGCTATACAAAATAACATAAATTTTGAAGAAATTAATTAACTAAAAATATACTTCTTTAATACAACTGCATATCGTCTAGATTAAGTACATAGAAAATCTTACTAATAATGTGTGATATAAATACTTTTTAATTCATTAAACTTCTTGACTAAAAAGCTATATAGCTTTTCCATGGGCTTTACAATGACAACTTTTTTTCATTACTTGTATGCGTGTTTGGTAAACATTTGCTTCCAATGATTGTTAAACAAATAACTTAAAATGCTTTTGTGTAAGTAAATTTAAACATTTTAATCACTCAAAAGTTAATGAAAGTTTTTACTGGGCAACTACAGTTCCCAAATTTTGTACGATAAATTTTAGGTTCAATATGAAAAATTTTTGCAATATTGGAAGAAAAAGAAATATTGGCGAGTACCAACATTCGTATATCCGAGAGACTATAAAATTAATTTTGATATAAATATTAATATTTAAAGCAAATATGGGCTTACTAGAAAAAGCCGTGGTTCTTCACATATGAAATAAGTAAGAGTTCTATATTCGGATGTGCCGAATCTTCACCATGATATGTTATAAAACAGTACGAATTTTATTACAAAAAATCAAAAAATACCAATTGTTCTTCTTGTGCCTTTTAAAAACTGAGATAGTAAAAAAATTTTTTACATGCTTATTTAATCCGGGCTCTACATGCTTAATTTCCTGTTTTTTGGTTCAATATTATAGAAATTAAAAAAGTACCTTTTGTAGAACGAAGAAGTACCATAAAGTCACTTTTAGCAGGTTCTTACCTAGTCAAGGACCTATATGCTAAATTTCATGTTTCTAGGTTCAATATTATAGAATATTCAAACAATACCTTTTGTATACCGAAAAAGTACCAAAAAGTCCCCTTTTAAGTGTTCTGGCCTAATCTGGGCTTCACATACTTAACTTGATGTGTCTAGGTTCAATATTACAGAAAATAGAACGAAAAAGCACCAAAAAATTCCCTTTTATGTGTTCTCACCTAATTCCGAATCTTAATTTCATGTTCCTAGGTTCAAAATTATAGAATATTCAAAAAGTATCTTTTGAAAAAGAAAAAGTACCAAAAAGTTCCCTTTTATGGCTTCTAACTTAAGCCAGGATCTCGTTCTGCTGCTCTCGCTCTGCCTTGTTTTTATTAACAAGAGTACAATAACAAAATTTACCGTATGATTATGTATTTTGTTTTTTTTTTCAATTTCTGTCTGAACATGAATGAAATTTTCAGAGGTTGTCGCGGATTTTTGCTCATATCTCCGGTATTTATGGACCGATTTTGCGGATTTTAAATAGAGAACTTCTTGAAAGCATGTTTATTGAAGATTCAGATCTCGCCTATATCTGGGATCCTCTAAAAACTGATTTCAGAAAACACACAGACAGACAGACGGACGGACGGACATAGCTAAATATACCTTTCTTATGAGGGTGAAATAAATGCTTTTATGGAAGAGAGGTTATATTAGGCAAGGGGAAATAGCAACCTATCCTAATACATTTCCATTAACATTTAATTTAACATTAAAGTTATTAATGCAGAATTTAATTCTAATTCTACAGTTTATAAAAGAAATATAGACCTTCAAGTCATTTTCTGAAGTGGGCTTTTTTATATTGTTAATGAGGCCCGATAATTACGAAACTCGGCAGTATTATTCATCATATACATTTAACGAACCGATCAATTATTTTGAAAAAAATTGTGTCCTTTAGTTTGCTTTCATGTTTTTAAATATTCTGGTGAAAATAATCCGAGAAATTTTGAAACCCTAATTAACAAGTACATGGGTACATGACTATTACATACAATTTGGGTCATCGATTTTTATTGCACCAAAACACAATTGTTGTGGCGGTATTTGTTCGCCATTCAACCGAGTTCAACTAATTAAAGTGTGTGATTGTGAGTAGATTTTATATACAAAAGAATTCAATACAGCCGAAAAAATTGTTATTAATTAAAATAAGTAAGTCCAACTTTAAGATGTCAGAAAATTTTAATTCAAATCTTTGCAGATTTCTTTACGTAATATATTACGTACGTACATTAGATGGCTTCAGTGTCAAAATATTTTTCGAGTGTAACTTTTATTAGGAACTAACGCGTTAAAAGTGCCCAAATCCATTAACAAGGAACGTATTTGTTTTCGATGATAATTAGCATTTTAAACATTAAAAATAATCATTAAAATAGACTCAGCTCAATAGACGAATAAAACCAAAAACACACAAAAACAACGGCATCAACAAAAATCTATTAAAGCAAATTGCTGTTCAATTACAACTTGTATTGTAGTTTTGTAATTCGGTTTTCGACTAAAATTAAAAAAAAAACAAGTATGAATGTATAGTCGGGCGTAGCCGACCATATGATGCCCTACACCAGTCAGTATGTATGTTAAAAATGGGGATTATTTAAAAAAATAAAGCATTTGGTTTGTTTTTTTAACTTTATTTCGGAATATTTTTACTTTTTTTTTGCAAAAAAAGAAATTTCTTTTAAGAGTGCCCAAAGGGGAGTAGGGCAAAATATGGCCCTATCCTTAAAAATGTTGGTAGGGGGAGTTAAGTCTTCTTCAATATTATTTATGTAGAATTTAAAAGTGTTATTAGTGTTTGTAAGTGAATTTTGACCTTTAAGTCATTTTCTGATGGGGAGTTTGTATGGGGGATAGGGTCAAATGAAGCCCGATCATTACAAAAATCGGTAGTCTCATTTAAAGTTCTATAAAACTAAGTTTTGTCGACTTTTGTTAACATAATATATAATTTAAGTTAATTATAAGCCAAAAGGCCCTATTTGGGGGGGTACGGTTGTATGGGGGCTAGTCGAAATAATGGACTGATTTTAACCATTTTCAATAGGCTTCGTACTTCATCCAATTATCTTGAAAATTGCGACCTGTACCTTGCGCACGAAGTTTACATGGACAGCCAGACAGCCAGCCAGACGGACATAGCTTAATCGACTCAGAAAATTATTCTAAGCCGATTGGTATACTTTAAGGTGGGTATAGGACATATATTTTTGTATGTTACAAACATCAGCACAAACCCAATATACCCTCCCCACTAAAGTGGTGTAGGGTATAAATACAAAATCAAACAACATTAAGAATTTCAATTTTATCGAAAGTGAAATGAGAATTGGAAAGTGAGAGCAAAAAGTTGTAATAATCTTTAAGGACAATTAACCTCATTTTATGATTTCCATTTCATGCTCGTATTTTCATTTTGGGGAAATTTGCGGTTAATAGGCTTCATTTAACACAATCTTTACCACTTTCAAAAGATAAACTTACAATTGCTATGTATAAGTGACAGTGGCCAATGTGTGTATGCATGTGAATGTGTGTGTGATAAGCGTCAGTTTAAATATATATGTATATATAAATATCCCAGTAGTTTTTGTGATGTTAATGAGTATTCCTGGTAATGAATAGATATAACAAATATTTTACTAAAGAAAAAGCAAATCTAACATAACCATGTTTTATAATGAAAATCAGATATTGTCAATAAATATTACAAAATTCTGGTATTAAGATAAAAGAAATATGTATGTATGTATGTATGTATACATACATACATACATACATACATACATACATACATACATACATACATACATACATACATACATATATACATACGTACGTACGTATGTATGGATTTCCCATTTCTCTTGGATATGCTATTAAATTAAAAGTTATTAAAAGTATTTACACAGCATTTAAATTCATTTTTAAATTAAATGACATAGAAATTAAATGTCAATGTGAATTTTTAGCCAAATTTAAATAAAAGCCTAAGCCTGAGAAAAAAGTGTTACCACAAGAGTCGTCGCAAATATCTGAATATTTCACTTTCATCAATATGCCCTTTAATTGTTCTTTATGAAAAATTATAAAGAAATTGTATTTTAAGGTTTGTTACACATTCTAAAATAAATTAAAACGATTACAAAAATAATATGCTATTTACTTATGTATGAGTTTAGGGACATCGATATTGATACAAAATTGTGGAATATACATATTAATCTATATAAGACCTAGAAGAGTTTGAAACTATTTTCGTTATTTCATTTTCCAATTTAAAATCTCAAACTCCCACACATACTAGTTACAAATATATGTATGTATGTATGTATGTATGTATGTATGTATGTATGTATGTATGTATGTATGTATGTATGTATGTATATATGTACATAAAATTGTATGTACATTTTGGATTCATAACATGTTACATTTTCATTTATATTATTGGCTTGTTACAAAATTAACAAACACACATTTTCCGTATATGTAGTTGAATTTTCGGTTTGGTTGTGCTTTTGACCAATTCCCTTTTCTTATGTACAATGTTAGAGAACGAACGACCTTAATTTTACATTTTATCAATACATTTTAATATTTTTGCTACTTTTAAGAACAT
Source organism: Lucilia cuprina (assembly GCF_022045245.1). NCBI lineage: Eukaryota > Metazoa > Arthropoda > Insecta > Diptera > Calliphoridae > Lucilia > Lucilia cuprina. The sequence continues at coordinate 37,067,597 of NC_060950.1, forward strand.
TTTCGTCTTTTTTCAGCTTTCCTTTGCCTAGTGCTTGTGAGTCCATTAAATATTATGACTACTGGGAATTGGATTAGAGATTTTCTTTAATATTTTCGCAAACAAATATAAAAGTCATGGGCTTGAATTTTTATGAGGCATATTTTTAGAATTTCTATTAGAATTTCTATTCCATATTAAATTAAATTAAAAATGAAAAGCTGTGATGTTTATTTTTCATTTCTTTAAAATTGCTAACAAGAAATCATAATAACTGTAACTCTTTGTATAAACTTTACAGTAACAAAACGGAGAAATTGCTATCATCATTTATCTATTTGGACCCTCTGCTCTGATAAACTCTTAAATGAAATTGCTGGCCGTTAACTATGAAATATTAGACAATTTTAACTCAATCAATAAATCGTTTACTCAGTTGATGATAATAATCTTCCATCTTATAGCACATAATACCCGTATTAATTCAAATGTTACAAAAAAAAAGATAAAAAGAACATATTTTTGATATTCCTTTGAAATATTGATTTAGAAAAAATAAATATGTTTTAGGCGTCTTTGGTACAATGAACTGATAGTATTTCAAATCGACAAGCTAATATATATGAATAATTATATTATGAAAATACAAGTATAGTGATGTTAAGCATTGATTAACATTAAACATCTCATCAATTCATAAGAAATTCCCGAACTAGTTATTCCACCTACCACTTAAGGTTTACCCCTAGCAAACAACTTCCCAGTTGTGTAGCTATTTTAAATGAATTTTTCGGTTGTATTGACTCCTTGTCGATATTCTTATAGGTAAGGTTTGTTTGGTATTGAAAATAGGCAATATGGGTCCACGTTTTCGCATACAGCTTTAACAGTCATAACAATTTAAAAAATGCGAGTATAGCAACGAAATTCGACATAAATAAGATTTAAATGAATTGAATTCTCTCTACCAAATTTTATTAGGATCGGATCGGTCCTTCCAAAAATAACTTCAATGGACATTACTGACTTAAAAATACAAGTTTACTAAGTTTCTTGCGAGCAAAAATCTATTTACCAAATTTTATGGGTTATGTCCGTTATTCAAAGGTATCTTCAAAAAAAGACTTAACGCTCGCTGCTGGCTAGAATGTACCAGTATATCGTTAAAATTCAACATAAGTAAGTCTTTTATGAGCACAAATATATCCACCGAGTTTAAGAGAATCGGTCCATCATATGCGTGGATCCACGGGGTGGAAAAAGGGAAAAAATTTCATACAAAATATAAAAATTAGAAAAAAGAAATAAAAATAATAGAAGTTAAAAACTAAATCATCACTAGGTCTGGAATCCCGCCTGGCCATCCGCTCAAATAAGGCCCCCTTCAGAAAACTAAACACATTACTGTTTAGGGGAATCATTCTATTTACGGCAAACGGTTTGATGGTGGGTATATAAGATTCGGCATAGTCGAATATAAGACTCTTACTTATTTATATTTAACTCCCTATTGCTAGTCCGCCAATTTCCCCTTAAATATTTACGTGGTTCTTGTAAAAGTTTCTAGCTCTTACAGTTTCGAGTTAAACAATTTTTATGTTATTGCTTAAATTAAATTTTATTACAATATGAACATTAATATGATTTCCTGATTAGAGTCATAACAGGGCCTTGAGTTTTTTATGAACCAATATTTTCTAAATTTAAAGAGGAAATTAAGAATTTTAATTTAATTAATAATGGGGATGGGATATATGCTTTGTATATTAATGTATGTACATTAGGGTGGGTCGAAAATAGGATTTTCTCTCGAATCAACTTCTAATAGTGAAAAGAAAACGCCGTTTTTTTACCTTTTCGAGACGTTATAACAGCGTCAAGACAACTTTATTTGTAAAATGTTGTGTGACATCTGAACCTATATTTTTTCAGCTTTAAAAAATTAAGGCTTTAGAATAATATACTTCCATCTTTTGGTTACAAATTTCGCCCTGTGTTATTAGCGTTAAGTTGAATTTCTAAATTCTTTAAAGTAGAATTTCGTGGTAATATTTGTATGGTAGGTATGAAATATCATGCACCCATTTCCTAGGCAAGAAATTGTGTTGCAAATTTTATCAAATTATATATATTCAAGAGGTGAAGATTGAGGGACGGACAAAGATTTACCATACCAACATATAATGCCCCTTTCACTTCAGAAATACGAACTTTTAGGAAAACAAAAAACAAAATATTTTAGTACTCTGAGATCCAAAAAAGTTCCTTCTGAAATATTTTTTGATACTGAAACAAAATTTCTTTTTTCATCCCTGAGTGAAATTATGTATTTTAATGTCAAATAGCAGACTGTAAAATATTATTTTGAGGTATTGAGCCAGCTTAAATACCCTCCACCAGCAAGTTTCTTCTTATTAAAATCCATTTAAGTATGTAATTTTAAATAAATCGACAAAAGGATGCACCGATCGAGAAAAAATTTTTAAATAACATTTACCTGTATAAAAATAGTATGAATGCCAAATATTTGTACGGGAGCTATGATCAATTATGAACCGAAATTTCACAATATTATTTCTCTGTATATGAGCAACACTTGTGCAAACTTTATATGGATATCTTAATTTAGTAATGAGTTATGTGCGTTTAAGTTATTTTCTGGAGGGGACTTTGTATGGGAGCTAAGACCAGTTATGGACCGACCGAAAAAATTATATCAGTAATGTTTTTGTGTATATGCACAATACTTGTACAAAATTTTATATGGATATCTTAATTTAGTAATGAGTTATACAGGTTTAAGTGATTTTCGGGTGGGGGACTTGTATGGGAGCTATGACCAATTATGTACCGATCAGAAATCCTTTCACAGTAATATTTATATTCATAATAGCAATACTTATAACAAATTTTATATTTATTTAGTAATAATAGCTTAATCGACTCAGAATTTCAAATGGACCCAGAATATTTCTTGGTGTTACACACGGAACGACAAACTTATATATACTCTCTATCACCACTGATGGTGGTGGAGGGCATAAAAATGTTTTTGTAGACATTTTCCAATTTTCCAAAAATATAGAAAATTTCAAAATTAGTTTAAAACAGATTTGAGTTATTAAAGTTTTCCCCCAGAATTTTGTGATTCTGAAGCCACATAAATGCTATCTTTTAAAGATTCATAAAAGTGCTAGTACGAATTTTTGTGAGATCAATACCTCTCATTGTTTTAACGTACCTGTGAGGTGAAATTGAAGAATTTCGGGAAAAGGGTCATTTTTGCTAATAATTAAGAAAAAATTATATTGTTACCAATTGTTGCTTAGTTTTGATCAAGTAAATAGCGATTATTTTTCCGAGTCCATGGAAAGATTTTTCTGATCAAATTTCCGAAATTATAATAAACATAATATTTACTGTTATGTCTCTTCAGAATCAGAAAACTTTTTTAACCAATTTTAAGTTTTTCTATCTTTTTGGAAATACCATTTTGTAGATATTACGATTTTGCTACAAAATGGTGCAATAATTAATACTTAAAGACTAATTTTGTGAAAAAAATACTCCAAAAAAATGCATTTTCCCCAATAAACGCATTTACAAACTTTGACGGCGATGCTCGGACTCTTACCATTAAAATAATACAGTCTTCCATTTGACGTTAAAATACAATATATTTTCACTATTAAAAGTTTATCCGAGAGAAAAGACTATTTTCGACCTAGCCTAATGAACATAAACTGCACTGTAGATTTAATTTAAGTAAATTATGTGTTAAATAAACATACACATACATATGTATTTATAGTGAAATATTTGTTAAAATTCAAAAAGTATTTGGATGTCAACAAAATTGGTTACGATAAAATCATTCGATAAACCACCACAGCATATATATACAAGTACAATTATTGGAATACAATTACTATTAAGTATTAAATATTTCCTACATACACATATAAGTAAATACGCATAAGATTTAATATTCATAAACAATTCTATTTTATTAACGGAAATTTCACAATCCATAATCCATACACACGTGAGTATTATTAAGTTTTTTTCATAATCTGTATGTGCTTACGTACATTTCTATTTTGAACACCTTACTTATTAGAGTACGAGTATCAGATTTGATATGATTACCATTTTACATACGACGTACACGTACATTGATAGATGCATACATATACACATACATATCTCAAATGTATGTAATTGTAATGGAAGCTATACGGATGTTTTAACAACTGGTTTAATACATGTGTTCCCGTGTATGTATTTATTAGTTTGTAGTATATCCTGTAGTTTCTTTTAGTGTACAAACAGATTAAATAGCTCCCTTAGGTAACATATCAATATACTTTGACACAATATATGTATGTACTTCATACTTGTCAATAAATATTTCTACACTTACATATTTATACTTATTCAAAATTTTATTTGAATAGGTTATATTAAGTCTGAGAGGTAGGGTGTAGGTAAAATTTTATCAGAATATAAATATTTATTATTCCAGCAAAAATAAAACGAAGTACTTTCAAAAGAATAACTTGTATCAACACTTCAAAACTTGCACTAAGTGATTTTATTTTACATTCTGTGGAAGTGACATTTATTTATTTCAAAGAAGCGAAATTATTCGAATTTTTGTACCCTCCACCGCCTCCAATAGTGATAGAGGGTATATATGTATATAAAAGTTTGTCGTTCCGTGTGTAACACCAAGATATATTCATCTAAGACACAATAAAGTATATATATATGGTGGATCCTTGTGAAATTCTGCTTCGATTTAGCTATGTCCCTCTGTCTGTGTAAAACACGCTGAAGTTAAAACTAAGCTAAGGATATTTACAAAATTATACCGAAATATTAATTGTTATCCTAAGCAGTTTGGTATTGAAAATCACCAAAATAGGCTTACGACGTAAACAATTAAAAATAAAAATTGCGGACTAGCTCGAAAAAATTACGTTTTTTTTCTAATTCTTCGGCTTTTTTTCAGAAACTACGAAAGATAATTCAATGAATTTTGTCTATGGTATTTTTCCAAATAATACTCAAACGCAAATTGACAATCAAAGTTTTCGGGATAAAATTTGACATAAATTCGTATTTCTTAAAATCACTGAATACCACATATAAATGATAATATTTCGATAAAATTCGACATTAGTATGTTCTGTGTATAGACCTTATATTGATTATACTTTTAACTTAGTCATTAATACACAGAGAAAACAGATTCGTTGTGATAGCCGAATTTGTTTCCAATCGAATTCAGTCGGTTCTAACAACTATCCCAAAATTCGATTGTAATTATTGTATAATTCGGTTAGTATTACTGAATATATGGTGTACACAAAAATTTTCAATTATTATTTGGTAATCTGGATTGAAATTATTGGTATTAGCAACTGAAATATTATTTATAGAAAACAATTTGTGGATTATGTGTATTTGAAAATATATTTATTTTGTGTAAAGTATTTACAATAAAATATAAATATGTATAAACTTACAAAACGTATAAATATAAAATAACTTCTCCCCTTTTGCTTTGAGATTTTCATGGTAATAAATAGGGATTTTACTCTTGATTCTGCTCAACATTTTCAAAGGAACACTATCTTTCCACGCCTTTCCGCTGCTGTAAAATTATTAAAAATTATAGAAAAATAACACAAAATAGATTATAAGATATAAAATACACCAAACATTACCTTTTGTATCCAAATTTCTGCATTAATTTATCCTCAAATGTAATAAGTTTTTTTATATTATAAATTCGTTTTATTTTATTTATTTTTGTATACGTCAACTATAATTATCAATTATTCGTTTCTGAACATCGAATTTGGTTCCTTTAACCGTAATTAAATTTTAAATAATTACTTCAATTGATAATTGGTTGCAGTGCTCAATATTTTTTACTTTCTACTGTTTTTCGGTTGTAGCGACTAATATTTGATGTTCTTACGTTTTAATCCTAAATAAAAGTCGGCTGCATTTACTGAATTGCCAAATGAATTTAATAACCGATACAATTCAGTTCAAATTATTGATTTAGAAATTGTTAAAACCACAATTCGATTAGTATTATTGTTTTTTAATACTGAATATAGAAAATCAGTTAAGTATACAGTTTTTCAATAACAGCGATACAATTTTAATTAGTTTAACTAAATATTTATCATGGTAACCGATTTCCCATCGATCTGTTTTCTGTGTGTATCGTTTCACAAATCAATCAAACGAATTTAGTTCATTATAAATATTTATGTCGGAAAAACGCTCGACGGGAAAATCTTTATAAATAGACATAAGTCATGGCATCTGTACGAGGTCCACAACCAAAAGTCAATATACATTTTTCTGGGCCGATCCTCGGTAAATTTGGGAAAAGGATATATTTTTATATAGAGTTTCATTTCGATACAAATGGTTAAAAGCCAATTTTAGACGTTTAAAACATTTTTTGAAGGGGGTTTGTATGGGGGCTAGATGAAATCCAAATTTCATCAAATTATCTTGAAAATTGCGGCCTGTACCTTGCGCACAAGGTTTACATGGACAGCCAGCCAGCCAGACGTACGGACATGTCTTAATCGACTCAAAAAATAATTCTGAATCGATCGGTATACTTTAAGGTTGGTATTGGACAAAAAAGTCCCTTTTTATTTATTTTTTTTTTTAATTTTACAGAATTTCTTAAACAAAATATACAATAAGTGGTATCATTTGAAAGGTTTTTTTGAAGCCAAGTCTACTGTTGCGAAAATTTGCAAAATTCTGCATACATTTTATTTTTATTATTGAAAAACCTAACAATTTTAAATATTTTGGTATATGACAATTATGAGCAGACGGTTATTTATGACTTATACATCATTGGACGCGGCTTTAAAAACCCTTTCTTTTGGATATTTTGTTTTAAAACAAAACCAAAAATTTAAAAAAATTATTCCAAAATACCTTTTTTAATTTGGGCCAGCTCACGACCGGTCATCTCTAGATTTAAAATATTTTGGGAATCATCATAAAACAAATAAAGGTAAATTTTGTGAGGGCTAAAAAACACGTTTTTGCTTTCCATACGAAGTGAATCGGTCTAATGTATATAAGAGCAATATTTTTGCTAAATACAGTGTCTCTCATAATATAAAAAGAAACTAAATTTAATACCATATTTTGTATGAAAAATTACTTAATAAAAAAATTTGTTAAATTCTCTAGACAGTCCATAGCTTTGATATCACGCTTTTTAAAACTTTAAAAATTCAAATTTAAGTAAATTAATTTAGCTTTATTTAAAAATAGTCCATAAAATTACTTCACAAAAGTATACGAATTTTTTTCTGTATTTCATATTTGACCATATTATACGAAACACAAAAATTAGAATCGAAAAAAATTGATAAAAACTGTTTTAAGGGGTAACTATCAACCGAATGGATATATTTTTGGACCATTTGGTCCACAATTTTGGGGCATTTGTACCATCTTTTCATATAATATCATTAAAATTACGATTTTTGTCCATATTTGCCATTTTTCTAGGATCGATATTTTCCGACAAAGTTGGCTAGTATATATAATTGTAGATTGCATTAGCATTAGTATATTTTAAATTTTCAAGACATCGTAGCGGTGTACAACTCCAAAACAATCCTTAACAAAACGTTATTATATACAGTATATTTTAGTTTTTACTACTCATAACATTCACGATTATATTGTCCATTACAACAAAACTGTATGTAAAAAATTTTGGGCTTGTTTTGATCATAGTAGATAATATTTAAACAGATATCAATATTTTTGAGTTAGACCATAATGATATGGTGACATTCAGCCTAGAGGCCATTGGTTATAAAAAGAATGATTCCACTATTTTGAATGGAGTTTCTTCGAGGCATGGTTTGGAGTTATAAACTTTCACAATATATTGAAAACTTAAAATGTATAACAACTGATATCTACAACAATATATAGAAGACAAGTTTCCCCGAAATTTTTTGACCCTAGTATTATGAAAATGGACTTGAGTTTCAATAAATTAAATTAGTGATAGAAGAATGATTCTAATAATATATCTTGGAACGTTTAAATACAGATTATTGTAATAAAAAATATTATTTTCAGGCACCCCAATGGGTATATTAAATCTCAATAACGAATTTTGGTTTTTTCTCTGAGAAAAAAGAGAAAAAAATACCCCAAAATTGTGGACCAAATCGTCAAAAATATATCATTTCGGTCGAAAGTAACCCCTTAAAACAATTTTTAGCAAAAAAAAACCATTCGATTCTAAGTTTTGTGTTTCGTATAATATAGTCAAATATGAAATACAGAAAAAATTCGTATACTTTTGTGAGGTAATTTTATGGACTTTTTTTAAATAAAGCTAAATTAATTAAAGTAAATGTGAATTTTTAAAATTTTAAAAAGCGTGATATCAAAGCTAAGGACTGTCTAGTGAATTTAACAAATTTATTTATTAATTTTACATACAAAATATGTTATTAAATTAGGTTTCTTTTCATATTATACCTAAATTCGTATACTTATGAAAGACACTGTATATGGATTTAAGTTATATGTTATATTTGTAATAAGTTATATGCGTTTAAGTGCTTTTCGGGAGTTGACCTTGTATGGGAGCTATGACCAATTATGGACCGATCGGAAAATTTTTTCTATGAATGAATTCTATTAAAAAATGATTTTAATTTGTAGAATTTTTTTGAAAAAACCGTCATTGTGACGGAAGTTATTAACAAAAAACAAATTTTCCGGAAGGTATACGAAATTGTTTACCGATTCTGGCAATTTTTAGCAGGGATCAAGCTCTTGTGTAGAAACGAAAGTATGATGATTTTTTATGGAATTATCTTGCATAGTTTTCGAGAAAATTACATCAGAATGTGTAAAAATGTTTATTCTCAGAATTTGATAAGAACCCAGAATATATATACTTTGTTAGGTCTCAGATGAATATTTCTTGATGTTTGTAGAGTATAAAATCACAGAATAATCTCAAGCAATTAACATCTTTATTCGAAAAACTCACAGTGTACAATACGATGTATTTTTTTCTCTTAAATATTCGTGTGTGAATTATTTACAATGTACTACTCATATATATTACATATAAATAAACATTTAATTACATCTTAACTGTAACTAATTATACTGTTCTACATTAATGTAGCAAATAAATTAATTGTATCCATATTCTCACCCGCCCCAACCTAAGTAGTTACGAAAATATAAAAAAGGCTAAAAAACATATTTATTATTATTTATTACAATTGTCATTGTCGCCTTCTTAGACTCATTATCCGCCCGCCATTCCATTTTCTATCCATTTAGCTGTCTTCAAGTTTGCATGTTGTTTTATTTGTTTTTTTTTTCAATTTGTACAGAAGGGGAAACAATAAAAGCTCTATTGTTTTCTACACCCACAAAACAAGGGATTAGAAAATGTTATTATCCTTAACCGCTTGTATGTATGTGAATGAAAGTAATGAGCATTAGTGTTGAAGATGTAAGTTTGTGTTAGTTATGCATTAAGAACCCAGCAGATCGAGTTGTCTATATTGAACAAGTATACTTGTAGACTACAATTATTGATTACTTTAAGACATTCACTTTATCGTCAATATAATTAAAATATAATTAAAATTCGAAACAGATTCGTAAAATTAAGAAAATTATATAAACAAACTTTTAAATATGGAAAATGTTTTAGGTCAAATATATTAGACAACCCATGAAGTAAAAAATAAGAGTTCTATATTCGACTGTGCCGAATCTTATATACCCTTCACCATGATATGTTAAAAACAGTCGGTATCAAAAACTCCTCTTTTACATCACTTACTTCGGGCTCAACATACTTAATTTCATATTTTTAGATTCAATATTATAGAAAAATCAAAAAGTACCATAAAAAAACAAAAAAAAAAAATACCAATAACTTCCCTTTTATGGCTTCTAACTTAAGCCAGGCTCCACGTACTTAATAGCAACACACTAGTGCTGCTCTCGCCCTGCTACTCTTGCTCTGCTGCTCTCGCTCTGCCTTGTTTTTATAAACAAGAGTATAATAACAAAATTTATCGTATTATTATGTATTTTGTTTTTTGCAAATTCTGTTTGAGCATAAATAAAAAGTCTGAATTTTTGATGAAATTTTCAGATGTTGCTGATTTTATAGCGATCTCCCCGAAAGCATGTCTAACATAATTATTGAAGATTCGGATCTCGCCGATATTGGGTCCTCAAAAAACTGATTTCAAGAAACAGACAGACAAGGGTCGGAAAATTATATTATAGAAATTACAAACAGAATGACAAAAGAAAAGATAATTCACGGGAAATTTTGATTAGTAGAAGTGATTAACATAAATGTTGACAACACTTTAGAATCTTGACTCTAGATTCTAGAGTGATAAAGTAATTTTTTATAGTATATATACTGTGTGCTCTGCTAAAAACAATATAAATAACACAAGTATGCATTTATATTCTGGCATAGCCAAAAATATGATACCCTACATCTGGGTGCTAGGCGAAATAATGGACCGATTTTATCCATTTTCAATAAAGCGTGTGTACCAAATTTCATACAATTATCTTGAAAATTACGACCTGTACCTTGCGTACAAGGTTTACATGGCCAGCCAGACGGACGGATATAGCTTAATGGACTTAGAAAACTATTCTAAGCCGATAATTTTCCATATATATGACAATTTTTTTACGTGTGGGAGATGTCACGCAAATAAATGAAAGTTCGCCAATTTTTACAATATTTTAAGATTTTAACTGTAATAGCTTTCGAACGAATTTTTGTACTTAATTATTATTTTAACCTAAATAACAATGCTCCGGTTTTAGATATCTTAGTGTTATATATTCTGGGAAATATTGATATATTACATACATACATACATACATACATACATACATACATACATACATACATACATACATACATACATTTAATGTATAAAATAAACTACCTTACCAATGTGTTATAAAATTAAAAACACTAATTCTGTCAAAAAGGAATATATTCACTACTACAGTATTTCAGGGTATTTACTAGTATGTGTAGTTGTGTGAATGCCTGTCTCAAGAACTTAACCCCGTAATGACCACTTGCCATGCTTAAGAGGCTTTTCTAAGCGAAAAAATATAAAAATCATTAAAAATTTCATAAGAAAAAATTATAACAATAATAAGTGGGAAATAATTTTGATTAAAAGGGATGACTTTCCAGAAACTCTTTTAGGAAAGCAATAAAATAACAAAAACAACAAAATATTTACGATAATGCCTGTTGATTATAGTCGGAAGCATGGCACTGTACCAGTACTAAATATGTCTACTTCATCTTCATCTCGCCTTCATCATCATCATTGTCATCTTCAAATGATATTCTTTGTATTTTCCTTTTTATACTCATTGTTGTTTAGTATTGTTTTGTACTTTATTTTATTTTATTTTATTTTATTCATAAAAACGGAAATTAAGTTTATTTTCGTTCAACATTATATTATATTTTTATGAATTTTTATAACTATTATCCATCCGCCAGAATTCTTTGAACTTTATGAAACTGCCTCATAATGTTTTAATATTGAAATAAAACGAATTATGATTATCATATCGTATTAGATACTTAGAGTTAATAGTAAAGTTAATGATCTTCAAATAAAAAAATTAACATTATTAATTTGTGATTCCATACATTTTTTTCATTTACATAAAACTTACACTCTTGTTAAATTATTTCAATGAGCTTCAGTATTGCCAGGAGCTTCAGAAATAAAAGGCTAAATCCGAATGGTAAACTTTTTGCGCATATAGTGTGTGGTTAATTATTTTCAGCTATAAATGTAACAGTGAACGGTGGTAAATTCCGGTCAAAAGTCTATAACTTCTTTATTTCTTTAAACAAATGAAATTTTCCAATATTATTTCTTATAGATAAGGTTTGTTTGGTATCGGTTGAAGATTTCGTATAGCCCCCATACAAGTGACCCCAAAAAAACTCCTTAAATACTCATAAATACGTTAAATATGAAGCAATTTCCATGAAATTTAGGTTCTTAACTGCTAATAATTGGGTTAAAAATATTAAAAAAAACGAGTGGAAAAATTACATTGCGCTATTTATACCCTACACCACTATAATGGGGAGGGTATTATACGTTTGTGCTGATGTTTGTATCACAAAAAAATATTGGTCCAATACCCACTTTAGTAAGTGATCCATGTAGTTATTGCGATTTTGTGCGGTTACTTTTTTCCGATAAATTATGTTATTGTGGCCTACTTTGAAAACTAAGAAAGTTATACAAATCCAAATTTTGAAAGACCGTAGAAAAGGGACTATAAGAGATTGGATAAAATATTGATTACATTGATTACTTCTAAATTTTATTTTCACTTTTCTAAGTACTGGATCATTTTTACCGCACTTCACTTCACTTATTTATAATTTCATATTTTTTAATGTTATATTTTAATAAATAAATTTTTTATATTTCTCAAGAACTAATATAATATTTTTTTCTAAACTCCCAATAAACCAAACGATATTATAAGGATATCGAAACGATATCACCTAGATACTAAAATTTGTCATAAGTAATATCGTTCTCGTATCGTAAACGATAGTATTTACGGACTAAATTGTACCTTTCCTTACAATATCGTTTTTCCATGAAATTATAATATCGTTTTTGCTATCATAATTTCCAAATATAATGATAGTAAAATCGCATTTTCCTTTTATTCTGCATGCTATTTTGTTATTAAAATCACATTTTAAAGGGCATTTAACGAAGTATTTCGCTAGAGTAAATTAACAAAAGCCTGAAAAAGAAAATATTGCATATATGTATGTATGTATACATTCTTAATTTTTTTTTTCACAAAAACTGCGTTGTCATGCAAATACCTGAAACTTTTTCAAAATTGTCAACTTACACACTTTCTTTTAGTTTTATGTTATTTATATAAATTTAATTGACTTTATTTAAATTTTTTTAACAGATTTTCTTGAAAATTTTGTATTTAAATTATTTTTATGTTTGAAATATTTTATAAATGTTTGTATTTTTTATTGGAAACAAAATATATTAAAACGAAATTATAATAATATCGTTTTCAATTATAAAATATGATATCGTAATCGCCCTAAAAAGTAATGCCGTTTTCGCTATCATATATTTCTTTGGTTTATTGGGCTATCAAAGCAAATTGCAGGTTTACCAACTTTTTTATAATATCATCTAATCAATTTATCATTCGTGGTCAAAAGGTTTAAAAAAGGCTATAAAAATATTAAAGTTTTTAACCTTAAAAATCAATATTAAAGCAAGTGAAAAATAATAATCGTACATTCCCAGATCCAAAAAGACCAAATCTCGTAGAATTCATGAGTATGCATTTATGTATTCATGTAGTAAAATATTTGCCACGACTAAGAATCACTTTTTTAATTCCTTCTCATAAATAATTATATTATTACAAAAACTTATATAATAAAAATTCTGAAATGTTAGTTTCTTTAATGCTAAATAAGAAAGCGAAAAAGGCGGGAAAAAGCCGGAAGCTAAAATATATATTTTGAGGCTAAATGATAATTAAAAAGGCTAACTTTGCAACACTGATAGGTTTACCAACTGAAAATTTCAACAAGTTATAATGCAATATTCGTTTAACTTATTTTCGGAAAAGGTATAATATTTATGAGATTTATCTAATTATAAACCGATACGGAATTAAATTTAAGAATGTTGCAGAATCATTTACACATAAACAAAATATCTGCCTTTAAGTAACATTCGGAAGTATACATATATTGGAGGTATGTCCAATTGTGTAACGATACGAAAAACATTCCTCAAAGTAGTTTTTTTGTACACATACACGACGAATTTTATTCGAAATTGTGGACTGATACAGATCTACGTTGATAATATGATTTCTGTTTATATAATATATGTAGAACTAATTAACTAACTAACTAAACATAAGTGATCCCTCAGCGAAAAAAATACACGATAAAATCAATCTAATTGTGTTTGGTAGTTCTTGAGAAATCAACAATTGTTTGCAAACTTCACAACATTTTAGTCACGGCAGAAGTTGCAGACGTCATCAACAACGCCAAACCATCTAAGGTCTCGACGGAATATCCATGATGATGGTAGAACACCTTAGCGAGCGGGAAGTTGAGTATCTGACTATGGTAACTGGATTAGTGGGCGTCAGTCGTTCGTAGAGTTTTGAAACAAACGCTCCAAACCCCGTAGAGTTAAACACGTTCTATTGCCACTTTCGTTTAACTTCTACATCTTTAAGTTCCCCGCACCTTCACAAGGCGTAGATATGAATGTTCAATCATGGCGACGGACCAAAAAGATGATGAAATATGAGTTTTGGAAGTAAACCTGCCTACAAATTACCTACGTTCCCACGACAATTGGTTCTACGCACCGGAACGACTCGGAGTTCAACGAACAACGACTAAGGATTGCCAACCCAGCCACACCAACTTTACACGTATGTATTCTCCATTCTTCTTTTTTCTTCTAAGGGGCAGACTATTCCGGCAAATCTGCTCCGTATTCTTTTGGTCCGAGCCGGAGTTGAACAAAATCCAGGACCATGGTACTGTTCTGTTTGCCACAGACCATCAGTTAGGTGCACCGTTTGCAACGAGTGGGTCCACTTCAGGAAAGATGCCAACCGTAATTGCAGCGGTCTGAATAATCTTGAGGAGTAGAGTGATGGTTTCGTTGCCCCGTGTTGCATTAATAGACAACGCAGCCCTTCACCGTCCTCACGCCGGACTTATAAAAATCAAAAAAGGCAGACTGGATAAGCTTCAGAGAGTTTACCAACCGCAAGATTAGGAATTTACCCCTCCCCCCCTTCTGACGTGCGCTCCGCAGAAAAGGAGTTCCGGGAAATGGTCCTTGCTGCCGCTTCTCGTACAATACCTGCTGGTAGAATCCCGCTTATAAGACCAAATTTCCCAGCAACAGCGGCGGAATTAGCAGATGAGCGAGACGAAATCCGAAGAACCAACCCCAGCGATTCCAGAATTCAACAGCCCAACCGGGAGATCAGCAAGTTGGTTAACGACTACAAGCGGAAAAAGTGGGTAAATCACCTAAAAACCTGTAACTTAACCTCCGGAGCCAGCAAACTATGGTCTACTGTCAGATCTCTGTCGAATCCAGCCAAACATGAGGATAGGGTCGCGATATCCTTCAATGGAAATACCATATCTGACCCCAAGCGCTGCTCGAACTACTTTGCACGTCAATTTATAGAGCACCCCGACAGAGACAAGGCGAAAAGAACCATCGTAAGGAAGGTACACGATCTTCGAATCAGTGACAAACCATATGTTTTTACTACGAGCGAGGTTACGAAGGTCATCAGAGATGATAAGTCACGAAAGCTATTGGCCCAGACGGTATATCCATGTTGATGCTGAAAAATTTGGATGTCAACCCTTATAATACCCGAGGTCTGGAAATTGGGCAGGGTTGTTCCCTTGCTGAAGCCAGGGAAAAGTGCAAAGCAGGGAGAATCTTACAGGCCTATCCTGTCACCAATTGTCAAGACGCTTGAGGCACTATTCCTCCCGGAATTACAACAACACCTTCATCCTGCAGATCATCAACATGGATTCCGCCTAAAGCACACTACAACAACAGCTTTAACCGCCATCACCACACAAGTTTGCAAGGCTCGACCATGTCAACGAACGGACCTCGTGGCACTCGACCTATCAAAAGCGTTTAATACGGTCAATCACGCCATTCTCTTCAGAGACATTTTAACATCTGGTCTCTCTGGCAACACCAAGAGATGGCTAGTGAACTACATGTGTGGACGACAGTCATTTGTGGAGTTTAGGAACCAGAGATCTAAATCTCGTAGAATTAAACAGGGAGTACCCCAAGGTGGAGTTTTTTCGCCGATCCTGTTTAATTTTTACATTTGGACGGCGTCCAAATAATATCTTACGCCGATGACTGCTCGATATTGGCCACGGGCAATTGTATTAATGACCTTTGCGGCTTGATAAACAGTTACCTATGTGATCTTTCCAGCTTCTTCCATTTAAGGAATTTAAAAATATCGCCTACGAAATCCTCAACAATCTTCACCACCTGGACTAAGGTAGTAGGGCTAGAACTGGATGTGACAGTCGATGGCGAAAAAATTCCGACGGTAAATCACCCCAAAATACTTGGTGTCAAATTCGATAGCCTCCTTATGTCCTCAGCGCACAACACTGCAATCTGCAACAAGATGCGAAGTAGAAACAATGTACTCAAGTCTCTAGCCGGCAGCACTTGGGGAATGGATAAAGAAACCTTGTTGACTACCTATCAAACGATTGGCCGGTCAGTGGTAAACTACGCAGCGCCAGTGTGGACACCTAGAGTTAGCGACACGCAATGGAAGAAGCTTCAAAGCTGTCAAAACGCTCCCCTAAGAACGGTGACAGGCTGCATTCAAATGACATGCGAAGAACATCTACATGACGAAACGAAGATGCTTTCAGTTAAGGAACATAACATCATGCTGTCAAAGCAGTTCCTACTGGGATGTCATCGGAGGGGCCACCCTAACCACCATTTAACGGAGTTAGAACCCCTGCCCGACGCATGTCAGGAAAGATCTTCGTATGTATGAGAGTGACATCCAAGAACACCTGGATGATATAGTGGACAAAAGCTCATACAGGACAGCTTTGAATACTATCTATCAACAGGCGGTGGAAGACTCCATCAATTCCCACAACTTAGATCCGGATGGTGTACCCGTTTAAACTCGTACTGGTCGAGAATAAACGACACCATTCATGATCTTTGTCCTGCGTGTGGAACAGGCCCACACAATGTTCAACACCTTTTTAACTGCAGGGCAAATCCAACTCAGTTGGAACCTGAATCCCTTTGGACTGAGCCGTTGGAATCGGCTCGTCTACTGGGTTTAGATCTAACGGAGTTGGATAACCAGAGCGAAGAAGAAGAGTAGGGAACAATGTTTAAATATACTTATATACGTGTAATTTCAGGTGTCGCTGCTACAACAACAACAAATTGCCTCGGAATATCACCTGCACGAGGAAACAAAGGTTCTCCAAGTCAAAGAACACAGCGTCATGTTAACTAAACAGTTCCTCCTGGGATGTCATCGGAGGAGTCATCCCAACTCTAACATCACAAAGTTATGTTCTCCTCCGAGGCATGTCATCGCCCATAACAGACACGGAAGAAAACCAGTCGCGGAAAATAAGTTCTTAACTATGTTCTTATTGAACACTGTCACGTACAGACTGTACCCCAACGAATGTACTGCATGTGGCCAGAGTCCAGCCTGCCCGGCCAACCCTACTTCAATCTGTCCAATGGATTTATGGTCTCATCCTTTTGAAGTAGGGCATTGATGTAGAAACCCCAGTTATATAATAGTATAGTTTTAGCTGCTACAATAACAACAACGGACAAATCTAAATCGACATAGAATTTCATATACTTTGTTGGGGCTTAGATGTATATTTCTTGGTTTTACACAAGGAAAACCCGATTGTTAATAAATACCAATCAGATCAGAATCACCTTCTGACTCGATTAAGATACACATTTCTATCCAACTGTGAGTCCATGTAAACCTTGTCCATATATGACAATTTTCACAATTTTTAAGATAATTTGATGAAATTTGGTACATACTTTTCTCTAGTTCCAAGAACGACGAAATGGTGGAAATTGGTCCATTATTTTACAAAGCCCCTCCCATACAACCGTACCTCCGAATAAGTGTTTTATGCTTATAATTTGTTAACTGTTCTAGTATCTTAGTTCAGTCAGAAAATCGCACTTTTCGAATATTCGCAATTAAGACATAAAAGTCTCTGGTGTAGGGTATCATAACAATCTACATTCTAACTTTTTGAAAAATGTATTTTAAAAATTTTTGGATATTAAAAATTAAAACATACTTACTTCTTCATGTTCTTTATACTTTTTCTTTACTTTATTTTTTCGAAAAATTTTATTTCAAAACAAAACAGCTGTTTAGTTTATGTTTGACACACGAAAATAGAGCACGCTCTAATCGAAAAAATACAAATGTATTTCCACATGTATTTTATATATGCAATGTTGCATATATATCAGACGATATGTACAACTTTTGCAGATGGAAATTTTATTTATTTTCCTCATTTTAAAACTTTCTGTATTATTTTTGCTATAGATCGTATTCAGTCCATGCGAGTATTAAATAATTACTACAGTAGGTAATCTAGCTACATTAAAAAATAATTTTCATTTTTTATACCCTCTACCACCATCAGTGGTGATAGAGGGTATATATCAGTTTGTCATTCCGTTTGTAACACTAAGAAATATTCATCTAAGACCTAACAAAGGTCTTAGATGAATATTTCTTTTAGATCTAACGGAGTTGGATAACCAGAGCGAAGAAGAAGAGTAGGGAACAATGTTTAAATATACTTATATACGTGTAATTTCAGGTGTCGCTGCTACAACAACAACAAATTGCCTCGGAATATCACCTGCACGAGGAAACAAAGGTTCTCCAAGTCAAAGAACACAGCGTCATGTTAACTAAACAGTTCCTCCTGGGATGTCATCGGAGGAGTCATCCCAACTCTAACATCACAAAGTTATGTTCTCCTCCGAGGCATGTCATCGCCCATAACAGACACGGAAGAAAACCAGTCGCGGAAAATAAGTTCTTAACTATGTTCTTATTGCGAACTGGTCACGTACAGACTGTACCGTCCCCAACGAATGTACTGCATGTGGCCAGAGTCCAGCCTGCCCGGCCAACCCTACTTCAATCTGTCCAATGGATTTATGGTCTCATCCTTTTGAAGTAGGGCATTGATGTAGAAACCCCAGTTATATAATAGTATAGTTTTAGCTGCTACAATAACAACAACGGACAAATCTAAATCGACATAGAATTTCATATACTTTGTTGGGGCTTAGATGTATATTTCTTGGTTTTACACAAGGAAAACCCGATTGTTAATAAATACCAATCAGATCAGAATCACCTTCTGACTCGATTAAGATACACATTTCTATCCAACTGTGAGTCCATGTAAACCTTGTCCATATATTACAATTTTCACAATTTTTAAGATAATTTGATGAAATTTGGTACATACTTTTCTCTAGTTCCAAGAACGACGAAATGGTGGAAATTGGTCCATTATTTTACAAAGCCCCTCCCATACAACCGTACCTCCGAATAAGTGTTTTATGCTTATAATTTGTTAACTGTTCTAGTATCTTAGTTCAGTCAGAAAATCGCACTTTTCGAATATTCGCAATTAAGACATAAAAGTCTCTGGTGTAGGGTATCATAACAATCTACATTCTAACTTTTTGAAAAATGTATTTTAAAAATTTTTGGATATTAAAAATTAAAACATACTTCTTCATGTTCTTTATACTTTTTCTTTACTTTATTTTTTCGAAAAATTTTATTTCAAAACAAAACAGCTGTTTAGTTTATGTTTGACACACGAAAATAGAGCACGCTCTAATCGAAAAAATACAAATGTATTTCCACATGTATTTTATATATGCAATGTTGCATATATATCAGACGATATGTACAACTTTTGCAGATGGAAATTTTATTTATTTTCCTCATTTTAAAACTTTCTGTATTATTTTTGCTATAGATCGTATTCAGTCCATGCGAGTATTAAATAATTACTACAGTAGGTAATCTAGCTACATTAAAAAATAATTTTCATTTTTTATACCCTCTACCACCATCAGTGGTGATAGAGGGTATATATCAGTTTGTCATTCCGTTTGTAACACTAAGAAATATTCATCTAAGACCTAACAAAGGATATATATTCTTGATCCTTATGAAATTCTGAGTCGATCTAGATATGTCCGTCTGTCTGTATAAAACACGCTCACGTTAAAACGAAGCAATTGAACTCCACAAAATTCACTCAAAATATTTATTGTTATCCTAAGCAGTTTGGTATTGAAATCAGCAAGATCGGTGAAATAGTTTCAAGGTTATGAGTAAAAATTTAAGACAACCTCGAAAAAAAATGGCGATTTTTCACATATTTATTTGTACTTTTTACAAAAACTACTGCAGATAAATTGATAAATTTTGTCAGAGATAAATCTATTGGTGCCAGAATAAACATTGTTAAAAATTGGAAAAATCGGTTCATAATTTCATATATTTCATATAAATATTCCCGGAAAATGTGTTTATTGTTAATAACATCCATTACAATATCGATATCTTCACAAAATTTTGCAAATTAAAGTTTTATGTCAATACAATTCATATCAAAAAATTTTTCCATCGGTCCACAATTGGTCATAGCTCCCATACAAGGTTCCTACCCGAAAATCACTTAAACGCTCAAAACTCATTACCTAATTAAGATATTTATACAAAATTTGCTACAAATATTCTTTTATATACATTAATGTTACCGTAAAATTTTTTCCGATCGGTCCACAATTAGTCACAACTCCCATTCAAGGTCCCATCCCGAAAATCACTTAAACGCTCATAACTCGCTACCTAATTAAGATATTTATATAATATTTGGCACAAATATAATTTTTATATACATAAATTTTTTTCCCGATCGGTCTACAATTGGTCATAGCTGCCATACAAGGTTCCCTCCCAAAAATCGCTTCAACGACCATAACTCATTACCTAATTAAGATATTTATACAAAAAATATAACATTTATAAAATTGTTATTTTTACTCTAGGATAGAATTGTTACTTTTATGCATAGAAAGGTCATTGTAAAATTTTGATCAATCCACAATTGGTCATAGATCCTGAACAAGGTTCTCTTTAGAGAAACACTTAAATGCATAAACTTATTGCCAAGCAATGATATCCATGCAAAATTTGGCAAAAATATTACTTTTATATACAGAAAATATACTTGAAATTTGTTTAACGATCATCCATAATTGTTCGTTCATTTTCGAAAATTACGTAAACACTTTTTACTCTTTACCAAATAAAGTTTTTTAAAAATAAAATTTTTTACTTCAGAAATTTTACTATCAATTTCTTTATCCGATCGTTCCATCGAAAGCCATTTCCACAGTATTATTCTAGTTGCATTATCATAACTATAATTATAAACAATTATCTCCTTATTCATGAAGATATTAGTCGCTTATTTTATGTTTAGTATACAAATTTTCAAAGCAAAATTTCTAAAATAAACCATCAATAACTTTATTAAACATTTCACTCGATTGCAAATTATTAAATATCAATAAATTATATTTTAGGGCGTTTATAACATATAAAAGAAAATGGTGTTTATTATTCTTTCTATTAAAAAACATGAGAAAACTTTTTTTACAAATATTTCACCAAATAAAAAATTATAAATATAAAAGCAGTTGGTGGAGGGTATTCAAGATTCGGCACGGCCAAATATAGCACTCTAACTTGTTAACTTTACTCAATGACGATTTGTTTGGCTTAAAGCTGGCGTTATTTATATTTATCCATCATCTCCTAGACATTTCTTAGCGACATCTCAAAAACTCTTAAACAATAAAATTACTGTATATCTTATACAAAATTCAATATGTTTATAATCAATACATTTATAACTTTTCTATAATAAAGAATATTTATTGGATGATTTTTGTAACAATACTTCAGAAACATTGTAATAAGTTGTTCTGATTAATTTACTTTTAGAATGGGTTCATGCTGAAACATTTAAAATTTCTGAAAAGAAATCATGAAAATAATGTTATCGCCTTTAGTTTTACATACAGTTTTGAAGAACAGTGTTGTGTTTCAAAGTATTTCTAATAAGTTCTTCTGCAATTCATAGTTAAACACTAATCCATTGGAACGTATGAATTCTGGAACCTGTTGATAAATCTCAAAACATAAATTTAATAAACTTAATTTATATATAGAAGATTATTTCACACGAATATAAATAATTTCTAATATTTGAGAAAAAAATTAATAGAATTGAATTTCATGAAGTGGAAAATAATATTATTAAAAAACATCCACTTGCCTTTTATTTGATGAACCGAATAATTTTGAATTATCCGATTATTAACCGGCCAACTTAAAACCCCAAATAATTATTTGTCAAATAAACCGAATAAGACGAAAAACCGAATAACTGATAACAGTCGATCTTCTATAATGATCGACTGTATTGCTAACCAAATGTTAGACGCTAAGAAATTTTCGGAAATGGACATTAAAAACCGTTTAGTCTATATGCAAATACAATTTTGTAACACTATTTATTAATAATAAAATTGTCTAAACAATTAATAAATACATATAAAATATTCTATTACTGAATAACAAAAAATGAACAAATTTAGAAATATTTAAAATTTAAGATAAATAATACAATATAATAAAATTCTATCGATATTACGCAGACTTTAACAGTAAGTCGGATATTCGAAATTTCAACAATACTTAAATGGAGCAATTGCTATAAATAAATAATGACCAAAGTACAATCAACATAAGCGATGAAATAAAAAAACACAAAAATTTTTATGGTCCACATGAAATCAAGGGTTTAAAAAAAACGAAAAATATAAAAAATTAAAGGATATTCACTGTCACACAGACACACACACGTAGAATAACTAGTTTTCAAACAATGTCAATACAATCGAATACAATTCAATTCAATGTTTTTATTTGGACAATTGTAAATTTATTTGTAGCAAGTGTTGCAGCTGTTGTTTGTTGCTGCTGATACTAGTGGTAGCAGTGGTTTGTTTAGTTGCATTGTTACAGATAAAGATATTTAACTGTCTTTGTTGTTCCACCATATACAAAAAAATAGCACACAGTAACTATTTACTACTGATGGTACAGATAAAAGGAAGTGCATTTTTATCTGTGTCCGATTATATGATACCCTACGAAAATTAAAATCGGTTAGGAGAATTCGATTATAGTTAACTTGTGCAAATATAATTACCTACTTCTGCTGCATAACCAATGTGTTTTTAGCCTTTTAAAAAATCTCTTGGTGGACATTTATGGGGCCGCTATCAGAAATCTTGATAAAATACAATAATTATTCCTAGTCGGTTATTCTGCATTGCTAGCATCAATACGAACGCATAGTACCCACCCCTCGATATAAGTGTAGAGTTAAAGAAAAAACTTGAAATACGTTAAAAGAAAATCCTGCTGCTGATGATGATGACGGTTAATAGTAGTGGTCATGTTGTTGTTACTATTTTATTTGATTTTATTTTATGTTTTTCTCCTCTTTGGTAGACAAAGTCATCATCGTAGTCTTGTTGCTATTCTTATTGATGACGCTGATGAAGATTACAATGAAACTGGTTACTACTGACTGTCATCGTTGCACAATGGCCACTTGAGATGAAAATATATCTACCTACATATGTACGTATGTACTATGTATATATATGTATTTATTCGTATTTATTTAAAAAAAATGTTTTTTATTTTTTTATTTTCCTACAATTGTCTTTGTTGTTTGCAGTTTGAAATGAATGATTTATTTCATGTACAATTGATTTAGAGTTTTATATTTCTAATTTTCTTTTATCGTCATAGAGATAAGAATTATCATCAATAAAGATAAATAATAATCAATAATCTTGTTGTATACAAAAACAAAACACAAACATTTAATAGATCAGCATATTTTATCACACAGAAATATATCTCCAATAAAAAGTAAAACATCTGAATAAAAAGTGAGCACATTTATTAGATATATTTTTACGCTCCCAGCAAAAACTAACATTGAAAAGTAATGAGTTAAAAATCCACTTTTACTACTTAGTCATTAATAAGTATTTAACTTGTTATTTAACACGGTGATGACATTAAGGGAAAATTTTGTTTCCAGTTCATGAAAATTAAACAAAATTCTAAATTAAAAGTGCTTTAAAACAATTTTAAAAAATTGCAGTTTTTTGTGGATAACAGCAATTTTGCGTACGGTCCTTAAAAGTGGCCAAAAAAGTAAGTTAAACATTTGAGTGTTTTGACAAGTTTTAATTTCTCACAAGTCGAATTCACACGGCACTCGTAGATGTGAGAAAGTAATTTCCTATATGTGAGAGTTGGACTACTTGTTATACTTTGTTTAAAGCCATTTGTATTTTATGTCAGAATATAAAATATTAATTAAAAAAAATAAATATTTTTTATTGTATTAATTAGTTAAAATAAAATTATTGATAAACCTATTGTAAAATGTGGTCGCACAAGCCCACTATTATATCAAACTGTTGCAAGTAATTGAAAATTTAATTTTTTTGGATTTTGCTCACACAGCCCCACAAACGAGCAACATAATGTCGAGCACATAAAAATCAAACGTGTATGGCCATCTTTATGTAAGTACATTTATAATCACCAGGGAAACCGAAAACATGCTCTTAAAAAAGTGTTTTTTAAGCGCTTTAAAAATGCCGAAAAAACTCAAAATATACTCTTAAAATTTAAAAATATGCGCTAAAAATAAAATTTTTCATTATTTTTTAACATTGAAAAGCTCAAAAAGACAGAAATTGTAATGAAATAATAAATGTTTAGTGCCATATTTCATCCTACAAGATTTTTTATAATTGATTCATCTCATAGTTTGAAGAACTAGTTTAATAGAATTCCAATAAATAACATGAAACCATTTGGACCCCAAAAAACATATTTCAAACGACAAAGTTTAACACATATATACCAATTGTATTCATAGCTTCTAAACTGACATTTTAATCGGTGTTGTCATAAATTCCAATAATTAGTTTTTTAAACTATAAAAATGGATTGGTCTCATGAAATCAAAAGTAATAGGTTTTATGTCTGATTTAAAATGTAATGCTTTATTGAACAAAAAACTATAACTTTGGTTTTCGTGAGAGTAATGTATTTTTTGCAGTTTTTAAGTTCTACAAACGAATTTTTTTTCAAAATTGTAAAATAGGTTGAAAAATTAAAAATAAAAAAATTAAATTTTATTTTTTTAAATAAAGTTTTGAAAATGTACAAAAACGAAAAAAAGCGAAAAAATCAAAATATGCTCTAAAAGAGTAAAATATGCTCTAAAAACTCGAAAATATGCCTTATTGTAATTGGCAAAACTTCAGTTAAAATTACGAGTAGTTTTAATATGCATAGCTTCAATTACAATATTTTTGGAGATCAATTATGACAATTATTTAATATATTTATTGGTTATAGAATCATATTATAATTCTTTCAACTATAATATAAATCAGACATGAAATATTAATTATGAACACTTTTATTTTTAGAGAATATTTTATTAATTGTAAGAGCTTTTTTACTGCATATTTAGTGCAGGGTTGCCGGTAGTCTCCTTGAGTCTTCGGGCAAGGATGTGAACTAAGAACTACCCCAAAGAGTCGGTCCACTATGTTAAGGGCGGCTTTGGGGTATATGACCATCTTTGATCACCTAACGATTACGACCTTGATTTGGTAGCGTCCGTTCCTCTAATTAGGGCTGCTACCACTAATTGACCTAGATGTTGATCAGCGAATATAAAATTGGACTGGAAACATGCTCAAGGATAGGGTCATTAATTCTAATTTGGCTATTGACAAAATAAGGATTTGGAGAGGGGCAATCCACTCCAATAGTACGTAAGTACCACTTTTTATCTGATTAATTTGTTCATTAAATATTTTCTAAATTATAGCAAAGAGGTTATTGTTATGTTCAAAAATTTATCAAATTCAAGTCTACAAAAATCCCTTTTTTTATCACAAATCTCATTTGAACTAAATTTGAATGGAAATTCAAGTTCAAATAATTAATATTTTGTATTAGTAAATCTAGAAAAGTGGTCTCAGGAGACTTTTAAGTACTTTTAATAGCTTTTCTTTTTTCACTTCTTCCTTTCAGATTTTCTGTTATTGTTTCTTGAACATTTCAAGTGTGATTATGACCATATTTATTGTTTGCTGATGATTTATTGAAAACATCTTCTATGCAGGCAGTTTTGATTTAATAATGAAATATTTTTTGTGCCGTGGAATAAATAAAAATTGTTCAACAATACTTCTAAGAAAATAGAAATATGCACATTCATACTGAAAGTCATAAAATGGAATCATATGAAATTATAAGATAATAGATTCACATTCACACACTTAAAAACCAGAGCAACACGGCGATAATGCGATGAGAATAGGTTTAATATGTTTTCTTTTTATTTCCTCCCAAAAACGAAATTCATAAAAATAACAAAAGGGAAGCAAACAGAGAGCGAAAAAAGTAATCAGTTTTTACACAAAGCGAACAACAACACGAACCAGATTTTTTTTAGGAATTGTAATGTGGGAGTGTGTATGAAAGAATGTATGCATGTTTTTTAATAGTAACCCTAAAAGTATGCTTTACTCTCGATAATGACTAATAAACGATCGAATGAATGAATAAACAAAGATGGAAAAAATTTTATTGCATGCATTTAGGATAAACAATAATTATGCTACTCATGCATACAAACAAACAAACAACCATCCAATCCAACAAAGACACAAACCAATACCCCATACACTCGTTTGTGTAAGTTTCTATGGGTATAATAGTAGAATGAAAGTGCTACGATGTGATGATATCACATCACCATCATCATATGCGTTTCAAAACAAACTGTTATACTATATAAAACAATACAAAATACAACACTACAGTATCAAAACCCCTAAACATTCACTATGCGCTACAATGAAAAACATGCAGACAAATGTGCCACTTCTAACTACGTCTGGCTACTGACGAAAAAACATAAAATTTAGTGATGTCAACTTTTACTAAGAAAATATGTTCTACTTTGTTGATCTATAAAACTTTGATAGCTTGTAAGATTATCTTAATATCGATACATAAATACATACATAAATACATACATAAATACATACATAAATACATACATACATACATACATACATACATACATACATACATACATACATACATACATACATACATACATACATACATACATACATACATACATACACACATACATACATACATATGTACATACATACATACATACATACATACATACATACATACATACATACATACATACATATGTACATACATATGTACATACATACATACATACATACATACATACATACATACATACATACATACATACATACATACATACATACATACATACATACATACATACATACATAGATACATACATACATACATACATACATACATACATACATACATACATACATACATACAAACATACATACATACATACATACATACATACATACATACATACATACATACATACATACATACATACATATGTACATACATACATACATACATACATACATACATACATACATAAAACATACAAACATACATAATATTTTACGCAATGAGAACATATAGGAAACAAAAATACAAAATTATTCTGGAAATTCATTTAGGTCAATAGTCCTTAATTTTATTTAGTGTTTACAAGAAACCGGTTTCTTTTGCGAAATATAATGAATTGCTGAATAAGATATTTGCACTTTTTAGTATAGATCTAAATTTGGAATTTGGAAATAGTAATAGGAGGCATATATTGGCTTCAATTCCCTATCAGCTATTCAAAACCTTGATTTCGGTATAATATGTAAAAAGAATTGTCTGCAATATTTTCGAATTGGGTCTCAAATATTCCGTAATTTCGAGCGTATCGCGGGAAAAATAATTACAATTCTGAAATGGAGCTAACAAAACATCAAACTATTTATACCCCACACCGCTATAGTTGGGAGTAAAGAATTCAATTATTCGGGGTTTTGTCTTATTCGGTTTATTCGACAAATAATTATTTGGGGTTTTAAGTTGGCCGGTTAATAATCGGATAATTCAACATTATTCGTTTAATCGAATAAATGGCAAGTGTATGTTTTTTAAAATACTAAACAAAATTATAATTTTCAATATTTATTTTCATGTGAAATCCTCTTTTATATAAAGATATTAAGTTTATTAAATTATATTTTAGAGATTTATCAACGAGTTCCAGAATTAATACGTTCCAATGAATTAGTGTATAACTATGTATTGTAAAATAACTTATTAGAAATACTTTAGAAACGCAACACCACTCCTGGATGTAGAAGTAAAGGCGATATCATTATTTTTAAGATTTCTTTTCAGAAATTTAAAATGTTTCTGCATAAACCCATTCTATAAGTAAGTTAATCAGAACAACTTATTACAATGTTTCTGTAGTATTGTTATAAAAATCATCCAACAAATATTCTTCATTATGGAAAAGATTTTAAGAAAATAATACAGAAAGTAAATTTATTATAAACATATTAAATTTTGTTTAAGATATACAGTAATTTTATTGTTAAATAATAAGTTTTTCTTAATCGGTTAATTGATATATATTATTCGGTTTATTCATTATTTTGTCAAAAATTGATCGAACAACCGATTGACGATTAATAGTTTGAATACCCTAGTAGGGAGGGTATAATGCGTTTGTGCTGATGTGTGTAACACCCAAAATATTTGGGTGTTGATGAAATTGGCACATACTCTTTTTTTTTTGGTCAAGGACAAACGCATTTGAAAATGATTGAAATTGGTCCATTATTTCGCCTAGCCATCAACAAAAATTGGCAAAACTTAGAAGATTAAAATTCACTTATAGACCTTAATGACATGATTAAATTCTACATAAAAATTAAAAAAACAAATTAAATGCTTTATTTTTCACAAAATAATACGTATTTTTATTGTTCCAAATTTCAATAAATTACACCGTACAACAAATTGGGAAAAATTGTTGCACACATGAGCAAGACCATATACGTTGGAAACTACATACTTGATATAGTTACCATACATTTTTGGTTTTTTGTTTTCTGATCGTTTCTTCCTTTAAAAGGACTTTAAAGTTTGAAAGGAAGAGTAAGTATAATTATATTTAGCTTAAATTTGGTTTGGTCTAGTAGGGTAATATAGGTATCGATTGAAAGAGGAGAATAACAATATTTTTACAAATAAAAATAGCTATAATGCGACAATTTGGTAAAAAATTTAGTGTGCTTATGAAGGCGCACACGATAATTGTCGCATTATTGTTGTCTAGTGCAGGTCTTTAAACTCTATTTGACTCTAGCCCACTTTCAGAAAATTAATTTTTCTTCAATATGCCGCAATTGAAAATTCAACATAAATATTTTATTTGCTAAAATAAATCACATTTAAAAGAAAT
Source organism: Lucilia cuprina (assembly GCF_022045245.1). Taxonomy (NCBI): domain Eukaryota; kingdom Metazoa; phylum Arthropoda; class Insecta; order Diptera; family Calliphoridae; genus Lucilia; species Lucilia cuprina. Next base: position 37,096,971 of record NC_060950.1, read on the forward strand.
TCACAACTGGTGTAGGTTATGATCGGCCCAGTCCGGCTATACTTTCCTAACTTGTTTAAATATTTATGTATATCGTTGTTTACTAATTGCACATGGTATACCTTCGCTTTCTTGTACTTTTTAATGAAAACTATATAATAAACTACTTTGATAACATTATTGGGAGGTCAAATATATTTTTATAAGATACATATATAGAATTTAGAATAACTAAAGAGTTCGGAATAATTGTGTTAAATTTAAAAGGAAAATATACTTTCCCAGGAGGTAGTTTTAACATGAAAGGATAAAAAATGCAAGATATCCTTAATCGATTTTAATCCTTTCATATTCTTCAAAGTTTCCACTTTTTTAACATTTTATCATAAAGATAAAGAAACTCGGTTCCGCAATTTCAAATTTCTAATTTTTCTACATAATAATTTAACAAAAAAAGGACTTTGAAATTTTCAGAGGGGAAAATTTTATTAATTAATTTATTGAGATATTTAAAAAAATATTATAAAAACTAGCTGACCCGACAGACGTTGTCCTGTCCATATTAGAAAAAATGTTTGTGTTCGATTTGTGAATTTATGAGAAGCTGTTTGAATTATGAAAAAAATAGTAAAAAGAGACAAACAACGTACTTTTAAATGATAATTTTTATTTATGTAGGTTTGAGGTGTGTTTAAATTACATTTGATTTGAAAATATATACAATATATGGTGTTATATTTACATTTTGAAAGATCGATGTTCAGGAACCAATTAAAATAAAGAAATACTTTTTTCTGTTGCTTTGCAGTGATATCGTAGTTTCCTTCATTGCAATGCTTTATGATACACGACATTTTTAGTTTTGTTGCCTGGCGCGTAAATAAATAATGCAGATGGTGTTCCGACACGGGAACAGGCGAAATACAATTGACCATGGGAGAAGCATGGATTTTCAAGGTTAATGCCGCAAACACGCAATGACAACCCGACGATTTATTAAAAGTGGGCGAATAAGTGGGAGTATCAGTGGGCGTGGATAATTTTTCTTTTTGTAAGTAACTTTTGCAAACTATTGAGAACATTAAAAAAAAGACAAATCCGTCCAAACGTTCCAAGATTTTAGATAAATCGAAAAAAGTGGGCGTGGTCAATTATTCTTTCAGTAAAACTTTAAATTTGATTGCTACGAACATGTATTAAAAATTTTTGCAAATCGGTCTGTCTTCCGATTTTAGATAAATCAAAAAAAGTGGGCGTAAAAGTGGGCGTGGTAAATTTTTCTTCCAGTAAAAACTTAAATTAGATTACTACGATCCATTAAATAAAAGATTAGCCATATCGGTGCAGCCGTTTTCGGATTTTAGATAAATTGAAAAAAGTGGGCGTAAAAGTGGGCGTGGTCAATTTTTCTTTCCGTAAAAACCTAAGTTGGACTATGACGAACACTTCAGTAAAAAAATTGTCCAAATCGGTCCAGCCGTTCTCAACAGATGCAATTACCAACGAACGACAATTGATTTTTATTTATATAGAAGATAGAAGAAGATAGATAGATAAACAAATGGAGCTATGAAGACCAAATTTTATAGTTTTGTACTCCATTCTAATGTCTTTATTATGAATATTTTTTGTAGAACAATTTTGTATAAAATTTCAAGGATAATAAAGGATAAACTTTTATAAGGATATTTTTTACATATTTTTATTCTTAAAAAATAAAACAAAATACGAGATAAAAATACTACAATTGTCCTCTTTAGTTTAATACCCATATTGTTATAATAGGGTGGCTAAAAATATTTTATAAAAATTTTTGAAAATTGTATGCACCTCAAATTTTAAAGTCCTTTTAAAAGGACGAACGATCAGAAAATGAAAAACTGAGTACGCAGTTATACCATATAAATTATGTGCTTTCGTATGTATATGGTTTGGTTCGTGTGTGAAAAATGGTGTTGGACGGTGTTATCTTCAAAATTGCGACATGTAGTTTAATTAAAAGGTTTACAATCCCTATGCGAAATAATTGACCGTTCCTAACCATTTTCAATAATCTTCGTCATAGGACAATATAAGATCATGTACCAAATTTCATTAAACTATCTTCAAAATTGCGATTTATATGGATGTACGGACATAGCTAAATCGACTCTGAAATGATTTTGAGCACAAATCCAATATACCCTGCCCACTAAAGTGGTGTATAATAAATTTTCCGTAATTAGATCAATTATTACAAATTATACTGAAGTAAGGATTTTCAATCGCTGGTAGGAAACTGAGGACCATCCGAAAAAAATATTTGTTTATTTTTCTTACATTAATAAGCATCGATTGGGAGGCACTCCTACATTAAATTCCTCAGGACACCGCTAATATGAGAGGACATAAAGATGAAAATGTGAAAAAGTGGTCGGTGATACGTCTCCTTTTTTGTTTATTGTTTTATACATTTTTAGCTATAATTTTGAACAGGCCCATAACAACAGATCAATTGTTAGTCAATCCCAACAAATCGTTGTAGAATGATTTATCAATATCCTTATATGGTAATTTCTCGACCGAAAAAGGTGATTAAAATGTTTTGTACTTCCAATATCTCTGAAATTTACTAAATATATTCCTACCCCAGATACGGTTTATGCTATATAATGAGGATAAAAACTCACATTTAAATTAATACAAATGCTTTTAACGTAATGACATTGTTTAATAAGAATATTTCTCAAAATTTGTTATTTTTTCTAATATTTCACATTTGATGATCGGAGGAATTTGTAATATGACTTTTACAATTTTTGACGAATTTTTGTGTTTTATATCTTATTAAAACGATAATAGTAATGCAAAAGGGCGTAACGTCATTATTTCAATTCAACATAAGCCTCCTTTATTGGTCAAGAATCATACTGTAAAGTATCGTTAAGATTAATCCAAATTAGACTCTAGTTCCCATATAACAATATCTGTCAGAAATAGATTAAACTCTCTATTAAATTTAATGTGGATCAGAATATTTTAACTCAGCTCATATCACCTTTAACATTTATAATTGACTTACAAAAATTTGAATTGCAAAATTAGTTATATAAAACTACAATTTTAATTCCAAATAACTTCCAAAAAACATAAAATTGGCATCTTGAGAATGACTTCAGAAATAGTAAATTTGGAATCAAATAAAAAGGACATCCAAGTCTGTGTTCAAATCATCACTTCTTCAGGTCTTTTTCGGCACTTACAAAAAAAAAAATAAATAAAAATAATGCATAAGTGACCAGTTTTGATATATTATTTTTTTAATATTTTTTTATTTCTTACACTCGTTTTCATTTCATCGTCTTAGATTTCAGAAAATATTTTTGTTACAAAGTTTAAATGTCGCATAAATATTCTCTATTGCTAAGGTTTGTTTGGCATTGAAAATGGACAACATTGTATGGGATAGCCCCCATACAAGTGGACCTCCAAAAATAGCTTTAACGAGCATAACTGCTCTGACCTATAGCGATAAAATTCGGTACAAGTAAGTTTCTTATGAACCAAATCCTCTCTACCATTTTTTTTAGAATCGACCCATAAATGACCCTACTCTCCATATAAAGTCCCCTTTTGAAAATGACTTAACGCTCATTCCTCGCGAACCAAAATCTATTTACCAACTTTTATATGGATAGATCCATAATTGACCCTTAAGGAAATGGCTTTAACGCTCATCAGTTTGTTAGTTAGTTAGTTTGAAAGGAGGATGTACATATATACATTATCCAAGGAAATACACCTAGTCCTCTATCGGAGCCGTTGTGCGCTACTTATCCAGTGCCACAGGTGAGAATCGAACTCAGGTCTACCAGACTATAACACTAACCTACCCGAGACCGCTCATTACTGGCTTAAAAATACGAGTAAAGCCATGAAATGCGACATACGTAAGTCTTTTACGAGCCAAAACCTCTGCACCAATTTTTTTTTTTTTTTTTTTTGGATCGGCTCATAAATGACCCTTCCCTTATATAAGTTGCCCCTCTAACAGTGACTATAACGCTCATTAATGGCTTAAAAATTGGAATATAGTAACGAAATTTGACACACATAAGTTTTATGTAAGCCAAATCTCTCCACCAAATTTAGGGGTAAAATGCGATACAAGTTTGTAAGTTCCTCGCGAGCCAAAATCTCTCTACCAAATTGTATGTCAATAATTGATCATACTCCTCATAAAAGATCCTTTTTAGAAAATTTGATGAATAAAATTCAAAAAATTATTAGTACAGCGATGAAAATCGAAATACTAAAGTTTATATTTAGGAACATGATTCTTCTTTCCGTATTTAATGAGGACTGATCTATAACTGACCCTAGCTCCTATAAAAAGTTCCCTTCAGAAAAGAGTTTTAGTTAATAAAATACTAGTTTTCCTTACTTAAAATACTAGTATTGCGATAAAATTTGACATCAACAAGTTCAATACAAAATGAAATCTTTGTACACAATTTCATGAGTATCGGTTTATAATTGATGCATATAAAGGTCCTCTTCAGAAAATTACTCATACGCTCAGGATTTAAAAATTTAACAAAAATATTTTATTTAAAAAAAATTATATTTTATTTTTTAAAAAGGGCTCAGTCCATAATTGGCCCTATCCATATTCCAAATATCACCCTGATGTTTATAGGGGAGCATTCTTTTTACGGTATAGGGTAGACGTTTTGATGGTGGGTATATGAGATTCGTTTCTTTTTTTTTGTAAGGTCACCTTAATTTACCTTAATTCACCTTAGTCCCGTATTGAGAAACCAGAATGTTAAACCATATTTGAAATTTTGTATGAAAATTACTAACAAAAACTGAGTAGTTTTCATACAAAATTTTAAAAATTGTTTTCTTTTCTTTTTTCTGAATTTGGGAATTAATTGCTCTAAAAGAAGAGTTCCCCAATATTACACTATATCATAATAAAGTATTCACCTTCGACATTATTTACCATTTTTTAATTTTTTTAAATTTTTATTACGAAAACTTTTGTTTAGAAATTGCCACAAAATTCACTACACTCAATCGTTATTAAACAACTTATTTTAAATGCAATATTAAACAACTAATAAAGTGGCATTAAGTCAATACAAGTGCAAAATTCAAAAAGCATGCCTACTTTGTTATATTTTTATTATAATATAAAGCAAAAAAAACTTTTGTTTCAAAAAATTAAATTTTTAAATTTCCTAAAGTTCGGATTTTAATTTATATCAATTGATAGGTATTCATACATGAACTTCTTAAAAAGGCCGTTCCTCATGACATTCTAACTAAAGAACTGTTGCACCTAAGGACAAAATTTCAAATATGTTTTCAGCGGGTCGCGTTGAGTATCAATGTTAAGTTATGCCGCTAGTTTAAAAAATAAACAAATTTTCTCTAAGAGGGTGGAATCGATTATGGAACGATCCTCATAAAATATAGTAAAAAGATTTCTTTTTATCTAAAATTTAGACATTCTCCGGAGGTACTAAATATAATTTTTACAACTGAAGTTAAAATCGCTATAGTAACCACACTAAACGATATCCACATATGCACAAGATAATTGTAAATACATTTACAAACAAATAGATTCGTACAATGAATTACAAAAAAATAAAATTAAGAAAAATAGGGCTATAAACAGAACATTTTTAGCCACACAAAGAATCCATAAAATGATGATTATAATACTCTTTTCCCTACTATTCAGAGTAGCAACATTATATTTTTTCTCGAATAAAAGCAACAGTAGATGAATAAAAAAATTGCAAAACAATAACTACAGCAGTGATGAAAAAAATATATATAGTACATAAAAACGTTTAACAAAGAACCACCCACCAAAATATTTTCATCGTCAGCATCGGTAAATACCATTAGGAATAAAATCCATATGTACTCGTACTTGAACATCTTCTATACAAACATAAAACTGAAGCAAATAAAATAAAAAAATCGTCCTGTTTTGTCCTTTTCAAATTTGACAATATGCATGTACGTTCAGTAATAGAAACAACTACAACATCATCATCACAATAATCTAAAAACCACCAAAAACAATAGAGTTGGGGTTAACGCATGGTTGGGAGCTTAAAAGCATTGGAACGAAACTTCTACAATTGAAAACAAGTAGGAAAGTATAGTCGGGCATGGCCGACCATATGATACCCTACACCATGAGTATATTTTTTCAATTTTTACTTTTATAAAATTTTTATTTTTTGTAAAGAAACTTTTATGTTGAATATTACCAAAATTCCAAAATATTTAAGCCATTTATTGATAAAAAACTAAAATTTCTAAATGAGGCTTTATATAGGTCAAATATGGGCCGATCCTCGGTAAATTTGGGAAAAGGATATATTTCTAAATAACAGTTAGTTTTGTTGAGTTTCATTGCGATACAAATGGTTACAAGTCAATTTTAGACGTTTAAGTCATTTTTTGAAGGGGGGTTTGTATGGGGGCTAGGGTCAAATATAAGCCGATCCTTACGAAAATCTGCAGTATCATTTATACTTATATAAAACATATTTGTGCCAATTTTTAGAGAGATAGCAGAATATTTGACGTAATTATAGCATAAAAAGTTCAAATCGGGAGGTACGGTTGTATGGGGGCTAGGTGAAATAATGGACCGATTTCAACCATTTTCAATAGGCTTCGTCCTTGTGCCAAAAAACATGATTGGTCCAAATTTCATCAAATTATCTTGAAAATTGCGGCCTGTACCTTGCGCACAAGGTTTACATGGACAGCCAGCCGGACAGACGGACGGACGGACGGACATGTCTTAATCGACTCAAAAAATGATTCTGAATCGATCGGTATACTTTAAGGTGGGTATTGGACCAATATTTTTGTATGTTACAAACATCAGCACAAACATATAATACCCTCGCCACTTTAGTGGTGTAGGGTATAATAACAATTTCATAAATAACATCCACTTTTATCGCAGAAAGAAAAAGTTATACAAAAAACTATAATAGCAAAAATTCATATGATGTAATAACATGGGTCTAAGTAAATACGTATGGATATTTCCATGAGAATGTCTACAAATAAAACACCTTATAATTTTCGAAATTTTGAAGATGAGTTTATTAAATTTGATATATTGCCTTTTATTATACTAAAGCATGACCGGAGCTACTTAGTATTGTTCTGCATATGAAGATGTTCAACTATTTACATGTACACAACACGATCGCAGACAAACCTCTTACAATAGCTTTAAAATGAATATATATATATATATATATATTAAATAATTTTAATGCAACGGTGTGTTGGATTGGAATAAAAATCTATTTTAATCTGCCACCTTCGATCTTAGCTCCCAAAGAAAGTACATAATTTTTCAGGAAACTACTTAAATGCCCACATCTCACTTATAAAACTGATAAGAAGGATAACATAAATATGTATCATGATTGAAAATAAAAGTTGCCCTCAACTTGTAACCTTTGGCACAGGAAAAAAAATAAAAACGAATTTCAATTATGAAATTGTTCATATAATTTAAAAAAAGTTCTGATTTTGCTTTAATCATGAAAATAATACTATTTATTAACTGAAAATTTAAAAGGTTAATTGTAAAATAAAGTGGCAAAATTTTCAATTAAAAAAGTATTATTATTTAATTTATGCAATTAGATTCGGTGGCATGTTTGAAATAAATTTTTAATAAATTTGATTAATTTTGTAAATTTTTTATTTTTAAATATAGACTAAGAAACTAATTATCCCAATTCAATATTCAACTAAATTGCAAAAAAGCATCCACATTAAAAATACTGATATTTTTCAATAATTGTTATGTTTTATTCAATATAAGTTATATAAATACTTATAATAATAATAACTTATATTGTATATATAACTTATATACAATATAAGTTATATAAATACTTATATAAATACTTACTTATGCAACGTCCACGATATTCCTTGAGTGACTGTGAATCCAATCTTAGCCGATGGAAACTTCTACCTTTTATCGGGCATAAAGGACATGTATTAAGAAATAATAATTTAAAAAGAAACAACAAAAAATATAGATAACACATCTAAATAAAACTCACACAGAATACCTTAAATACGCAATATTACATTACGTACGCATATTTTTAAACTAGAACATTTTAATTACGGAATAGGTTCACATAACATAGATGATAAATTCCCATTCTATTTGATTCTCATCAACAATAACATACATTTTTTAGATAAAATAATGAAAGAAATCGTATATTAAACAGTTTTAACTTATTTTAGATTATCTGAAGGGGTCCTTATATCGCTCATATAAAACTTATTTATTGTGAATTTCATCGCTATACTCGTACTTTTAAAACAAATATGCCCATTAAAGCTGTATTCCGGAGATCCACTTGTATTGGGGCTATCCGAAAACATACACCGATATTGCCTATTTTAATACCACACAAACCTATAGATAATATATATTCAAAATTTCAATGGTCTAGCTCCTCCCATATCCCTATCGTGATTTTAACAGACAGACAGACGGACATGGCTAAAAAGGACATAAAATATACATACTTTTGTGGGTCTATTACTAATATTTTGATCTTTTACAAACGGAATGTCAATATAACATACAATATAACACCATCCGTAGAATGATTAGCATATGGGGGCTTTGATCAATCCTGAACCAATCTAAAAAATAATTTTCAGAGTGGTATATATGTACAAAAACACATTTGTGCTGAATATTATTACAATATCATTTGAAAGTATAGGAGAGCTATAACCAATTATGAACTAATGCATTACTTTAATTAGTATTACTTTGTATTATATAGATACAGTGAATCAACAAGTTTTTTGCCTACCTACGAATAAACGGGTAATTTATATTTTCCAAATATAAATATAAATGAGAAAATGGGAATACAGTGAAAAATATTGAAATACAAATTTTAGTGCATTTGTTGTTGCCTTTTATTACTTTTCAAAATTACTTATTATTTTCGAAATAAAATCTAAGAAACGTTAGATTTTATGTTAAGTCAATTATCGGTTTCAAATAATCAAATTTAGACGTACATACTAAAGTATTAAAAAAATTGTTGTGATACTAAGGAAATTTTGGATCGATTGATATGATTTTTTACACAAACCAAGAAAATAACATAGCATTGATAAAGCAAAATTGACTCGGACTTTGATAAGGACTCGGAATGTAAAAATATACCCAACAGATAAATATTTATTGGTGTTACATGTAGAATGACAAACTTAACTATCACCACCGATGATGGTGGAAAAAAGTATAAACATTTTCAAGGTCAAATAAAAACCTTTTTAAAATGGAATAAGTTAGAGTTCTTATTAAAGGCCGGAAGTAACGCCTATTGTCAACATCAAATAATAATTTATTTAAATTTTTTTTAGTGTATTCGAGGGTAGCGTTTCAAATTTTGGAAATACCCATATGTAAGTATGTAAACATATACAGTGCCGAAAAAAAAAATTGAAACAAGAAAATTTTGTGGAAAATCTATTTTCTGTCAAACTATATGCACAGAATAAACTGGAAACAAGTTTCAATTATCAATATAATTGTATCAAGCAAGTTTTGCACCAATAACCAAAATGATAATATCAACTATTAAATTTGTAAAAAATACTGTTTTTTCAAATAACGAATTAATCAGAACAATTAATTTCAATAATTGAGACAGGATTTAAAATTGATTAATTCATTAATTGTATAAATTAAAAATGAAATACATATTAAATTGATTTCATATTAATTTATTAATCAAATGAATTAAACTATTTGGTGGAGAATTTATTGAAAATCAATTAAGTAGATGTTTAATAGAATGGTATCAACTGATTACTTACAATGTTAAAGGAATATTTTATCTATAATAATTCGTTCAGTATTTATAAAAAATATTACTTTGTCAAATTTGAACATATAAAGTGTTTCATAAATTGTCTAGAAACTTGAATATTATATGCCCTAAATTTTATTGATTATTTTAGAATTATAAATATTCCTAGCATAAGAAATAAAATATTATTAAAACACCAACTATCCTTGTTGTTGTAAAGGAGTTAAATTTAATTGAATATATTTTTTTTTAAATATGCACTATCGGTTAAAACAACGATTTTTTTAAATTTTATTTAAAAAACTTAATTTTAATTATTATTCTTTGAGTTTTATATATTACTCAGAAAATAAAATTTTTTCTTATTATACCCTCTACCACCATCAGTGATGATAGAGGGTATATAAGTTTGTGTGTAACACCAAGAAGTATTCATCTGATATCCAACAATGTATCAAATTCTGAGTCGACTTAGCTATGTCCGTCTGTCTGACTTTGTCTTAATCACGCTCACGTTTAAATTAAGCAAAGAAAGTCAGCCATATTCACTGAAAATATTAATAATTATCCTAAGAAGTTTGGTATTGAAAATGAGCAAAATCGGTTCACACCGGGAAAAGTTATGAATCAAAATTTAAAACAACCTCGAAAAAAATGATAATTTTTTACACTTTCTGATGTAATTTTCTCAAAAACCATGGAAAATAATCCCATTAAAATCACAATACGTTAGTTTTTACATAAGACCTTAATCTGAAAACCTTAAGCTGAAAATTTCCACCATCAGTCCACATTTTCGAATACCTCTAATATAAAAATACATATTCCCGAAATTTGGGTTTTTTTTTACTTCCGTCACAATGTCGATATTTTCACAAATTTTACAAATTAAAATCTTGTATCAATAGAATTCATTTAGCGAAAAAATTTTCTGACATATGTATATAATTGGACATAGTTCTCATACATTTTCGGTCCTCTTCCGAAAATCACTTCAACGCACATAATTCATTACTAAATTAAGATACCCATATAAAATTTGGTACAAATATTGCTCTCACATACAAAAAAATATTACTGTGAAATTTTTTTCCGATCGGTTCATAATTGGTCATACCTCCCATACAAGCTCCCTTCCCGAAAAACATTTAAACGCACATAACTCATTACTAAATTAAGATATCCATATACAGTTTGGTAAAAATATTGCTCTCATATGCAGAAATATTACTATGAAATTTTTTCCGATCGGTTCATAATTGGTCATAGCTCTCATACAATGTCCCCCCCCGAAAATCACTAATACGCGAATAACTCATTATTAAATTAAGACATTCATATAAAATTGGTACAGGTATTGCTCATAAGCACAAAAATATTACTTTGAATGTTCTTTCCGATCGGTACATAATTGATCATAGCTCCCATACAAGGTCCCTTTCAGAAAAACACTTAAAGGCACATAACTCATTACCAAATAGTGATACCCATAAAATATTTGTCATAAATACTATTTTTATACCCTCCACCACCATCAGTAGTGATAGAGGGTATATACATGTTTGTTTATCGTTAATAACTCCCTCTAATATATCAATATTAATACACAATTTTGTACATGTCAATACAATATAAAAAGAAATCATACTACCAAAGAAGATATTATTGCTCTACAATTGGTCATAGCACCCATATAAGGTCCACTCCCGAAAATCACGTAAACGCACATATTTCATTGAATTACATGTACACATTAATCATTCTACCAATTGTTTTCTTGATCGGTCCAGCATTGGTCAATGCTGCCATATAAGGTCCATTTCCGAAAATCACTTTAACGCACATATTTTACTGATTAATTAAGATATTTGAAATAAATTCGACACAAAAATATTTTGTCTATATATAAATCAGCCTACAAAATTTTTTCCGGATAGGGTCATAGTTTGTTATAGATCCCATATAAGGTCCACTTCCGAAATTCACTTAGAAGCATATATTTCATTGAATTATTAAGTTATCGAGATAAAATGCAACACAAATATGTTTTGTGTATATGTAAATCATTCTACCAATTTATATAGCTCCCATATAAGGTCCACGGCCGAAAATCACTTTAACGAACATATTTCATTGATTACTGAAGCCAGTTCGGCAAAATTCGACGAAAAAACGTTTTGTCCATATATGAATCACCTTGCGAAATTTTTTTTTCGGGTCAGTCCATTATTGAGCATTGCTCCCATATATTTCATTGAATTACAAAGTTATCAAAATAATAATCGATTTGCATATGTTTTGTGAACAATAAAATTATTCAACAATTTTTTTATAGTAAAATTTGACTTGAATTTATTATGTATGCACTTAAATTTTTTCTATTTGGTCCATAATTGGTCACAACTCCATATAAGGTCTATTTCCGAAATTGACAATCAAAGTTTTCGGATTAGTACCCTCATTACGGAAACAAAACTTTTGTTGATAGTTAGATAGTTAAATGGCTTTTAATACGAAGAAACTTGCTGGTGGAGGGTATGTAAGATTCGGCACAGCCGAATATAGCACTCTAACTTGTTTTTTTTTTTTGTTCAAATTATAACGATTATTTTTGATTTTTTATTTTTCATTGAAAAATAATAATCAATATAAAGTTTAATTTTATATATCCCATTTTCAATACCAAACAACCTGTATTAAATGAAAATATCAGTTTTTTCTGTGCGGTAGAATTTGATGACCAAAATCCTAAATGAAAGATATTGTTCTTCTGTTATTCCGTTATTAAAATTTTTTGAACTCAGGAAATTTTTATTCCAATTTAACTGAAATAAGCGTTGAAGAAATAATAAAAACAACTTATATAATGCCTTGGGTATGTAACAAAATATTTCCAAAAATATTTGTTAATCATTTATTTCGAAACATTTTAAATATTAATATATTTTAGACTAGAACACTTACCACTAACCCACCGGACGCCACAACAAAAAACTTAGTTACCACTGCTTCTCTGTCGTATTAGGAATATTAGATTGAATGATTTAGATAGTCGAATCCTTGATTCTATTATTGTACTCATTAGTATTAATTAAGAAATACAAATGATTGGTGTATGAAATTAAATTTGCCAAAGAAACAGGATCTTACGAATCTTAATTCTAAATATTTCAAATAAAAATAAAACAAATCATTGTTAAACAAATTTTAAATTTTTAAATATTTATATTTAAAAAATATTTGTATTCAATAGATTAGGTTAAAACGATGAAAGAATTTTGTCAATACCTTTTATAGTTAAGCTGTACCTGCGATTTGAATTCTTAGAATTTTGCGAAAAGCTGATTTTTTTATCAAATCCGCTTTTTTGATCAAAGCTATAAAAATTGATCAAGAACTCATTGAGTTACAGTGTGTCAATGTTTACTCATCTATGTAGCATATGTGTAGTTGGAGGCTTCAAAGGGACAATTTTTTGTAGGGAAAATCAAAGGTTTTGTTACCCAGAACTACAGATATGTAATTCTAACACACATGCTCTCACATAAACACATATGTATTTATTACATCAGGGATGGCAAATAAAATTTTCAAACTGTACAAAACCGCATTAAAAATTGTTCGTTTTTGGGTGAGATTGTACAAAATCTATATTTTTTGTAATTTTATATCAATGTAAAACAAAAGCATTTCACATAGTAAATATAGTTATAGTTCATTGACAAGACAATAAGCTATTCTATAGAACAGATTAGTCTATTACTAGACAATAAACTGGTAACTAATTCAGAAATACTTTAAACTACTTTATTCTAGTTAAATGTACTTAAAAACTATAGATTATTCATAAGACAAGTCAATATTTAAGACCATTTAGTCAATTGTACCAATTTTGCCAACCCTGGTATGTATATACTTACGTATTTAAGTCTAAAGAAGCTAATGGATTCTATTTAACTTTTACTGACTCCTAATGGATTTTTCTTTACCCCAAAATTAAATGTAAAAAGGAAATATCATTAAAATATAACAATAAAACACCGAAGAAAATATTGCGAAAAGAAAAAAAACTACAATAGAAACAGAGCAAATTGGAAAAATGTTGATTTCGTTATATATAAAAGGTAAAACACTTGTCGATGCAAAAACTTACTTAATTTCACACAACACTTGTACATTTCGAGTAAAACCTGTAAATGTAGTGTATGGCCAAAATGTTCAATTTTGACCCACTCTAACACCGGTAGTTTTTGACCGAGTTACAAAAGTATAAACATAGGTGCAAATTTTATCCAAATTGATTTTTTGAGTTGGATTCTTTTTTTGACACTTATAATCGCTTTCATACCATTTACAAAATAAATCTTAATTTCCTTCTTAAAAAAACTATGCTTGCGTTTTTGAATAGGGTTAAACATATTTTTGTTACACGAATTCTAATAGGTAGTATGGTTCTGACAATCAATACTAATTACCTACTAAATTGCACTTATTTTGTTTTGGTCACCCTTTACGACATAGTGTTATCGCATATACTTTGACAGCGGATGTAATAGAAAAATTTGGTGTCAACTTGGTACCAGTCGTGTATAATTTTTTCTCTGTATATGTTAGATTGACCGGATCTTATAGGAGAGAGAAAAATGTTGGAATCTTGTTCGCTTTAACCCCATAAAATGATTCCCCTTTCCAAATACTAACATATGAAGCTATAACTCTAGAACGGTAAATAATTTATTTATAATATATACATATATAATTCTTGATACTTTTAGTAAAGCAGTGTTTCAACCGATTTTGTCTCCAAAAATGTGAATGGTAGCGGTAGAAAAATACTTCGATATTACGATATTATGTGATAAATTGTTGCTAGTAGGCTAGATATTACATATTATTGTTAAATATTCATAATGTACACAGATTTAGAATTTCAAAAAGATGTAAAACACAAAAATTGGTTGAAAAATGTAAAAGTTATTAAAAATGTGGAAAAAATTAACTTATTTTGGAAAATAATCTAATAAATCTATTTTATTACATAACATATATTTATTCGAATATAAGTTTTTGTCCTTAAAAATATTAAAACCAGTTCTTAGCTATTATCAAAAAAATAATAATTTTTTACACGGCAGTTTCAAAGCTTCATTTTCATTTTTCTTTGTTAAACAAATTTTAAAATATTTAAAATATTTATATTTAAAAAATATTTGTAGTCAATAGATTAAGGGAAACGGTGAAAGAATTTTGTTAATACCTCTTATAGTTAAGCTGTACCTGCAATTTGAATTCTTCGAATTTCGCAAAAAGCTGATTTTTTTGTAATATTTATCAAAATATGTCCTAATTATTTACTGTTATATATTTTAAACAAAATATATATATGGAGTTTTAAGACTTCTGTGTTAATTTATTTATTATTATTTTATTATACCCTTCACCTTCGTGAGAAGGGTATATATAAGTTTGTCATTCCGTTTGTAATTTCTATAATATAATTTTCCGACCCTATAAAGTATATATATTCTGGATCCTTATAGGTAGCGGAGATGATTAAGCCATGCCCGTCTGTCTGTCTGTCTGTCTGTCTGTCTGTCTGTCTGTCTGTCTGTCTGTCTGTCCGTCTGTCCGTCTGTCTGTCTGTCTGTCTGTATGTTTGTTGAAATCAGTTTTTAGAAGACCCCAGATATCTGCGAGACTGTGGTTTAAACACAAATTCGCGTTTAAAAGACTGATGCATGATAATAGTCAATATTTCGGAATAAGTTCGGTGCAGTTGCCGAAAACAACAGATACCCCGCAGTTGAGTGACTGAGGGACTAAGCGTCGCAAATGTGTTGGTATTAATTGTATATGGTACGGGATGACTGTAAGGTTCGGCGGGCGTTAGTTTTTCTCTTATGAATGTGTCGTATGAATAAAATGTGTGCTGGGTTGAATGATGATTGATGAAAGGTATCATATACATATGATACCATTGAATTTTCCTTCCTTGTCCAGATATGTTCAAAGTATATTCTGTTCCTATCAGAATTACCACAGTGTGTCTCTGTGAGGTAAGAGCAATGTCCACGATTAATTGATGATCGTACTTCGATCTACCGGTTACATCTCTAGGTGTTGTTGCCGAATCAACAGAGGCTATCCAATGGTCAAGAGATTACATAGCTCGAATCCAGCAAAGTACTTGTGCAAGGACCGGTCAGAAACCAATGTACCAAAATTGCCACCTGCGTTCTTCATTAAAGAACAAAAGAGCGATGGTAGACCGTTCTCAAGTGGAGAAAAAAACCACTGTGAACTGGCCACTGGCCGTCAAGGCAGGTGCTCACGTTAAAATTCTCGATACAGAGACAGAATGAAAAAGTTATTCTAAGACGACCGGTATAATTTAAGGCCACAAACGAATAATACCCTATACCCTATAGTAGATTAAATTTTTTTCATTAATTTCGAATTTATTTTCTAGTATAATGTTTTCTTTTATTAAATCTGTTTAAAATCTTTGAAAATAATTATTTGATAAAAAAGAGAATTCATTTATTTTAATTGCTGTACGTTTATACACAGATAATACATACTTTTAGCCTTTTATATAAATTCGTATATGCGGTTATAACTTAAGTCCTGAGATTTTAATTTACAATGTGTTAAACTTGTTCTTTTTAATTTGCTAGTGTTTCTTCGCGTAATTGAATAATTTGGTAAAATTTACAGCTGAATATTGGAATATTGGGGAAGGGTCAGTTTAAAGATTCTGAAAAGCGACTAAAGACCTAGAAATATTGACGGAGAATATTCATTCACCACATGATATGAGAAGCAACTTTTATTTAACTACAATCAAAATCTAAGAAAAGCTGAGTAGGCGTAAGATCCAAACAAAATACATATTTTCCTATGATTGAGTAGTTTTCACTTTAAAATCCTTACAAGGAATATTTGAGCTAAGAAAAATACATACTATAAATAGAATAAGAAATATAAAATTTCTCATTAACATTTTATTGAATATCAATCATTTGGTTTGGTATCAAGATTGATTGATGTTTAATATTTTTATTATATAATGTATTATTTTAATAGATTTCTCATGTCCTTTAAAATTATAAAATATTCTATAAATAAAAGTTTTTTGTAAGGAGCAACAATATGTTTTACTACAAAGCTTAGTACCAATCAAAAACTAAGTAAATGAATAGTATTCGTATATTAAAATACTTTTCAATGACTACATTCTAATTATAGAGATGTACTTTTATAATGCAAATTAATAATAAGTCATATTGTTAATTATTCCTTAAGAAGATATAGACGTTGTTGATTAACATTGACCCTATTTTTCTAATTTATTGTATTTTGTATGTTAAAATACTGACTTAAAATACTATTGTGTATGTAAATGTTAACATTTTAACCCCTTAGAAGCAATATATTTTGCGTTGCAAACATCAGCACAAATCCAATATACCCTCCCCACTAAAGTGGTGTAGAGTATAATAATTAATTTAAACTAAATTTTGTGCATAAACAAAAAATTTAAAGCATACAGCGTATGAGTGTTATGATAATTCAATAATTTTTTATGTTAAGTATACGCACCTAATATAACATCCATATATATTGCTCCTAAACCCACCTTAAAGTGTACCAATCGGCTCTGAATCACTTTCTGCTACGATTGAGTTCTGTCCGTCCGTCTGTGTGTTCATGTAAAAGTTGTGCGCACGATATAAATCGCAATATTTATGATAATTTGATGAAATTTAGCACATACTCTTCCTTTAAGGACAAACGATACTGAAAATAGTTGAAATCGGTCCTTTTTTCGAATTGTTCACCATACAACCGAGAACCTCCAAATAGATACTTTGAGCCCATAATTGTGTTAAATGTTATATTATGTCAATAAAAAATCGACAAAACTTAGTTTAATATAAGCTAAAACGATACCCTACTCACATTTGAGTACTATTTAGAAAAATCTGTTTTTTTTTTGTCATTTTAAACATAATGACTGATTGTGGGATAGCAAGTGGTCGGCCAGTCTGTACTTTGCCTTTTATTAATTACATTATTTTTTTCAAATCATTAAAAAGAAAAGGAAAATAACAAACGACAAATTATCTTTAATTTTAAAGAAATAGGGCACGTCATTGCTTTCCGATATGTAAGAAAATTATAGGCATGAAGAGGGTCTTAGTTCTAACTATGACAAACTGAATTTATAAAAGTTTATACGACCAATTATAGCTTATGCTCCGGTAATCTGGTGACAGCTTTGGACAACAGTCACCATACATGCTGCTTGGGTATAAGTGGTGCCATGTGTACTAATTCAACTAAAGCTCTGGAAACGTTGCTAGATATTCCACACATTATAGGATACGTCATCAATGTATACTCTACCATAAGTAGGTTCACATCACAAACGTAGCAAGTCACTCGGGAGTAGTCGCCACGAAAGGGCGAATATAATAATTAAAAAGGAAAAGGGAGCTCGAGGCAGTTGATGTGATAAACGCAAGACCATTCGACACAACAAAAACCGATTTTAAAATTTAGTTGCTATGATTAGTGTATTATAAGCACGAAAGAACTGGTCGCTTGAAAACTATTTTAAAGTGCTTTCCCTCGTTTTAGAACTATTTTCATTTAGATAAACATTTTTCTTTACTGAATAAATAAAAAATCATCCGAAAACTTAAAATTATCTCTTAAATAACATTCGTCTTTACATAAAGTTTAATGCGGTGATATGATATTAATCTTTCAGTCTATCCATAAATCTCATTATAAATTCCAATTTATTTCAACAATAAAAACCCATAAACATTGATTTGGCTGCAGTAACATTATTTGTTTGTCCAATGTCAAAAATTCTACTCCCACTGAACTTAATTTAAAGCCGATTTGAAATTGTCAATGGTTCAAGTTTAATGGAAAATTTTACCTCAAAAGCATTTATTTTTAGGTTATTTTGAATTTCTCTTTCATTTCTATTCTGTCATTTATAGACATACAAGAAAAACATTATAAATAGACAACTAGCTGTAGGTATTTTTTTTTTAGAAAAGAAATCCCAATTTAAAAGTAACATCATCTTGTAAATTTATCTTTTTATGCAAATGTCAGTGTATGTGTGTGTAGTAAATACAAAGATTAGAAACATAAATTTTTGTAATAGAAAAAATTTTTTAATAAAATTTGTCCCTTTCTCTCTTTGTGTGGGTGATGTATTTTTCAATATTTTATTTAAGGTACTTAAGTAATTCTACATTACATAGATTTTACATACATGTATCTATGTGGAATATGTATTTAATAGATCTTTTAGGCGAAAACCACATTTTCGTTGCAATATATCGAAATTTTTTTTAATACTTTTAAACTTCAATTTACCATTTGCCATATTTATAAAATTCCCAATCTTAAGTTTTTGGTTTAATTTATCTCATAAATAATTTATCTGTAATGTTAAAGTTTATCATAAATCACAAATTCATGACCCAGTCATATGGTTTTAAACTTTGAAATATAATTTGACTTCAAGCTGAAACTATTGACCCATTAAAAATCTATCTTTTTTTTATAGCATCTATTATTACAAACATTATTCCACAGCATAACTGTAACTAGGCTACAGACCACAGTCATTGAAGCATTCATTTCTTTTCATAACTTGATTCTAATATATGACGTATATTTGTAGGTAGAAGAACTTTCACATAAACTTAAAATATTCAATGAAAGTATTGAAAAAATCATAAGAATTTCTCATTAATGCACAATGCCTTAGTATATGTGTGCAAATATCCTTTTTGTGTGTAAAGGACACAACTTGACCCAATATATAGACATTAAACTATAAATATTGTACAATATTCTATGGGCCAGTAAAACGTACTAACTGTGTGTACAACAGCATGAAAAAATTTATGTTTTATATTATCATTAAAAATGGCATAAAAATGAATGTTTGAGAAATATTCGGAGTAAAAGTAGTAAAAAAAATGTCTTTATCTTTAACATACATCGCTAAATGTGTCTCATAAATTTTATTGTACTTTTTCGTACACTAAAATGTAATTTTAAGATTCTACTTTATTAATTAAGTGATAACGCACGATTTCCACAAAAATGTAGTGTCACGTATTTCGGTTTAAAAATATTAAAAAATAAAAATTGCCTGTTTAGTATGACTTAATTTAAGGAAACGAAATTCGAAGTGTTTGCAAAAGCCGCTTTTTTCTACATCCAATGAATAATTAAACAAGTAACAGTGTTATATTCGGCCATGCCGAATCTTATATACCCACCATCAAATCATTCATGTTTATGTAGAATTTTACTGATGTACTCACATTTTGGGTCAGTAATAAGTCTTAAAGTCATTTTCAGAAGGGGACCTTGGTAAGGGTCAATTATAAATCCATTTTCATTAAATTTATGAAAATGATTTTAAGTATTTCCTATAAAACTTTTTTATGTCGAATTTTATTGCTTTATATATATGTTATGAGCAGATATGAGCATAAATTTAAGTTCTCATTAAACATGTTTGTGTTGAATTTCACCGCTATTGATACATCTCTTAGTGATAAAGTTATTTTCTGAAGCGGGCATTATAATAGGGATAGGAGAAAACGTGAACCAATATTCTTACTTTCATTAAGGATCGATCCTTATAAAATTTGATAGGGAGATTTTGGCTCGCACGAAACTTGAGTATGCAGAATTTTGTAGTAATGAGCGTTGAATTCGTTTTCTAAAGGGCACCTTATTAGGGGGTTAGATAATAATGGACTCATCCTCATAAAATTTAAGAAAATGATTTAAGTTCCCATAAAACTTTTATATGTCGAATATTATTGTTATATATATGCTTCTTAAGGTAGATATGAGCATTAAGGTCGTTTTCTGCAAGGGACCTTATAGGTGGGATAGGATCAATTATGGATAGGGTCAATTATCGTTATAAACTTGTACAAAGAGATTTATGAGACCATAAAACATGTTTGTGCCGAATTTCACCGCTATTGATGCTTCTCTTAGCCAGTTATGAGCGACAAAGTCATTTTCTGAAGGGGACTTTATATGGGGGGTAGGGTCAATTATGAACCAATCCTTATAAAATTCTACGAAAAGATTTATGTCCTCATAAAACATGTTTGTGCCGTATTTCACTGCTATTGATGCTTCTCTTAGCCATTTATGGGCGATAAAATCATTTTCTGAAGGGTACTTTGTATGGGGGGTAGGGTCAATTATGGACCGATCCTTATGAAATTCTACGAGAAGATTTATGTTCCTATAAAACATGTTTGTGCCGAATTTCACTGCTATTGATGCTTCTCTTAGCCAGTTATGGGCGATAAAGTCATTTTCTGAAAGGGACTTTATATGGGGGGTAGGGTCAATTATCGACCGATCCTTATAAAATTCTACGAAGAGATTTATGTCACCATAAAACATGTTTGTGCCGAATTTTACTGCTATTGATGCTTCTCTTAGCCAGTTATGGGCGATAAAGTCATTTTCTGAAGGGGACTTTACATGGGGGGGTAGGGTCAATTATGGAACGATCATTTAAAATTCTACGAAGAGATTTATATCACCTTAAACATATTTGTGCCGAATCACAACCGCTATTGATGCTTCTGTTAGTTCAGTTTGTGAGCGATAAAGTTATTTTCTGAAGGATACGTTGTATGGGGGGTGGGGTCAATTATGGACCGATCCTTATGAAATTCTATGAAAATATTTATGTCGCTATAAAACATGTTTGTGCCGAATTTCACTGCTATTGATGCTTCTCTTAGCCAGTTATTGGCGATAAAGTCATTTTCTGAAGGGGACTTTATATGGGGGGTAGGGTCAATTATGTACCGATCCTTATAAAATTCTACAAAGAGATTTATGTCACCATAAAACATGTTTGTGCCGAATTACACCGCTATTGATGCTTCTGTTAGTCAGTTGTGAACGATAAAGTCATTTTCTGAAGGGTACTTTGTATGGGGGGTAGGGTCAATTATGGACCGTTCCTTATGAAATTCTATGAAAAGATTTATGTCCCCATAAAACATGTCTGTGCCGAATTACAGCGCTATTGATGCTTTTGTTAGTCAGTTATTGGCGATAATGTCATTTTCTAAAGGGGGGCTTATATGAGGGCTAGGCGAAATCGTGGACCGATATTTCCCATTTTCAATACCAAACAAACTGGATCAACTATAAGTATCTGTGCAAAATTTCAGCTCGCTAGCTACTTCTGTTTGGACTCTATCGTGTTTTCAACAGACAGACAGACAGACAGACGGATTACTACAAAATTCTACATAAACAAGTTTCGTGCGAGCCAAAATCTCCCTATCAATTTTTATAAGGATCGATCCTTATAATCCTTATCTCCCATATAAGGTCGCCTTGTCTTTAATGCTCATATCTGCTCATAACATATATATAAAGCAATAAAATTCGACATAAAAAAGTTTTATAGGAACTAAAATAATTGAACCTACCAAGGTCCCCTTCTGAAAATGATTTTAAGACTTATTACTGACTCAAAAATGTGAGTACATCAGTAAAATTCTACATAAACATGAATGATTTGATGGTGGGTATATAAGATTCGGCATGGCCGAATATAACACTCTTACTTGTTAAATTATGTAAAAGAAGTGAATATTAAACTATTAAAAAGATACCTAAAAAGCATATAATAATTAGGGTTGATCTTTCATTATTACTATTTTTTTAATATTTTATAAAAAATCAGAACATTATCGCGCGAAACTTTATACATAAAATACAACAAATATTATTACATAAAATATTTTATTGATTAAATATTTTATGTAATAATATTTGTTGTATTTTTTTAAATGTTTGTTAATTTTGAACATTTTATGAAAATACAATAAAAATTATTAAATATGAAATTTTATAAATATATTAGCATATATTTGAGGTGGGGTGTCATAATGCCCATTGACGTTATGACACACCAAAAAGTTTCATAGTGTCCATGGACGTTATGACAATTTTTAAAAGTGTCCATTGACATTGTTGGACACTCCTACCGCCAAATGAATTTATCCTAAATTTTGTGTATGTTGCATTTTGGTTTCCATTTAAACTGTGTTCTGGATAGCCGACCTTAGGCCGGGCGCAGGGGTTTTAAACTTTGGGGTATTTCGAATACCGACATCGCTAAATTAAGCCTTCTTTTGATAAATGGACTCTTTGAAATCAATGGACTTTTGTTACATTGATCATATGCATTGTGACACTTTTGAAATTGTTATAAAGTCCATGGACACTAGACTCAATTTAGTGAGTCATAACGCCCATGGAAAATATGACACTGGACTTTATGACACGCCACCTATTGAATTAAAATTAAATGTGGTAAAATTTCATTTACATATTTGGGTAATTGTTCATTAAGAAAAATTGACCCAATATTTGGGGCCACTTTTCATTTCAACCTTGGGGAGATTTCTCATAATTTGAAATGTAGTTTCTAATATATTTACTGACAATTTTTTTATAAGAATTTTTATTTTAATTAAAAAATATAAAAATAAGGCATATAATATGATCTAAAAAATTCAAATATGATATTAAAATCATGTGATGTATAATTATGATCTTATGGTTAAAATGTGCAAAAATATAATCGATGCCCAATTTCTTTAACCAATTATAGTTTTTAAATTAATTAACATTTTTATAAATTTATTCTTAGAATATTTAAAATATGATTAGTTTTTCAAAATATTCTAATAAATCTATTTTATTACATAACATATATCTATTTTTACTCGAATATAAGTTTTTGTCCTTAAAAGATATCTTGAACCTCTTCTTAGCTTTGATAAAAAAACAAGTAAGAGTTCTATATTCGGCTGTGCCGAATCTTATATACCCTTCACCATGATGTGTTTAAAGCCTTTTGTACCTTTTGAAGATCGAAAAAGTACCAAAAAGTCCCCATCTATGGGTCCTCAGTTAATCCAGGCCATACAAACTTAATTACATGTTCCTAGGTTCAATATTGTAGAAATTGTAAAAAGTACCTTTTGAAGAACGAAAAAGTACCAAGAAGTCCCCTTTTACTGGTTCTCACTTAATCCGGGATATAGGAACTTAATAACATGTTTCTAGGTTCAATATTATAGAAATTTCAAAAAGTACCTTTTGAAGAATGAAAAAGTACCAAAAAGTACCCTTTCATGGGTCCTCACTTAATCCTGGCCATACATACTTAATTACATGTTTCTAGGTTTAATATCGTAGAAATTGAAAAAGTACCTTTTGAAAAACGAAAAAGTTTCAATAAGTCCCCTTTTATGGGTCCTTACTTAATCCGGGCCATACATACATAATTACATGTTTCTAGGTTTAATATCGTAGAAATTGCAAAAAGTACCTTTTGAAAAACGAAAAAGTACCAAAAAGTCACCTTGTATGGGTCCTCACTTAATCCGGGCCATACATACTTAATTACATGTTTCTAGGTTCAATATTGTAGAAATTGCAAAAAGTACCTTTTGAAGAACGAAAAAGTACCAAAAAGTCCCCTTTTATGGGTCCTCACTTAATCCGGGCCATACATACTTAATTACATGTTTCTAGGTTCAATAATGTAGAAATTGCAAAAAGTACCTTTTGAACAACGAAAAAGTCCCCTTTTATGGGTCCTCACTTAATCCGGGCCATACATACTTAATTACATGTTTCTAGGTTCAATATTGTAGAAATTGCAAAAAGTACCTTTTGAAAAACGAAAAAGTACCAAAAAGTCCCCTTGTATGGGTCCTCACTTTATCCGGGCCATACATACTTAATTACATGTTTCTAGGTTCAATATTGTAGAAATTGCAAAAAGTACCTTTTGAAGAACGAAAAAGTACCAAAAAGTCCTCTTTTATGGGTCCTCACTTAATCCGGGCCATACACACTTAATTAAATGTTTCTAGGTTCAATAATGTAGAAATTGCAAAAAGTACCTTTTGAACAACGAAAAAGTCCCCTTTTATGGGTCCTCACTTAATCCGGGCCATACATACTTAATTACATGTTTCTAGGTTCAATATTGTAGAAATTGCAAAAAGTACCTTTTGAAAAACGAAAAAGTACCAAAAACTCCCCTTGTTTGGGCCCTCACTTAATCCGGGCCATGCATACTTAATTTCATGTTTCTAGGTTCAATATTATAGAAATTTAAAAAAATACCTTTTGAAGAACGAAAAAGTACCAGAAAGTCCCCTTTTATAGGTTCTCACTTATACCAGGCTCTACATACTTAATTTCATATTTCTAGCCAATAACAAAACATTAGTGCTGCTCTCGCTCTGCTACTCTTGGTCTGCTGCTCTTGCTCTGCTTTGCTTTTATAAACAAATTACAATAACAATATTTACCGTATTGTTATGTATTTTGTTTTTGTTTTTTGCAGTTTCTGTCTGAGCATGAATAAAAAATCTAAATTTTATATGAAATTTTCAGAGGTTGTCTCGTTTTTTTGCTCATATCTCCGTTATTTATGGACCGATTTTGCTGATTTTAAATAGCGTTCTTGCCGATCGTATGTCTGATAGAATTATGGAAGATTCGGATCTCGCAGATATCTGGGGTCTTCTAAAAACTGATTTCAACAAACATACAGACAGACAGACAGACGGACAGACAGACGGACATGTCTTAATCATCTCCGCTACCTATAAGGATCCAGAATATATATACTTTATAGGGTCGGAAAATTATATTATAGAAATTACAAACGGAATGACAAACTTATATATACCCTTCTCACGAAGGTGAAGGGTATAACAAGTCTGAATCTATAATCGAGCATGGACGACTATATGATACCCTATACCAGTAAGAATGATTATTAAAAAAAATTAAGCATTTAATTTGTTTTAACTTTTTTCCGGAATATTTTTACTTATTATTGTCAAAAAAGAGATTTTCCACAAGAAGGCTCATAGGGGAATAGCGGTTAATATGGGCCTATCCTTATAAATGTTGGTAGTGAAATACACGTCTACTTTAAAGTTATTTATGTAGAATATAATCGTGTTATTAAAGTTTATAAGTGATTTTTGACCTTCAAGTCATTATATGAAGGGATTATGGGGGCTAGGGTCTGTAGTGCCATTTAAAGTTTTATAAAACAAAGTTTTGCCGATCATTGTTGACATAATAGAACATTTAACGTGAAGGCCCTAATCGGGGGTACAGTTGTATGGAGGCCAGCCGAGATAATGGACCGATTTCTACAATTTCATTAGCGTTCGTCCTCGGACCTAAAGAAGAGTAAGTGCCAAATTTCATTAAATTATTTTGAAAACTGCGACCTGTTGCGTGCGCACAAGGTTTACATGGACACACAGATATCTATACCATAGGCGGCCAGAAAGAGAATATTTGAAATGCATATGTTGTAGTGAAAATAAAAAAGAGTGCAAAAATGGAAATATATGTGCTTTGCACTGAAAAAATAGTATGCTTGTATTTATGTGTGGTATTTGTTTATAAAGCAAATAATATGATTATTTTATTATAAATTTACTAGCTATACCCAGTGTGCTTCGCTACACTCATCGTAATGGAATAAAATAAATATCATTATTGTAAATGTATATATATCTGCAATATCAAAAATTCCCCTTTTAGAGAACTCTTTAAGTTTGATTTTATGATTCTAGTCTCAATATTACAGAAAATTAGAAAAAACAGTTGAAGAACGAAAAAGTACCAGACAGTGCCTTTTTATATATTTTCATTAAATCAGGATGACACATGTTTAATTTT
>NC_060950.1:37128675-37235562 GCF_022045245.1 Lucilia cuprina
GAAAATACGAAATACTTCTGCAAAATTCCAATGTAAGATTTTTTAAAGTCCCTATATTACGGGGTAAACGCCAACAGTGGCTTGAAAGATGCAAAACCAACGAAGAAAATTTGCCAAAAGAGCCTATGGTTTGTTCAGATCATTTCTTTAAAAGTGACATTACAATCAATTCAAAACGTGCAAGATTGGATAGAGATGATATCCCAATAACTACTAAGTATATTATATAAGCCAAATACCAACTTTTTGAACCATTTGGAATACTTAAATTAAATTTTTTTAAGATATAATGAAAATTCACTGTCAAGTAATCCAAATTATATATCAAATTTGTTAAATTTATCTAAAATTGATTTAGATAAGAAAATTGTTAAACGATTTTATCTAGGCCGAACATTTTTCCGAATTAGGTTTTTAAACCGTCATTTAAAAGAAAACAAAAATTCACACAACAATAAAAAAATGAAAAAATTCTCACTTAATAAACTTGAAATGTGTTTTATTTATAAATTTGTAGAGGAAATCAGCAATTTAATTAACTTTCTTTAATATAACATAAATTTTATTTAGATAAATTAACTACACATTTTTTGTAAAATATTTCTTGAAATCCATTATTATTTTTAACATGTGGCAACTCTGTATATAAAGTTTAAAATAAGGAAAACGTCAAAAAACCTTATTTAAATTTATTTTTTTTGATTGAGACTACCTTCTATATTTCTGCTATGTACTACACTATGCCCTTCACCTTCGTGAGAAGGGTATATATAAGTTTGTCATTTCGTTTGTAATTTCTATAATATAATTTTCCGACCCTATAAAGTATATATATTCTGGACCCTTATAGATAGCGGAGTCGATTTAGCCATGTCCGTCTGTCTGTTTGTATGTTGAAATCAGTTTTCAGAAGACCCCAGATATCTGCGAGATCCGAATTTTCAATAATTCTATTGGAAATACGATCGAATAGAACGCTATTTAAAATCAGTCCAATCGGTCCATAAATAACGAAGATATGAGTAAAAATCCGAGACTACCTCTGAAAATTTTATGAAAAATATACATTTTTCGTGCATGCTTATACAAAACAATAAGCAAACAAAAACAAAACACAGTATCAAACGGTATATTTTTATACCCTTCACCTTCGTGAGAAGGGTATATATAAGTCTGTCATTCCGTTTGTAATTTCTATAATATAATTTTCCGACCCTATAAAGTATATATATTCTTGATCCTTATAAATAGCGGAGTCGATTAAACCATGTCTGTCTGTCTGTCCGTCTGTCTGTTGAAATCAGTTTTTAGAGGACCCCAGATATCGGCGAGATCCGAATCTTCAATAATTCTATTAGACATGCTTTCGAGAAGATCGGCAAAATCGGTCGGTAAATAACGGAGATATGAGCAAAAATCCGAGACAACCTCTGAAAATTTCATCAAAAAATTGTTAAAATAGCAACAAAAACACTGTATATAGAAAAAGATGTACACATGTGTGTGTAGATGTATTTGGTTTTATTCAGCTGTGTATTTTTTTGTATGTTTGGAATCTAAACATACAAAAAATACACAGCAAAAAAATATGATTTGCATTTTTTGTTAAAATAAAATAATTTTGTTTTGCAAATATATTTTTTAATGAAAAGAAAAAGTATTTAAAAGGTTTTCAATTATATTAGAGTAGATTGTGAGTTATTGTACAATAATTTTTATGCGAATAATGTAAGTTTGAAATTTAAAACTAACACAAATTTTTTCCAAGTGCTTTTTAAAACAATTTTTTACGATAAACAAAAACAAAATCTACGTCTCGTCAATGTTTACCAGCAATGAATCAGAGGTCGAAGTCGGCCGGCTTCGAGTCGGAGCTTAACTATATTTAGTTGCTTGAGCCGCCGCCAAAACATTCGGCTTAAATCGACTCAATTTTTTTTTATTGTTTTTATTAACTAGACTGTAAGATCAATTATGTTTAAAATACACTATGGTGAAGGGTATATAAGATTCGGCACAGCCGAATATAGCACTCTTACTTGTTTGTTATTGTGGTTTCTTGTTTATAAACACAAATCAAAGAATGAACATGACGTTACGTTACGTTGTCATTGGCTAGAAACATGAAATTAAGTACGTAGAGCCCGGATTAGACGAGGACACATTAAAGGAGACTTTTTGGTACTTTTTATACCCACCATCAAAAAAGATGGGGGGTATATTGTTTTTGTCATTCCGTTTGTAACACATTGAAATATTCGTCTAAGACCCATAAAAGTATATATATTCTGGGTCCTTATTAGATTCTAAGACGATCTAGCCATGTCCGTCCGTCTGTCTGTCTGTCTGTCTGTCTGTTGAAAACACGATAGAGTCCCAACAGAAGTAGCTAACGAGCTGAAATTTTGCACAGTTACTTATAGTTGACTCAGTTCGTTTGGTATTGAAAATGGGCAATATCGGTCCACGATTTCGCCTAGCCCCCATATAAGGCCCCCTTATAAAATGACATTATCACCCATAACTTACTAACAAAAGCATCAATAGCGGTATAATTCGGCACAAACATGTTTTATGGGGACATAAATATTTTCGTAAAATTTTATAAGGATCGGTCAATAATTGACCCTACCCCCCATACAAAGTCCCCTTCAGAAAATGACTTTATCGCTCACAACTGACTAACAGAAGCAGCAATAGCGGTGTAATTCAACACAAACATGTTTTATGGTGACATAAATCTCTTCGTAGAATTTTATAAGGATCGGTCCATAATTGACCCTACCCCCCATATAAAGACCCCTTCAGAAAATGACTTTATCGCCCATAACTGGCTAAGAGAAGCATCAATAGCAATGAAATTCGGCATAAACATGTTCAACGAGAGCATAAATCTCTTCGTAGAATTTTATAAGGATCGGTCCATAATTGACCCTATCCCCCATACAAAGTCCCCTTCAGAAAATGACTTTATCGCCCATAATTGACTAACAGAAGCATCAATAGCGGTATAATTCGGCACAAACATGTTTTATGAGGACATAAATCTCTTCGTAGAATTTTATAAGGATCGGTCAATAATTGACCCTACCCCCCATATAAAGTCCCCTTCAGAAAATGACTTTATCGCTCACAACTGAATTCGGAACAAAAATGTTTTATGGTGACATAAATCTCTTCGTACAATTTTATAAGGATCGGTCCATAATTGACCCTACCCCCCATATAAAGTTCCCTTCAGAAAATGACTTTATCGCCCATAACTGGCTAAGAGAAGCATCAATAGCAGTGCAATTCAGCACAAATATGTTCCACGGGAACATAAATCTCTTCGTAGAATTCTATAAGGATCGGTCCACAATTGACCCAACCCCCCACACAAAGTCCCCTTCAGAAAATGACTTTATCGCCCATAACTGCCTAACAGAAGCATCAAGAGAGGTTTTATTTGGCAAAAACATGCTTTATGAGGACATAAATCTCTCCGTAGAATTCTATAAGGATCGGTCCATAATTGACCCTAACCCCCATATAAAGTCCCCTTCGGAAAATTACTTTATCGCTCACAACTGACTAACAGAAGCATCAATAGCGGTGTAAATCGGAACAATCATGTTTTATGGTGACATAAATCACTTCGTAGAATTTTATAAGGATCGGTCCATAATTGACCCTACCCCCCATATAAAGTCCCCTTCAGAAAATGACTTTATCGCCCATAACTGGCTAAGAGAAGCATCAATAGCAGTGAAATTCAGCACAAATATGTTCCACGGGAACATAAATCTCTTCGTAGAATTCTATAAGGATCGGTCCACAATTGACCCAACCCCCCATACAAAGTCCCCTTCAGAAAATGACTTTATCGCCCATAACTGCCTAACAGAAGCATCAAGAGAGGTTTTATTTGGCACAAACATGCTTTATGAGGACATAAATCTCTCCGTAGAATTCTATAAGGATCGGGCCATAATTGACCCTAACCCCCATATAATGTCCCCTTCGGAAAATTACTTTATCGCCCATAACTGGTTAAGAGAAGCATCAATAGCAGTGAAATTCGGCACAAATATGTTTTACGGAAACTTAAATCTCTTTTTAGAATTTTATAAGGATTAGTCTATAATTGACCCTATCCCACCTATAAGGTCCCTTTCAGAAAACGACTTTAATGCTCATATCTACCTTATGAAGCATATATATGACAATAATATTCGACATACAAAAGCTTTATAGCAACTAAAATCATTTTCATAAATTTTATAAGGATGGGTCCATTATTGTCTGACCCCCCAAATAAGGTCCCCTTTAGGCAATGAATTCATCGCTCATTACTACAAAATTCTACATAAACAAGTTTCGTGCGAGCCAAAATCTCCCTATCAATTTTTATAAGGATCGATCCTTATAATCCTTATCTCCCATATAAGGTCGCCTTGACTTTAATGCTCATATCTGCTCATAACATATATATAAAGCAATAAAATTCGACATAAAAAAGTTTTATAGGAACCTAAAATCATTTTCTTGAATTTAATGAGAATGGGTCCATAATTGAACCTACCAAGGTCCCCTTCTGAAAATGATTTTAAGACTTATTACTGACTCAAAAATGTGAGTACATCAGTAAAATTCTACATAAACATGAATGATTTGATGGTGGGTATATAAGATTCGGCATGGCCGAATATAACACTCTTACTTGTTCATTCTACAAAAGGTACTTTTTGAATTTTCTATTATATTGAACTTAGAAACATGAAATTAAGTATGTAGAGCCAGGATTAGGCTAGAATACATAAAAGGGGGCTTTTTGGTAATTTTCATTCTACAAAAGGTACTTTTTGAATTTTCTATAATATTGAACCTAGAAACATTATGTAGAGTCTGGATTTAGTGGAAACCCATAAAAGGGAAGTTTTTGGTACTTTTCGTTCTTCAAAAGGTACATTTTAAAATTTCTATAATATTGAACCTAGAAATATGAAGTTAATCATGTAGAGCCCGGATTAATTTAGATCGTATAAAATGGGCTACAATTGGTATTTCTTTGATTTTTTCGTAATAAAATTCGTAATGACTGTTTTTTAACACATTATGGTGAAGGCTATATAAGATTCGGCACAGCCGAATATAGAAATCTTACTTGTTTTATTTGACGTTTATACGACATTTATCAAACTTTCTTATATTTGATCAGACTTTTGTACGAAATAACGAAAGAATGTCAGGTTATGTCGGTCCGTCCTTCCATCCGTATGTCCGACGTTGCATCCATGTGAAGCTTATGCGCATGCTAAGATATTTTGATACATTTAGCCCAGGGACGAACGCTATTCAAAATGGTTAAAATCGGACTTATTTCTATAAAAGTTTAAGCAATACTGCCGATTTTGTAATCGACCTCATACAAACTGCATCACACCATCCCCCATACAAACTCCCCTTCACTCATTAATACCAATAACACGACTAAATTCTTAAAAGAAAGTAAATTTAAGTAGATGTAAATTCCTCCACAAACATTTATAAGAATAGGCCCACAAATACCCTTTACCCCCATTTAAACACTCTTGTAGTCATTTTTAACATACTGACTGGTCGGCCATGTCCGACAATACATATCTACTTGTTATACATTCATAGATTGGTGAGTTTAAATAGAATCCGTAATCATATAATTTTTAATTTGTCAAAAAAAAAATAACTTCTTGCTGGAAATCCCTTTGCAATATTTTATTTTTCTTGATTTTATTTAATAATGAGGGATGGAGAATAAAATGCACATTGTGGCTTTTAACTTAACCTCAACTGCAAGAAATATTCATTAGTTTCATTAAATCGATTTGGCATTGCACTTGATTTATATAGTTTTTTTGTGATTTATCAAAACAAAAAAAAAATCAAATTAATGTATGATTTAAAACTTTGGTTAAGTCAAATCAAAGGTAAATCTAAACACATTCATCAAAAACTTTGTAAGTTATTCGATACATCATCCCTGTAAAATATTATTGAAGTACAGTGTGTGTGTGTAGTACATATGAAATTAAAATTAAGTGTATGGACGAAGCAATTAACCTAATTGCTGTGTTACAAGTAATATGTATATATACCCTACACCACTGTAGTGGGGAGGGTATATTGGGTTTGTGCTGAAGTTTGCAACGCACAATAATACTGGTCCTTTACCCACCTTAAAGTGTACCAATAGGCTCATTTTCTGAGTCGATTTAGCTATGTCCGTCCGTCCATTTCACCTAGCCCCCAGACAACTGAACCCCCGAATAGAGTTTGTAAACCTTTTAATCAAACTACAAACGCAATTTTGGAGGTAATTCAATGAAATTTGACACATGATCTTCTATGGTACCGTAGACGAGACCTATTGAAAATGGTTAACATCGGTCTATTATTTCATCTAGGCCCCATACAACTGAACCCGCCAAATAGGGCTTTTAAATTCTTAATTATGTTTAATATACTCGTATCTCGACAAAAAGCTGCAAAACCAAGTTCTATACTAGCCTTGATGACCCTCATAAACTTTATAATTATAGGGCCTCATTTGACCCTAGCCCCTATAAAAAGCCCCAAAACTTTAATTAAATATTCACAGTTTTATTAAACAATAAATTACTTAACTATATCTGAGGCAAGGTATAATTCAACTTAAATGCTTTATTAAGAAAACTAAATTACATTATATTCGTATATACTTAGGTGTAGGGTATTATATGGTCGGCCTCGCCCGACTATAACTTCTTAGTTGTTTTAATTTACATTACATTTGTGCGTTTATTTTAATAATGCCATAACCATATAGTAGTACATATAGGCGAAACTGAAGCGGTTTACCAAAGAATTAAAAGAAATTGTGTTACAACAATAACATATCCTCTCCACACGGACGAGTTTTGTGTGAATTCAACACACTGGTAAAAGTCCAACTCTCTCACAATACGTCAAAACTTTTTCGCGAAAATATCAAGATAATTTACCTTCTTACCCGCACAACACATTTGCCCAATTTCACACCGTTAAATGGACCGAAATCGTTTATTTTTTGTAAACGAGAAATATATATGTATATTTTTTTTAAGTTTTTAACAATTCATTTAAAGGTATTTTAATAAAACTAGAAAAAGCAAAGTTGTAAATTTTAATATGGAATATGAATATAAAATAAACATACTGTTTTGCAAATATGAGAATAAGCAAATTAATTTATTAAATGTTTACAGATCAAATGTGCAATAGAAAGAAAAAAATCTGCGAAAATATACATTTAAATGTTTTATATTTTTCCTAAAAATTTTAACTAAGTTTTTATGCAACTATGTAGGTTTTGAATCATTGGTAAAAGTGGCTGGAGCTACAGTACTTATACAAGAATTTTAGCAATACATTCATAGAGTTAGGTACCGAATGACAACTCCTTTAGATACCAAGCCCCAATTTCTTTATATTCTTTGCGGTTTACAAACAAAAATTTGTATTCTGTACACACAGACGAGCTCTGAGAGGATAAAACAAACTTGTGAGATCTAAACGCACTCACTAAACTTCAATTTTTTTCGCAAAATTGCTAGGATTACCACTTATTAGTTTTTCTTATCACTTAAACTTAATGTTTATTATTTTTTCAATACTTTTTATTTATTTAAAACACCGAAAATAATTTATATTTTACAAACGAAAAAAAAATATTTTTTATTCTTTGACATTTTATTTTAATTAAAATTGAAAAATTAAAAGTTGTACATTTTAGTATTGAAAATTTATTTTACATTAGTTCAGAAAAAAATAACAAAAAGACGTGTTTATAATATGTTTTGAAATAAAATATATTTTAAAAAATAAATAACTAATATTTTCATTCACTACCATATAAAATTTTATTAGTCCTTAGGTCCTAGACAATTAGTTTCGCCTATATACTACTATATGGCCATAACTCTACTGATACATTTTACAAGTAAATCTGCATGTTTATTTTTTTATACCCACCATCAAAAAAGATGGGGGTATATTGATTTTATCATTCCGTTTGTAACACATCGAAATATTGGTCATAGACCCATAAAAGTATATTTATTCCGGGTCCATATTAAATTCTAAGGCGATCTATCTGTCTGTTGAAATCACGATAGGGACCACACGGGAGGAGCTAGACAGTTGAAATTTTGCATAGATATTCATAGATATTGCTAAGGTTTGTTTGGTATTGAAAATGGGCTATATCGGTCCACTTTTTGGATAGGCCCCATACAAGTGGACCTCTGAAAACAGCTTTAGCGGGCATAACTGCTATAGAAGTAAGTGCATAGCGATGAAATGCGACACAAATAAGTCTAATATGAAGCAAAATCTTTCTACAAATTTTTTTGAGGATCAGTCCATAATTGACCCTACCTCCCATATAAGGTCCCCTTCAAAAAATGATTTTAACATCCATTACTGGCCCAGAAATGCGTTTATAACGATGAAATTCGGTATAAGTTTATTTAACACTCACTACTGGACTAAATATTCGAGTGTAGCGATGAAATTCGGTATAAGTAAGTTTCTTACGAACCAAAACCTTTTAACCATTTATTTTAAAAATCGGGCCATAAATGACCCTACCCATTCTGAAAATGATTTAAACGAATATAGAAATAAAATTTTATACAATTAAGTTCCTTGCGAACCAAAATCTCTTTACCAACATTTATGTGGATAGGTCCATTATTGACCTTACCTCCCCTATTAGCTTTACTTCAGGAAATGGCTTTAACGCTCATTAATGTCTTTAAAATACGAGTAAAGCGATGAAATGCGACACACGTAACTTTCTTATGAGCCAAAACCTCTGTACCATTTTTTGTTTTTGGATCGGCCCATAAATGACCCTTCCCCTATATAAGGTCCCCTGTGCAAATGACTATAATGCTCATTACTGGCTTAAAAATATGAATTTACTGACGAGATTTGACACACATTAGTTTAATGCTAGCCAAAATCATTACTTAAAAAGTACGAGTATAGCAATAAAATGTGATACAAATATGTTAGTATCTCGCGATCTAAAATCTCTCTACCAATTTGTATGTAGATCGGTCATAATTGACCCTACCTTCAGAAAATTACTTAAACGATCATTACTGGCTTCAAAATATGAGTTATGAAATACGGTTATGAAATTCGCTCCAAATTTCATGCGGAATGTATCGGTTATTCACCATACCCTCATAAAAGCCCCCATTATAAAATTATATTAACGCTTATTACTGGCATAAAAATGCGAGTACAGCGATGATATTCAATGAAAACATGTTTTATATAAATAAAAATCGGTCTACAAAAAGTTATGAGATCAACTTTAGAAAATTTGCTGATCTATAACTGACGCTAGCCCCTATAAAAGGGGGCTAGGGTCAGTTTTGGTTATTAAAATAAGAGTTTTCCTTATTTATATACAAACGAAATCTATGTACAAAATTTTATGAGTATCGGTTAATAATTGACGCATATCATATCACTCATACGCTCACGGTTTAAAAATTTAACTAATCTATATGGTTTTTAAAAATTAATATTTTGTTAGTTCAAAAAAGCTCGGTCCATAATTGACTTAAGCCATATTCCAAATGTCACCCAGATGTTTATAGGGGAGCGTTCCTTTTACGGCATACGGTTTGATGGTGGATATATGAGATTCGGCACAGCCGAATATAACACTCTTACTTGTTTTATTTTTTTTACTCCTAACATTATTGTTAATGGGCAATGTACAAATCTTGATATAATTATTACATAAACAATAGCTTTTCGACGCTTGATATATAAGGTCCTTTTAGTCCCTTGGTTACTTAGCATATTTAAGTTTTATTTCTAATATTCTAATATAAATCAAAATATCTCTATCATATAGTATTATAACTACATACATACTTACTAAAGCTCCCTAAACACTATGAGAGAAGTCGTTAGATTTTTATTTCTTACTGCCAAAACAAAATAAAATGAATATTAGTATAATTATCAGAGAAATCAAATTAAAAATATATTTTGTTTTTACAAATAAAAAGAAAGTTCAATTTGAAAAAAATAAAAGAAAATATATATATTTTCATTTTGTTTCTGTTTTTATTTGAAATTTGTTTATATTTTTCTTTGTTTAAAATAAAAATAAAACTCAAAAAATTTAAAATTTTCAAAAAATATTAAAAAACATACGATTTTTAATTTTCCATACGTATTTTCAGCAAGTTTTATTACATTTTATATTTACACTATAATATTTTTTTTTTTTTTTTTTTGAAAATTTGACATGTCGTATTACTAAATATTATGGTGTGTACCCAGCTTAAGCACTATTATTTACCTGAATATACTTTTTAAGCAATTGTTTATATTCGATAAACCGATAAATAATTAAATATGTTTATGCCTTTTTCACACTCTTCAACAAGACCATAAACTTTCGCTAACCTGTAAAGGTGAGAAAAGAGGGAATAAAACCCATTATTAACCCTCGACTGCTGGAGTCATTACAGTTCACATACTTACAAATAATTAATGGAAACGTTACCAACAAGTCATTAATTGTTGAATCATCAAATAAACAACCAAAAACAACTACAATGTGCAACACAACATGATTGACATGCCCGGTTGAACAAACAAATGATTGAAGAAAAGCAGACATGGACGTTCATACATATGTGTAAACAAATACTAGTACTGTATTCACCATTTGACAATTGCAGTTGTCACATAATTTAAATAGCAACATATTATATTTTACTTGTAAGCTTTCTGAGTGTGCGACTATGTTCGAATATGACTTTTATCGTTGGGTTACGTCTGCGCATTGGAATATCATTAATTTGAAATACACCATTATAGAGAACAGTGTGTGAAAGTGTAAGTAGGGATGATTCCAAGTAATGTATATTCTCTTAACTACAACTTCTTGCTGGCGAATAGGAAAAAACAAAAGTGTTTAAACGTTTGCATGTGAGGGAAAGCGTAGTAACATTAATTCACTTGATCCCCAAATCGTTTCTTTTTTCTTGGCTATAGTCAATAGACTAGAGTAGACTATACACTGGAATATAGACTAGACTATGGATTTGTGGTCGCACAGGCTTAGAACTTCAGAAGTCTGAGCAGCAAACACAGTTCTTCGGATTGACGCGACCAATATCAACAATGACAGTTCAACGTTGAATTGGGGCACTATGAATCGATGAGCTTGGTCTATATCCAAGAGACTGTCAGATAGTTCAAATTAAAATTTACACATCTTATTATATTAATACAGAAGTATCTTATTCCCATCCCAAATCAGACGATACTTTTTCGATTTGTTGAGTGTTAAAAAGAAAACGACATCAATAGAAATTAATTTAATTAAGAGCAACTTTCCAAGCATCAAAATCTCAAAACAAGAAGGGAAAATTAACACTTTGTGCTCAGGGGAACTGTTATACGGGGGCTAGGTGAAATACTGGTCCGATTTCAAGCATTTTCAATAACGTTCGTCCTTATGTGATAATCAGCACAAATGCATAATACCCTCCCCACTATAGTGGTGAAGGGTCGAAACAGCATGTATACAAAAAGAAAATTAACTTCGTAACTAAAACTATTCACTTCGTAAATAAAACTATTTGTAAATGATACTTATTCTTACTCACTTCTTATTTTTCCCACTTTGATCAAAATTGTATTAAGACAAGCTTGAGATATTCAAAATAATTCTGTACTTTTATATAATGTTTACAAGACCATGACAAATTACTCTTAACATTGTAATTTAAACAGATTTTGTTTGCTGGAATATGTCTGACTATGTATTTAGTAGAGTGTTACAACCCTAAAATGATTTTAAGTGTTAAAAAAAAACTTAAAAAAATTAAATGTTTTACATTTTCTGAAAAAATTATTTAGTTTTAAATTTGTTGACATTGTCTTGGATTTGGTAAAAAGTATAAGTTTGTATGTAAAATACTGTACCTACTATTCTCTCATACAAAATAATTTATTAAACTGAAGAAAACACACAATTTAATTTTTTCTTTTATTCGTACATAAAATGTGAATTTGTTTTGTTGTTTTAGACCATGTTGTGGTTTTTCCTCAATTTAATGGCTTTCTTCCGCAGTTACCAGTTATTACGTTTTAGAAAGAAACTGTAGCAGAAGAAGCAGCAGAACTAGTACAAAAGCAATTCATAATAATACCTAGTTTATTGGATCATTCCAAGTTGTTGTAAACTCTGTTTTTTTTCACTTGAATGACTTTGATTCTTTAAAGCGAACTCAACATTTAATTTTAATGAAAGTGTAATTTGTCTGACGCAGGTTATTGGTTAAAAATGTGGGTATTCCATAAAGAAAATGTGGTGTTATTATATATATTATAAATTGAAACGTTAACTCATCCTAACACTATATAAGGTCCCTTTAAAGAAGTTACGAGCACAAAGATGAGTTTCGATATAAATGCTCTTGATATAACTAATAATATGAAACAGGAAAGCAATAAGTGTGGTACGAACAGAAATCTACCTAATTTTAAGACAAATGTATTTTCAAGGTTCGCATATATATGTATATCAAGGTTTAAATTTGGTTTTAAAAATAAATATTTTTAAAGTGCTCTGTTCGTATTTGACTTAAGCCCTATTCCAAACATCAAAATAATGTTTACAGGAGAGCATTTTATATGTGGCATACAGTTTGATGGTGACTATATCAGACTATATCAAAAAATTATATATACCGTGTAAAATGACCATTTTCCCCTGACAATATTATAATATTCATATTTGTTCTGGATTACAGGATTATCTGATAAATGATTGTCGTGAAACTGACATTTTACATTTTGAACGCAATTTGTCAAGACTTTATCGACACATTTCAAGGACAGATAATATTATTAGATCTGCCAAATATCTAAACATTTTTTCGATTTTCGTAAAAAATGGAATAAAATAAATGTTATGTATGTATATTACTTATATTTAAATGAACATATGTATGTATTTGTAAATTTTGCAATTGTTTTTTGTTTAGTGGCTTTTTGTTCATTTTCTTGTAAGAAATCTTAACTCTGACGCATTTGGGCAACCAAGCAGAAGTTGATTTATATTGTTGTATAACGATTTAGCGCATCTAAAACTATTAATTTTTATCATCATGGGAAAATGTTGGCCAAAAACAATAACAGCATAAACATACGCAAATAAACCATTTCTATTTTTGTTAAAAAATAAAGGAAAAGGAAAATATTTTGTTTTATTAACAATATTTTATAACTACAAAAAGAAACCAAAAAATTAAATAAAAATTATAAAGAAACTAAGAAAATAAAAAGCATCTAGTAAAATATTCAGCAAAGAATTAAATAAAACAATGGAGTATATAGTAGTGTTAGTACGTATGTATCTGTGTGTTTATGTTAATATGTATATACTATTGTTAGTACGTATACTTGTTATATTAAAAGATTTCAATCAGATATTGCTGGAACTGGGTGTTGGAGTTGTTGTATGAACGTTGTTCTGCTCTTTGCTAAACATAAAGTCAGTTTCTTTTGAGATTTTCATTAATAATATTGTTTAGCATTATGGAAATAATCTGCCTTAAATATTCAACAATAGAAAAGCGGAAAAGAAAAATTTGCATAATCATACATATGTTGTTACTAAAGCAAAAAACTAATATTGTAGATAAATATTTCATTTTAAATTTAAAACTTAATAAGCTTTAAGTTGAGATATAATTTCTAAAAATCTTCTATTCAACAGAGTCTAGAAATGATTTTAATTAAGACTATCGGGTCGGCTAGATAGACATCAAACTAATGCTTTTAAGCAAAGTTCAGAACAAAATTTTGGAGAAAATTAAAAAAAGGTATTTTGGAATTATTTTTTTTATCGATTTTAAAGATGTATTAATCATAAATAACCGTCTGCTCATAATTGTCATATTCCATAATATTTAAAATTGTTAGTTTTTTCACTAATAAAAATAAAATGTATACACAATTTTGCAAACTTTGAGCAGCACTTGACTTGACTTCAAAAAACCTTTCAAATAATACCAAATATTGTATATTTTGCTTAAGAAATACTGAAAAATTATAAAAAAAAAACTAAAATGGTAATTTTTTGTAAGCGGTCTAGCTCACGAACGGCCATCGACTAGAAATATTTTGGGAACCGTTATAAAACATAACAAAGATTATTTGAAGTTGGGTTGAATTTAACATGAAAAATCGTGTCCCCCATACGATATTTTCTTAAAAAATGTCCAGTTCACGAATTGACAACACTTAACCGAAAATATTTTGGGTAACATCATATTACGTAACAGCGAAAATTTTGAAGGGTTTAAAATATGCATATAAAAAATTTAATCAACATCTACAAATTTTAAATTTAAATTACATTATTTATTTTTCTTACATACCCAGCAAAAACTCGGTAATGGATGGTACTTACATAACCACTTACATTTCAATGACTTCTGTTTGCCATCCAGTCCTACTATAATGACTTATATAAGCAGATCGTAGGAACATTTTATTGAATAGCGCGTTTGCAACTCTTTTTCACACCCACAGAAGAAAAATAGCTTTCCTTTGTGAAAACCATCACTGGGCGCACAATAAAATGACTGAGCAATGTTGTATTCAAAAGAAGGACAGCGAACTTCTTGTTAGTTCAGGTTCATATTCTGTGTGAGCGACTTTTTGTTTTGTAAAAGAAAACAATTATTTACCCCCTCATTTGTAAAAACTTATTTAGCTTTTCAATGTAAAAAAATAGGCACATGTGTTATATAACAACTTTATAATTCATTAGTCCTCTTGTCTGTGAAGCTATAGAAGATGTATACGTTTTCTCACGCGATTTAACACGACTACTTATTCGAATTATTTGTAACCGTTTGTGGTAAATACTTGCCCCATTGATATCACCGTATTAAAATAATGGCTTTAAATGCTATTGTGTAAGTAAGATTGTAAACCAGGGATGGAAAAAGAGATTTTGTTTAAGTATCAAAAAATATTTCAGAGAGTACTTTTTTGGATCTCAAAGTACTTAGGTTAGTTTAGGTTGATAGGAGGATGTGTACTACATCAAATCCGTAGAAATGCACCTAGGCCACAATCGTGCCTGTTGTGCGCTCTTTATCATCTTTAGAATCTTCCAATTAGTGTTAGTCAGGAATGTTATTTCCCGAATAACATCACTTCCAAGATACTTGGATCTAACTTCGACGAATGCCTGGCAGTGGCAAAGAAAGGGCTCCAGAGTTTCACTTTTGTAATGTCTGAAATATATTTATACATTGGAATGGGCGTTATATGTTGATATAGTGTCAGTCCCTCAATTTTAAC
Organism: Lucilia cuprina; assembly: GCF_022045245.1. Lineage (NCBI taxonomy): Eukaryota > Metazoa > Arthropoda > Insecta > Diptera > Calliphoridae > Lucilia > Lucilia cuprina. Next base: position 37,144,078 of record NC_060950.1, read on the forward strand.
ATCTTTGATATAATTTGATGAAATTTGCTACTCAATTTCTTGCCCCAGAAATGCATGGTATCTCAAAGCACTGTTATAAAGTCTCAAAAAGGGACAAAAATTGCGTTTTTTCAAAACTCAGGCCATAATATCTCAGAATCCAGATGTGATGGAGAAAATATGAAGTAATGTTCGAACTTAGCGAATAATCTTATGGAAGCGTCTAACATAGTCTCAGGATTTCAACTATTTTAACATTTTGTCTAATAATATTGAAGAGAAACAGCTACTAAAGTTATAAAGTACTTTAGTAGCTGTTTCCTTTTTATTTGATGCATTTTCTAAAGTATTTTAAATTTTAAAGAAACTTTTATCCTCATATTCAAATTCTCTTGTTATTTCAAAACGATTTATTGAAAGTTCCCATACAAAAAAAAATATGTTAATAGACAGATTTACTACCGGTTAAACGATCAGCGTTGCCAATTTAGCGCTTTTGGCGCTAGATTTAGCGCATTTTAACAATCCAAAAGTCGCATTTTTTCCTCTTAGCGCTTTTTTGGAAAAAGGCGCTAAATAAGCGCTTTTTCCATTATTTTAAAACCTTAAAACTAAAGTAAAAAATATTCACCTCTTTCGCCAAAAGAATTGAAATTTGTTTCTTCTTAAATGTTCATTCCCTTATAAGGGAAAATTGATTTCGTAAAAATCCACAACAGTTGATTTTATTCGTAACAGCTTTTTATTTATTATAAAATTCTATAAAAAATTCACAACAAGGGAAGTTTTTCACGTCAAAAAGGGAAAAGTTGTAAATTAACTTAATTTTAGTTAGGTGAACTTGAATTTAAAATTAAAATTGCATTTCGTTAAAACTATTGACTAGTTATTAAGACCTCGATCGATGATAGCAATTAGTCATTGAATAAGAAAATCGAACATATTTGTATTAACCTTAATTTTTTAAATTTCGTATCCGAATCAAAATTCCGATTAAGGAGTTATTTATTTAATAAATAAATTTTAGCTAAATACTATATTTTTTAAGACTGTGTAAAAAATAATTTTAGCGCTTATTAGTGCGTTTTGAGTGGCCGGACGGCGCGTTTTAGTATAAAATAGTTGACACTGTAAATGAAAATCGGATATTGAGATTGTAGCCCTGAAAGTATCAAATAAGACTCGGGAGTATCACGGTACTTTTGCACATCAAATAGTATCAAAAAAGTACCATCGTACCAATTTTGCCATCCCTGTTGTAAACCTTAGTAATGAAAGTTTTAGCTGGGTATTTAAACATTTTTATATTAAATTGATCATATACTGCGCTTATTTTAACATTTTTGGGTTTCATTCAGGTTAGAATGCTTAGATGATATGAGATGAAATTAAGATTGATTTAAGAAAGGTTTGATATTACAATTCACTTCAACAAATTTATTTTTAATGAAATGGCTCTCAGTTTCCAACCAACGAATGAAAATCTTGATATCAGTTTACATATGTTAAAAAAATATTCCAAATTCCAGTCAAAATGGATCTCAAACATTATGTAATTTTAAGCTTATCCCTGAAAAAATAACAAATTTATTTGTTCTTCTTGTACGCAAAACAACTTTTTGTGCATTATAAGGGGCATATAAATTTTTTTAATATTTGTCTGTATTCAAACCACAAGTAATCTACAATTTGTTTTCATTACTTCCCCCGTAATTGGAGATAACTTTTTTACAAAAATACTAAGGTCAGAATTTTTAATCCCTGAGACCACTTCAAAAAAATGTTTTTTTATTTTTCTCATGCCAAGTACATTAACACTCATCGGGACATTCTAAATGTACATATATTAAAATTTTCCTTTCGATATTGTACAAATTTCTATTATTAATAAGAGAAATTATTATATTTAAGTGTATACACATATTTCCGCCTTGGAGGAAGAATATTTAAATAGTGAATTTCTTAACAAACACAACGAAGTAAGAACAATAGCAACGACAACAAAACATTAAAAAGTAATTTATCATAAAACTAAGAATACACTTGTATTCGTATCTTCTTCATGTTTTCTGTTCCTATTAATTTCTCGTATGTCAGTATCTCTAAGTTTTTACGTGATAATAATAAAATATAAAGTAATATGAAAAATATAAAATGTATTTAAACCACTATTTCACACAATTTACTTATACTCACATACAAATGCCACCAATAATGTGGCAAGTAAATTACACAAAACAACAGCAATAACAACAAAGAAAATTGAAGAAGCCATCGAAAGACTCATTCAAATATCTACATTCTACACTTGGAAAGCAATTATTAACTACGAATACGAGAAGTATCTGAACAATTGAAAAATTCCCACAGTCTTTTGCATACAGGTCGCGCCCTTTCTACTCCAAATACAATTGAAAGACAGGCGACGAGTCAAGAAAACGAAAATAATCATGATGATGAACAACCTGTTGCCATTTTACGCTTCGTTGATCACCGATTGCGGTAAAAAATAGAAGAAATTCAACTTGACTTTTATTTTAAATTTTAATATTTATTCGTACAATCAAATGGAGGGTTGGCAACAGAAAAAATGCATACATTTTCTGTTTCTTTCCCCTAAAAAACAGATGCATTAAACACTCATGAACTCATTAAATACTCATATATATTTGAAAGTGGGGGTGAGTTTTAATGAATAACTCCTTAAGGGTTTGTTAACCTTTATTTTGAACAGGTACTTTTATATAATCATCTGAGCTAATTTATGAAGACATCCTTTGACGTAAATATTAACCGAACGTGAGAAACTTTTTTTAAAACTAATAAAAAATTATTTGTAGAAAGTCAAATTAATTGAAATGAATACTAATTGTCTAATCTTGATGATTTTAGAATAATTTTTATATTTATTTTAGCATTAAATGATAAATAAATAAACAGTGCAATTATAAGTTTTAAAAATTATTATTGAATATTGTTAAATGAAATAAAAATAAAAAATAAAATTTATTGAAAAATATAGTTTTTGAACCCGTTCATATATAAAAATCATGGGCAGGGCAAATGACTCACTGGCGACAAAAATAGTTTACATGTAATCCTATGTCACATTTCTTACATCTAGTTAAGGTTTTTTGATGACATGATCAACCTCCCGTTAAATGATCCAATCGATCACAACAATATTATTATTTCTTAGCGATGGATGATCTCTTTTGTGAACCGAACCACTTTTATTAAGAGTTGAGACAGAAGATAGGAGCAGATAAAAAGTTTGTTCCTGTGGACTAAAAAGTGCCTTGATCAAGAATAGCTTGGTGGTCTTAAAAACTAATAACTGTGTGATAAAGGCATTAATATTATCCAGTCTGACAAATCGTCAAATAGTCGCTTTCCTAGATATATGAATCGAATTTCTGCTAGCGCACGGCATTGACAGAAAAGATGTTCGATAGATTCTTCCTCTTCCTCGTCTTGACAACTACTACAGAAGTTGTTGTGGGGCATGCCAAGTCTTCATGCATGGTTACAAAAATGAGCTATGTCCCGTGATGACAGCGACAAGATTGCTAATGTTAGGACGATTTAGTTGCAGAAGATATGACGTGCGATTACTTGGCTTGGCAAACTTGGCCATGTTGGTACATTACTCCATCTTGTCTGGGATAATTCAAAAAACTTAATTTATTTGATTTTTACATGCTTTCAGCGGTATACTGCAAAAGATGTCCATGTCCCTATCGGGCATTGAGGCTCCAATTTTCGCTAATTCATCAAGAGAACAGTTGCCAATCAAACCCCGTGTCGCCGTACCCAGAGCAGGATTTTTTAATATCTCGGCATCCTGTTAAGGCTGACACTCTGTTTGAAGTCGTGAAACTTTTACAATTTCATTTGAAACAAGTAATATTTCTATATTCGGCTGTGTCGAATCTTATATACCCTTCACCAAGTATGTTTTAAAAAAAGTTTTTATTTATTTTGTATCTCTGCACACATGTCACACATAACATACACACAAACAAATATAAACTGTAGCAGAAAGAAATATTAAGCGTTGTACTGTAATAATAAATTAATCCGGGCTCTACATGCTTTACTTCATATTTCTAGGTTCAATATTATAGAAATTTAAAAAGTACCTTTTGAAGAACAAAAAAGTACCAAAAACTTCCCTTTTATGGGTTCCCACTTAATTCAAGCTCTACATAATGTTTCTAGGTTCAATATTATAGAAAATTCAAAAAGTACCTTTTGTAGAACGAAAAAGTACAAAAAGGTCCCTTTTTATAGGTTCTTACCTAGTCAAGGTCCTATATTCTAAATTTCATGTTTCTAGGTTCAATATTATAGAAAATTCAAAAAAGTACCTTTTGTAGAACGAAAAAGTACCAAAAAGTCCCTTTTTATAGGTTCTTACCTAGTCAAGGTCCTACATTCTAAATTTCATGTTTCTAGGTTTTATATTATAGAAAATTCAAAATGTATCTTTTGTATAACGAAAAAGTACCAAAAAGTCTCTTTTTATAGATTCTGGCCTAGTCAAGGTCCTACATGCTAAATTTCATGTTTCTAGGTTTAATATTATAGAAAATTCAAAAAGTATCTTTTGTAGAACGAAAAAGTACCAAAAAGTCCCCTTTAATGTGTTCCCGCCTAATCCGTGTTCTACGTACTTAATTTCATGTTTCTATCCAATAACAAAGTAACGTCATATTCATTATTTGATTTGTGTTTATAAACAAGAAACCACAATAACAACAAAATTACAGTTTGATACTGTGTTTTGTTTTTGTTTGTTAATTGTTTTGTACAAGCATGCACGAAAAATGTAAATTTTTCATGAAATTTTCAGAGGTGGTCTCGTATTTTTACTCATATCTTCGTTATTTATGGACCGATTGGACTGCTTTTAAATAGCGTTCTATTCGTATTTCCAATAGAATTATTGAAAATTCGGATCTCGCAGATACCTGGGGTCTTCTGAAAAGTGATTTCAACATACACACAGACAGACGGACATGGCTAAATCGACTCCGCTATCTATAAGGATCCAGAATATATATTCTTTATAGGGTCGGAAAATTATATTATAGAAATTACCTAAATGAAATGACAATATTATTTCTGTATACATATGTAATATTTGTGGCAAATTTTGTGTAATTATCTAAATTATGTAATGACTTATGAGCGTTTAAGGTAATTTTTGTGGCAAATTGTGTGCAAATATCAAAATTAGGTAACGAGTTGTGAGCGTTTAAGTGATTTTCGGGAGGGGTCCTTCTATGGGAGATATGACCAAATATGGACTGATGAAAAAATTTGTTCCTCAGTATGAATTCTATTGACATAAAACTTTAATTTGTAAAATTTTGTAAAGATATCGATATTCTTACGGAAGTTATTAATAAACACATTTTTAGTAATATGTACCTTTGTATGGAAGGTAAATGAAGTTGTGAGTCGATTCCGCCAATTTTTAACCGGTATAAAGCATTCATTGAGAAACAAAAGTGTGGGGATTTTCATAGAATTATATTCCACACAGAAAATTACATTAGAAAGTGTAAACAATTATAATTTTTTTGGAGTTATTTTAAATGTTGATTCATAACTACATAAACCGATTTTCCTCATTTTTAAGACAGACGAAAATAGCTAAATCTACTCAGATAAGGACCAAGAATATATATACTTTTTTGGGTCGCAGATGAATATTTCTTAGTGTTATACACGGATTGACAAAGTTTTATAAACCCTCTATCACCACTAATGGTTGTGGAGGCTATAAAAATTAAAAATTTTTAAACATATTTTTATCGAAATAGAAAACGTATTCGTAAGGTGTGTTTCGGCATTCAACTGAATTATAAGGCTTTAAAAATGGAAAGTTAGCTTCTGGTTTTGTAAATTTGTATGCAAGTCAGTTTTTTAATAAAATTGGTACAACATTAATATTTTCTTAACAGTTTCGTTAAATTAGTGCTAATCCGCTGAAAAATAAAAGTTTTTAAATTAATTTAGTATATACGTTCTCTAAAGCTTTCCTAAAACTAGTTTCGAGGCTGACAAATTCGAACAAAAAACATTAATTAAAGAACTTGTTCCAGAACCGTTCTAAAGAACTTGTGTCGACTCCATAACGCTTTCTCAGAACCAGTCCCGAATGTGACAATTTCAAACAAAAATCATTGGTCTCAATGCCAAAGTAGAATGAGTACAGGCTGTAATTATGGGTTGTAAAACTAGTTGTGGAACTATTACAATTTTTGGTGATTTCATTTAATGTTATTTTATCATTTCAATTGGATTACAAACAATTTATTAATTTCTAGCGGGTAGTTTATTAGACCGCTGTATGTCCTCATACATATGTATTTAAAGATATACATATGGAAGTGTAAATATATTGCATATCTGATGATTGTGTTACCATATTTGTAGTATATTGTATGTATGTGAGCTTTCAATTAATAATCATTTTAAGGATGTTCTGAAATCATTACCAAGTACACCAAGTGTTGCCCATAAAAAACCTTCTTCAACCCATTTCCATATTCAGATGGTGCAATACATGCACTAATATCGATAGAGGAAAGAGCTTGTATGCATGCCACACATTCGACTTTAATTAACAAACATAAACTTTTCATAATTCCTTTTACATTTATTTTTGATATTTTTTCTTTGACGTTCTTAATTATATTTTTTCTTGGTAACACAGAGAATGTAACGGTTTTATATTAAAATTATAAAAAAGACAAAAGTATTCGTAAAAATAACCAACAAAACCAGCAGCAACATATAATAAATTCGACATCTTTTTACCCTTACAAATTATTAATATTTATTGAATCATAAAAGGAACATGATGGTAAGAGACCATTATTGACTTAAAATTGAGCCACATGCTCTCACATACGAGACGACAGACACTTTGTGCGAGTACACACGCACACTAGATTCTAGGTCAAGACCCAGTTGGAAACTTGTACTCCTTTCAATTATTAATCTAATATAGACTCTAATCTTTATTTTATTAGGTCCTTATATTTGCGTGTTTTTCAATATGAAAAGTTTGTATTCTACATTAAATCGTCATTACGTTTTATTTTGGGGTTTTGGCTAATTGGATTTTATTTTCTCTGTGCACAAGATATAAAGTCAAAATAAAAACTATTAAGAACAATATATAATGATTCATTGTAAAAATGCCATATTGTCAGAATGCATAAATATCTTATTGAATTTGCACCCATTACGTAGATACTACTGCTCATATAACGTCGTTTAAGAAGTGTTATGTAACATTGGTAGAAATGTGTTAAGACGTTTTTGCATTAATAAATATGACTTTTCATATATATATGTATACATATATACATTTTTATTTGAGATTTCTAGGACTGTGTGTTTAATATGAGAGTAAATATGTATGTTTTGCATATACTAAAGATAAACAGAACATATATGCACATTTATTCAGTGTATTGACAGCAATGTCTTAAGAAGTACATAAAATTCTAAACATTTGGATTCCATCGAAGGTACTTTGACTTTCGAACATCTGTTCGATCCAAAACATCCATTATTCCTCTAGGATTGTATAGGCTGATTTTAACAGAAATCATTCAAATCATTGATATGATGTCGGGAAAAGTTTTAAATGTTTGCACTTGCCCCCTTGTCATTTTCCTTGGAGAAACGCCCTCACCATAATGTTATAGAATCCGGGAGCATAGATATACATATGCTTGCTGCGAATAAAGACTGTTGGCTTATAAATGAATATCGTAATTCGATCTATCTATGTGTGGTTTTTAATTGCTGTCACGACATGCTTGAGGTATGACGGACATTTTATTTAAATAATTATGCTAAAATTTGAACCAATCAGCAGGAAGATAATACATTTCAATAACCGGCCTACATCGTCTTTTAAAATTTTTTCATGTCCGAAAATTTGCCATGGATTAATTATAATCCTTTTTAAAACTATGAAATTGTACACACTTGAAATTTAATTGTAAAAGCATATTTTGACGCATATACAATAGCGTGGCCCCAAAATAGAAGCTTCTGATATTCCCACCGAAAATGAAAATTTAGTTCATTTAAAGATATCATTTCTCAAAGTTTTTATCCTGACGTCGATATTTAGCGAGCAGGATCAAAGGATAAAAAGACCCTTTTTTAATATTTCTGACCATATGCAAGTTTAGTATTATATGAAAGATCTTTAAAAGCTTAAAAATTATTACAACCCAGAAAAAAATAAAAACAAGTACTTCCAATACAATAACATTTATCACTACTTCAAAAGTAGCGCTAAGTGAATTTTTTTAACTTCTGTGGAGGTAAAGTTTATTGATGTCCAAAGAAACGAAAGACATTCACTGTTTTTTTTAAATGAATATTTTTTTGTACTGAAATTTTTTGAATTAAACCAATTTTATTTTGGAGTTAATAGATAAATGCGTGTAATTTATTTATTAATGCTAATATTATTTGAGTCAAATTAGTTGCATTCTATAATACTACAATTTCACTTCCTATCTTATAAAAAGAACATCCCTCCTATGACAAGCCTGTGTTAAAATCATAACTTCTTCTGGTCTTTTTCAGTACTTCCATGGAGTAAATTATACTTATTTTTCGCTTTTTGGAAATTCTTTGGTTGCTGGAAAAAATTTTAATTTTTCTGAAAATTTTTTACTTTTTCCATTTTTTTATAGAATTATTTAATGTAATTAATTAAAATTATAAATCTCATATTATTTCACCGAAATAGTATTTTCAGTTTTTCGAAATTTTCAATTTTCTTCCAGTTATTCTGCTTGTTCTATTTATCTAACGTAGTTAAACCACATCATTATACGCGTAATTTCATTAGCTTTATTTTAACGATCTATATCAAATTCATCAGTGTTAAAATGCAAAAATTTAAAATACTATAAAAAATTTAAAATTTTTGATTACTTTTACTGTAACACAAGACACTTAAAATCTCAAGGACTTTCTTTACGATACCTAAATTTCATATATTTTCTTTGGAAGATATATGGAAAAAATTATAAACACCTCAAAAAAGTACCTTTTTATTCTCTGATCCAGCTTAACAAATATTTTAAACCTTTTAACCTTTAAACTTTAATTTTTGTCGCGAATATCGACACCTTGTTTTCCCTTCATACAAACCTAATATACATATTTATGTTATTTAAACTGCATTTAAGTTTTGTTATATTTTTTCGAATACTTGAAAACCTAATACTATTGCCTTATAAATTGATAAGAACTTAATAAAACTCTTCGTGGTGTAAGTATTTAATATTGTGTGTAAATTATATATTGATTTTATTTCATTTAAAATCTAAATATTGTAGTTTTAGTAAAAAAAATCAATTATAAAACTTTTGCCTTTTTCAGATGAACTGTGTTGTGGTTTGATAGAAAAGAACGAAAAAACAAATTTACAAAATTTACATTTCAAATTAAAAATGCAACAAGAACTAATGGATTTCAATTCAAATGCCAATTCAACAATACCAACAATAGAAACAACAGCAGGAGTAAAAGCAAAAACAAAAAACAAATACTAAACACAAAAAGTTGAAGCATGTACATCAAATGCAATACTACTATTGCACTTGGAAATTATTTACTTCAATTTAATCGCCTCCCCCTCACCCAACAAAAAAGAAAGCAAAACTGAACTACATGGAATACAACAGTCAAAAAAAATAGAAACGAACACAAAACAGGAGGGAGTAATGGAAAAACTTGTGGTAGACCAACCAACATGCAGTGTGTTCGATTAACAAAAAAAATTACAATTAAATGGAATAAAAACCAATTTTACTTTTATAAATAAAAACACATCAATTAAATAAACGACACTATTTAACATTTGGTCAAATTAAGCAAGTTCAATCAACATCATTGACATGATTACAAAAATTAATTTTTAATAATTTCTATCAAATATTTGCTGTGTACTGCAGTATTATCCATGCCTTGTTAAAGCAACTTCAATTATGTAAAAAATAAATATTAAATCATAATAAAATAACTGCAATATGAACTCAGAAATATTAGGAATTTAAATTTCACATTTAGTTATAAAATTTCAAATCTATAAATAAAACTTCGAGAAGAAAGTTTATTAAATTTAACATCGTTTCGAAAATCACAACAACGAATACAATTCATGAAAAATATCGACATCGGAGTAATATGTCGGTCACAACGGAGTATCTTCGATTCTACTTGACAGTTCGCGTGTAGTGAACTACCACGTAAACCAACCAATATGTCTGTTACACCTAGGCTTTTATCGGGCTAATTTTGGTCTTCTTAACCAGTGCCTTCAAAGAATAGTCTATAGTCTGGACTATAGAATAGTCTATAGTCTGGACTATAGAATAGTCTATAGTCTGGACTATAGAATAGTCTATAGTCTGGACTATAGAATAGTCTATAGTCTGGACTATAGAATAGTCTATAGTCTGGACTATAGAATAGTCTATAGTCTGGACTATAGAATAGTCTGAAACTGATAAACTAAAAAAGTTTGGGTCCTAAGTTTAGGTTTCCGTTCGTTTGTTTGGACTGTAGTAATGTAGATGATGACATATTATATTAGAGCAAACAAATGATTTCTCAGTAATAACCCACCTTTTTCATCACTATCATAAATCGATTTAGTATCACTGCAAAAATCAATCATAGAATGATCATCATATTCATTATCGTCTTCTTTGAAACCACTCTCAACTTTTTCGTTTCTAAAAGATTCTCTGATTTATCATCGATTTATTGCAGTTCAATCTTTTTACAATGTGCAGCATTATATTGACTAAAAGCCACATCAAATAGATTCGTACAAACGTGTTTGGAATCCAAATCGGTGTCAGTCACATGATCATCTGAACTATTTTTCAATAACTATGAAGGAAAATTAAAGAAAAAATATAATGAAAAGCTTTAAATTTGAGGAATTTCAAATAGTTTAATGAAAATTGACATTAGCTTTTCCTTTCCATAATTAGTAAAGTATTAAAAATAATAGGAAATATCTTGTGCGCTCAGGAAGATGTTGGAGGTCAAAGGTAACAAAAATCAGTTTTTGAAAAATATCTTGCTTAATATGCGTCGTTCGTCGTTCTATTTCCTATCTTTGGTTGAAGAATATTTTTCATATAATTGGCCATTTCCGAGATATAGTGCATTATTTTTCCCTAATATTTACAAGTCTTAATCCAAATTATACTAATAAAAAATTTGACACAAATTTTGACATTATTCATAAGCAGTTAATAAATTTTTATTATACACTGTTACAAGTTTTATTTCAAACTCGCAGTGCAATGTCTGTCAATCGATAATTTTCGATAGTATCGCAGGTCATATTTATATAAAAACGGTTTTTTTGTAACATTTGACCTCCAATATATTGCTTAGCGCGCAAGATATCCTAGTTGACTTTTAATCATTTATTAACTATGCTTAACAGAAGCTAGGTACTAATTTTCATTAAAATACACAGCAAAGGTTTTTGCAAATCTTGTATAAAAATGTTTCTGTAACAGGTGAAATACAGTAGAATTTATACAAGACCCTCGTTCAATTCCTATTTTATTACTCATACATATATAGATAATTGTGTGATGTTTTAGAGCAAGATATATAAAGAATGACCTTCAACTCTGTAGATAAAAATGTATATAAAATTTACAATAATATTAACAGGATCTTTACACCCTACTTTAATTTATGAAGAGGATATTTTGGGTTTATTATGATGATTTTGACCCCTATTCAAACATCATCATTAAGGTCTACCAATCGGCTCAGAATAATTTTGTTTGAGATAAATTTTTGAACTGAAATTTCTTGGTGTCAAAAGCAAATATGTATCAAACATAATTGGTCGGTTTACTTCACACATTCACCCATGTTGACGTTGATAATGCAAATGAAGCAAATCAGCACAACAAAAATATAACTTACAAAATTTTTGTAAATAAAACGAAATGCTGATTTTATAAAAGAGTTTTTACAAATACATTACATTCAGTTATTCCGAAAAATACAACATTAAAAGTTGTATTTCGCAATATATTTTTAATAACTTTCGATTTTCACTAAAATAAATATTACAAAAACTTTTTGTTTATCATCTTCTATGTTTAATTATTATAAGGACAATATACTTCTTATATACCAAACGCATTTTTGTTCCGCTAAAAAGTTTATATAGAAGAACTTCAGCTATTTTTGAAATGACTGCTTAAATTGTAAATGTGAGAAGTACTACGCATAGACCATAAACTAAAATATTCCTGGCGAAATGTGGAAAATGTAGGATTGTAAACAAATGGACGCTTTCATCATCGAAGACACATTGCAAATGTAGTCATAAATAAACTGTGTTAAAAATCAAGTTTAGCTCAAATAATTGCTGCGGGTGACATTGTGAATTTTACTGCCACAGAAGGAGGAAAGACAAAAATTTTTAAAACAGATATCCCCCGAGTGTAGTAAACGCAGAAAAAATAATAAATGTTTCTATCGTGAAATAACAAACAAAGACAGGCAAAAGAATCCTTTTTCCATTCCAAGGTGTCACTTTTTTACCCAGACGTGATTATTTGGAATTATGGAAGCAACTGTTGACTTGTGGTCGAAAAATATGTGATTTTTAAATCACAAGAAATTTTGTTATTTGTGAAAAAAGAAGAGGAGGGAATACTTTGTTGAAATCTGAATATATATGTATCATTCATGGGCGTCTGTGTAAAATACTGTAGTTGTGGTAACAGTATTGGGTACTAGAATAGTATGAAGTAGTTATATGTAGTCATCGTCTTAGTTTGCCGTTACATGACCTCATACTCAAACAGACGCATACAAAAATGTTCAATTATTTTGAAAATAACTGGCTGCATTCGTCAAGCAAACATGTTTTAAAATACAACACACGGTCATTGAATCTCGCTCTTTGGTTTGTTTATGCGTATTTATGTGAATATAAAGTGTTTTTACGATTTTGCAAAACCCGTTTAAACGCATCTTTTAAATTTTTATATATTTTTTTCTTTTGGGTGGGTTACATGTTGCAAACAGCCAGACCACAAAAACCATCTTTCTGTCTGTTGTTGCATTGATTATTATGGCCCAAAATCTTGAGTGGAAGATTATACGTACAATGAAACTTATGCAAAATGTGCGTATGCGATGAAAGTTGTTGCAGTCATCCGTTTGTGTGTGTCAGTGAGTTCGCATGTCAGTTGTGGTAATGGCAATTTATAGCCTTATCGTCATCATATTCTCATAATTTGTATGGAAGAACAAGTCTACTTAAGTATTTTTCGTATAAGTGGCTGTAAGGCTGATTGGATACTTGTCTAGATAGATGACGATTATGTCTTGGCTAAGAATAGAATGTGAAAGCTTTGATTTAAGTGTGGCTGCTGTTAATTTGAAAATCAAAGAACAACCTATTTCAGGATTAATATTCAAATTGCTTTTTGAAGCGGAACATTTTGCCAAATAATAGGTTATTTTTTTAGAGGACTTAAAAGTTGTAAGGATATTAAGAATAATTAATTAAAATAGACTGAATAATTTTAGTAAATTTGAGTATCAAATAACAGAGGATGATTTCCGAAAATCAAATATGTTTTTAGTTTTTATTTTGCAGGACGAAATATTTTAAATAATGAACTTGGAGGATTTCATTCTTTTATATCCTTTTGAATTTTTAATATATTTTTCTAAAAAAATATATATGTTGAAAACTTGTGTATTCTTAAACGCATACTAATTTTTTTCCGATTTTGGGTGTAAATTTTTAATAGACTTACAACTGGTAAACATATTTTAAATCCGACTTTAATACACTATTCTAAAGGAAAACTTAAAATATATTTGACAGAATTTGGATGCACTATAAATGCATAAGAGCAAAAGGGAAAATGCAATTTAAGAAATGCAATTAGAAAAATTAACTTACATATATTGTAAAATGTGAATTTTGAATAAATATGGTAAAATTTACGAAATATTAATTTAGGAAATTTTTCTGTTAATTTATAAGTAACTTTACTAATTTTATTTATCAAATTATCATCAACACGAATATTTAGTTTTTACGGAAAAAAGTTCGTGAATTATATTAAACTTTTTCTTAAAATTTATAAAAAATGTTGTAGTTTTATTTAAAAATAACATGATTATTCAATAATAAAATGATTAATATGATTTTTAGTGTAAAAAGATTATATTGACAGTATTATGGCATTTTGGCTTGTAAGGAACTTACTTTTTTATTATTTTTTGAAGATTTTAGGTCTATTAGTTTCCCAAAAAACGACAACGGCAATTTATTTACATGGATGTTAAAGTTGGTCTTGAAAAAATTTGATTTGAATTAATTCATATGGGGGGTTCCAAGCCAGGCCCCCCCCCCTTGATAAAAGTCCAACCATTTTCCCCGAAATTGTTCAGAATTAGTTTCCCAGATAAACGAATTATTGTATATTTTATTGATATGGGAGGAGCAACGCCCCTCCATTGGTAGCCCGTCAATTAACTAAAATGTTAACATGGACGCTTAAGTTTTTCAAGCTAAAATTAAATGTTCTAACTCTAACAGTTTCCCAGATAAGCGAATTTTTGTATTTAATTCATATGGGGCTTCCACGCCCCCCACTGCTAGCACGCCCCCTTTTTCCTTTAATATTCATATTGACCTTAAAGTGAACATGAAACATAAATGAGTTTACGCCGAAATACATCAAGGTGTTATTACTGACACGAGCACGATGGCTCTAAATTGGGAATAAAATTTGGCCTGGGGTTCTAAATTGAGAACTTAGAAACAGAAATATACCATCATCCACCTAATCATAACAGAAGCTTTGGAACCCACAGCCCGACAAACAGAAGACAATTAGAGCAATATCAGATGATAGAATTAAATCTATGAACGTATTGGATTGTAAGAAAGCTTTAACTAAAATCTCTTCAAAATTAGCAAGTCTGAAGTTAGTATGATGGTACGTATTCTAAATGAACACAAAGGATTACTAGGTTGCCTATTTAAAATTGGACATGCTAAATCAGACGAATGTAGAGCATATGAAAGGACAGTTTTCCACTGTCAGGTCAAGTATCTAGGAAGTGATGTTATTCTGGTAATAATAGGAAGATTCTTAGAAATTACGTATAAGAAACGGAGTTTATAAATATTGAAAAATAAGCGCACAACAGGCCTAGATGAATTTTTTCGGATTTGATGTAGTATACATCCTCCTATCAACATAACCTAACCTGATGACAATTTAGTTCTTCTAAAACTAACTTTGAAATTAAATTGCATTGCACAGTGGGTCATAATGGAAGCTCCTAGTCTGACCGGGATAAAATTTGGCATGGGGTAGCCAAGAAGTATTCGTTTAATGAAAATGGCCCCACAAATAGGACATAATTTTGAAGCCAATATAAGTGTGAGTTAGACAACAAAATTTTCAAAAACATATCACCAATTTCAACAATGGCGTTATGGATCCAAAAATAAACGACTTTCAATGAAAAAATCCAAACAATTGTTTGGGCGAAAAGGTACCTTGATTTTTTTATTAAAACCAACATTCTTTGTAAACATACATATGACAGTTTTACAAGCAGTACCCTAATATATATTCCATTTTTTTAATATCTCGCTCTTAAGTCCTTTTGAATTTGACCTAGTTGTTATTAAAGCTAAAATCTATGTCAATTTTTTATCGGGGCATAGAAGATCCCGATGATTTTTTCATTGTTTTGCAAAAATACAGCAGTTCGAAAATGCCGTCACGTCTAACCACCTTGTTGGCTTTTATTCTAACACGAAATTTCAGTGTGCCCTTTCTAAGCGAGAGCTACATTACAGTCTCCAACTAATCTGGAGATTGGACATTTAAAATATAAACCTAAGCAAAAAGCTTCAATCCCATGCATTAACACCTTTCAACTTTTTTCTGGCTGGATCTTTGTAATCTATGAAGTCACGATTTACTTCTTTGGAGGACAAGCACATGTTAAATTGCTAGCGATATGTATAGCCGGTGGCTAGGGCTAACCCTAAATAGTAGATTATATAGGTAATTCGGGACTATTCCGCTGAAAAGCTGGGACCTATCTGAGTTCAATAAATATTCAATAACGTACGCACTGAATCTTGAGGACTGCATTGATCCTGAAAGGACTAAAACTTTTATTGCAATCTTTCCTAGTTGTTTACTATACTTTTCATTTTGTAATAAACTCCAATTAAAGGTCAAAACATAATGGAAATTTTGTTTGTCAGTTGTAATACAAAACTACAAAAAAAAAAAAAAACAAAATTGTTGTGGAAAACACTTTAAATGCGAATGATATTGAAAATAATACCAAAAACAATTTCGTTTCCAACAATTATAACCAATAATACGACGGGACCATTACTGTGCACTCAGCTTGCATGTAGCCGCAGTCCATGTTGAACAGTTTGAACACTAAGCATGGAAGAGTGCAAATTGACTGTCTATGAACATGTTGTAAGTAGTATCACAACATCTACTAAAACTAGCAGAAGTATTTAAATAGAAATCGACAAAATAAAATATTAAAAATTTAGAAACAACTTTTCTAAAACAAATAGAAAAGTACTGGAGCAATTACTATTATATGTGTATACAAAGTAATGTTGGCAAGTATGAGTAAAAATAATAGTTAAAATTAAATAAAAACGAATCCCATTCAATAGTTATTTATAGTGAAAGCGTATAAAGAATATATAAGTACATACTAGTATATTCGACTATTCACATTAAAAGTACACACAAGCAGTATGTTAGATTCACGTAAGAGACAAACGATAATACACTAAGAGAATTTCTTTGACATTTAATGAGTTATATTTATTTTCAATATTAATTGATTTCAATCAATCAAAATTTCTAGACTTTCTGTGATAGTTCTACATTAGCTCAAGGCCCAAATTCCCAACAGGACTGTTCAAAGTATTTTATAAGATATTTATAAAAAATTTCGTTTAGTGTAAATAAATATAATGACGAAACATTATCATTACTATTACGGTAGCTACTCACAAGATGTGCAAATACTACTGTTTTAGTATAGATTGTCTACCACTCCAACTACCAACCACACCATTAAGAATGTTGATCAATACTTTTGTATTCGTACGAAGAGTAAAGTCAAAATGCATTTTATATATAGATAAAGTTGACTTTAAAAGTTGAGAGCTTAAAGGAAAGTAGTTTTACTTAATTAAATATGATGGGGTACTAATGGTAATAAGCAATATCCTCATCAGTAAGATGGGGTGGTACTAATCGAAGTACTTCTAGCTTGTAAGTTTTTATGACCATGACTATGTTTAAGTATTTTTTACAATAGATATGGTAGTCTATTCACATAGAATTTAAATTATTATTGATTTTGTATCAATGAGTGATCATATCGTATTAGGTTTTTCCTCTACATGAGAAAATATTAAAAATTGTCTTAAATCATTTTTTATCGAAATTATG
Source organism: Lucilia cuprina (assembly GCF_022045245.1). NCBI lineage: Eukaryota > Metazoa > Arthropoda > Insecta > Diptera > Calliphoridae > Lucilia > Lucilia cuprina. Next base: position 37,161,642 of record NC_060950.1, read on the forward strand.
TATTTGACCGTTCAAATACGGCTATAGTTCGTTATGTTTTTGGTTATTTAGACTCTGATGACCAAGAAACCAAGACAACTGCAAAGCAAAGACATTAAAAAGTAAATTATTGTCTAAGTAAAATTTACTTACATAATAGTATTTTTTAATTGTTTATCAACGGTAATGACATCGGAGGCAACTACTAAAAACTCTCGCTTACAAGTGGAATGTTAGGTAAGTATGATTGCCTGCAAATAAGGAGTCAAATAGCAAATTTTGGTTTTGAGGAAAAAAGTACCGCACCTCAAAAATTTAATATTTTTAACTTTAGTAAAAATAACATTCGAAAACAAAATGTCAAAGTTAAAATATAAATACATGGTACATATATATAGATAGATAATTGTTTTACGTCATTACCAGACTCATTCTTAGTAATGCAGGATGTATGTAGTAGTCATTAAAATCGTGTTTTTAAGCTTGTTTTTGCTGGGTAGATTCTTCCACATACCAAACAAGCATAACTTCCAATATAAAATGTATTCCCAGCAAAAACTCGGTAATGGGTAGTACTTCCCTAACCACTTACTTTTCAATGACTACTACTTCCCGTCAGCATTACTTAGAAGTACTCTAGTAATGACTTTCTTCTAATCTGATATAGAAGTACTTTATTTTCGGCTTTGTAATTTTGTTGGCACATTTTATTCAATTGCGTGTTAGAAATTGTGTTTCACAAAAAAGAAAACAAAATTAGTTTTGTATGTGAAAACCATTATTTGACGCGCAATAAAATAGCTAAGCATTGGTGCAGTGAGTAGAACATTTGACTGACAAACCGAAGTCCCTGGTTCGTATTCTAGCTGGCTCTTTTTATTATTAAAAATAAAACAACTTACTCAACAACTGTTTTGTAAGACAAATTGCAAGTACTTCTTTAACTCCCTATTTGTAAGCGAGCGTAGAAGTACTTGCCTCCAATGACATCACCGTGTTAAAATAATGACTCAAATTGCTAATAAAGAAGTAGTGCAAAGAGGTTTTATTAGCTTTTTAACTCATTACTTTTCAATGTAAGTTTTTCCTGGGTTGCTATTGTTAATACAAGAAACAAAAGAAAACAAAGTAAATATTACACAGATGCACACACACACACAAATACTTACACATGTGCGGTGTGCATCAAAATCAACATCATCAACTTTGAGTCGACTTCATCAAAAACATATTAGGTTTCAAATTAAACAACAGGTAAGAAATAAATGAAAAGGAAAACTAAATACAAAAAAAACTGAATTGAATTCTTAAGAATAGATGTTAAGTGAGACGGGGAATTGTTGAGAAACAAAGGGGAGAACAAACGGTATAAACATTAAAACATGAAGAAACCTCATGAGACTTAAGGGCAAGGAAATCAACCACAAATGGCAAAGAAACAAAAGACACTCCAGTTAGGACATGGAAGAGCAAAAAACTAAACTTAACAAACATTTAAGATGTTAAAAAATAAAAGTTAAAAGAAAAAACTTAAATAAATTACAACATACAGAAAGGAGTAGAAAATAGCAGCTTAAACAGCTGGTTTTCATATTTATTAATAAATATCGTCATCTGAAATGAAAAAAACGTATAATCAAAATTTAAAATGTTAATGTCAAGTAGAAAAATCGCTGATAAATTAAATATTTTATTTAATAAATAAACTGTAGTCACTGCGCCTTAATGAATTTCCTGATAAAGTTCAACATTAACAGATCTAAAATGTTTACAATGTGAATATTCATATCTTAAACGTAAGTATATTTGATAATGCTATCCGAATATCCATCAACGATTCTCTCAAAATCAATTTTTGTATACATAGAGTGCATTATAACTAGTTTTTCGCTATCATCGAATATCCGAAGCAAGCTTATTCTATAATTTTGCACACTTTTTTACTACACATTAAGATACATTTAAGAATATTGTAAATATGTTTGTTTTTTTTTTTTTTTTTTTGCTGTAATGGTCAATATTAAATTTGCAGTACCATATGGAGGTACCAATATCACATCATCATGTGAAATAAAATAATACTATGTACAACTTCTAGTATTATATAATATACACATATGCTTTTGTATGTTTATGCACATTAGTGGGTTCTATTTTCTCTTTGAATTTTGAAGACTGCGAGTTGGATAATCGGGGGATTTTAAAAAAAATAAGAAAAATCGTCTTTAAACGTAGACTACCTTAAAAATATGACGTTTATTTCCTAATTATTGATTATTTTTCCCAGAAACTTCACAGAGTGAAAAAAATATACCGCCTGATACCAAATTGACACCAAAGTGTTTATAATTTTTCAATAAAATCTATTGTCAATATACATAAATACATATACATATTGGAATAACATTGGGCGTAAATATAATTTGTGTCTCTCTAATTACATTATATTCATATCTGCAATACAAATTTTATACAAATCACTGCGATTTTTTTTTCTGTATTCACCAGTAATTGGTCATGACTCCCATACAAGGTTTATTTTCCGAAAGTTACTTAAACGCGCATATTTCATTAATAAATAAAGCAGTCGAGATACAATTCGACACACATATGTGTTGTCTATGTATCAACCACTGTACGATCGGTTCATAATTCGTTATTAGTTCCCATATCGAAAGTGGATCCACTTTCAAAAATCATTTTAACGCTCATATTTCATTAACTAAAAAAGCTATCAAATCCCAAGAAATACACCTAGGCCTCTATCGGGCTTGTTGTGCGCTCCTTAACCAGTGCCACGGGTGGGAATCGAACCCACCACCTCCGGTCTACCAGACTAGATCACTAACCACTAACCTACCGGATGCCTGGGATTTATTAAATATAGCTTTCTTGTATATAGTACTCTAACTTGTTTATAAATTATTTACTTCAAATACTAAGTTAAAAAATTCAATAAAAATGTATTTCTTAAATTTAGGTTTTCATCATATACGTTTTTTTCTGAATTTTAATAGCGGTTTTTAAAAATGTTTAATTTTGATTGGTTTTTTGTCGCAATTTTAATTTTTATTTATAAGTTCAAATTTATTCTTTAGTAAGACATGGTTCACACTAGGAAACTTTTTTTGGGAAACTTTTGATTTTTGTGTGAGAGAGAAAGAAATATCAACCATCTCTTTCTCTCACACACAAAATCAAAAGTTTATCAGCAAAAGTTTCCTAGTGTGAACCGGGTCTAAACGTATTTCTTTAACTTCAGATGAAATGTTAACGGTACGTGCTTGAAAATATAACAAACACCCTAATATAGTAAGTTTATATAGATACCTACATACATACATATGTATGTATGTAGTAGATATTAATGTACAGTGCATTACATATACTACGTTCACACATGTACCATATTTAGTTTTTATTGGTAAAAATTAAAATGAAGTAACAAAGATGTTAGTCTTTTTCATTACACTGATTTAAAGGATTTATTCGTAGTAAAACAATAGTAGATCAAGAACTGCATTTCTATCAAACTGTAACTCGTTTGTTTGAATTTCTTGATCCTCAGGATTGTACTTTCCTACATGCAAATTATTGTGTATGTATGATTGTATGTATGTATGTATGTATGTATGTATGTATGTATGTATGTATGTATGTATGTATGTATGTATGTATGTTTGTATGTATGCAATCGCCACGATATTTTCAGATATACTTAATAACTTATAAAAACTCCTAGCATCCGCCGGGGTCATGCGCCAAGAAATAATGATCTAAAAATTGACAACAAAAGAAATCTTAGAAACACGTTTGAGAAATCTTGCTCAAAGCTTACCTTGTGTTAAGTCCACTGCTTTTTTTAAATGTATCAGGGATATAATGCGTCTAAATATACCATCCCATCCCACAAAATATCTAAAAGACACTATATTAAATTGCGTACACATATTTTTGAATGAGAACTTTTTTTACTTACGTAGGTCCACAGAGATGAGTAAATTCCCGTACATTTTGTGTTTGAATTGAAATAACACATTTTTTTATAAAATAATAAAAAAAATTCTTTTCTGCAAAAGTTTTAAACTGTTTTTTCTATTTATTTTCTTTCTACTAATGTTAAAATATTAAAAAATTTCAAAAATTCAAAAAGCAATTACAAAAAATAATCACAAAATATAATTCAATTAAAATTTAATACTGATTAATGTCTTTATTGAAAAAAATTACTGAATATTGTTTTCTGTGTAAATAAATAAATAACTTTTTTCCGTAACACCATAATATTCACTAGTGGGAACATACTTTTCTTTATTTATAATGGAGTTCGGATATGTATGTCGGAGTTACGTGTGTATGTTTCTTTCAAGAAAACTGAAAAGACAATGTGATCAACATTAAAGGGTACAAATAACTTTTGGAGAATCATACAATTACACAAATTCACGTGTTCAATAAACAAAATTTTAAAAACCACAAGAGTATTTAACTACCTTCAAGCAAAAGACGCAAAAAAAATAACGAAAAAGAAAATTAAGAGACCATGCAACAAAAAGTGCACGAAAAATAAAACAACATATTTTGCTTCAGCGTGTGTGTGTGAGAGAAAAGTCCTGTGTCGTTTGATCATGTTGTAGTTGGGACGAAGTGATGGATGGATGAAGATGTGTCGTACTTGTATCAGCGATGGAAAAAGAGATTTTGTTTTAGTATCCAAAAATATAATAATTTCTTAAAATAATTAATATTTAGAAATTTTTAAGCAATCCATAACGACAGTAGAATCTTCATCATTACATGTAAATGTGATGAATCTTTGTCCGTCCCTCAATGTTAATCTTTTAGATTTAATTTGATGAAATTTGTTGCATAATTTCTTGTCCAGGAAATAAATAATGACTCCCATACAAATATTACCCCGATATTGTTTGATTTAATTTATTTTATTTTAATAAGTTCGGTCTTAATAATAATCAGGCCACATTGGGCCCTATACTAGTATTATAATCGATTGTTTATCGTCAATAAATCTTTTAAATATGTTTATGTTAATTGTCATATCAAATTCATAGCATATTTACTCGTACAGTACATCTGAATACGATACGATTCTGAATACGACATGAAATAATAATTTGGTTTAAAGTCTAATCCCCTTATTCACAAACCAAACTGTTTTATAAACGGTTTATAAAATAGAATTTGTATGGAAATTTTGTTTTATAAACATTTTATAAAATAAATATTTTGTTTGTAAATAAGGGAGTAAATATTTATGACCAAAAACTTCTTACAGTGGACCTCGACTAGTACGAATTATATAGTGTCAGGCCCTTTCGTAGTACCGAAAAATTCGTATAATTGAACAACACATTTTGTATGTTTTAATTCAAATAATACACATAAAATATTGAATTTTATTTATTTTTGTTTTATTTTTCATGAAAAATTACATAACGAAACAAAATATAATAAATGTGTATTATTTAAAATAAATTTCTTGTACATAAACAGGCATTAAAGGCATATATTTACTTAAAAGAATTGTTAATCTTGAAAGTATCATGAGTCCAATGGTTGAAATAAGATATACTTATAAGGTTTTAAATTTTATTGTTTTTGAAAATATGTGTGCCATAGACAATTTGCATGTACATGTCTGTTCTAAAATGTATTAAACATGTCCAGATTACATAAAACTTTTATTAGAAACTTGAATTGAGTATACCACTTTCAAAAATAATTCTCTAATTTAAAATTTTCTCTTAAAAACTTGGAATAGTTAAAGGATTACATATAGTAATGCTTAAACCCATTGTAATGTGGAGTCATACTACTTTCAAAATTCACAATACATACATATATAAATAACATTTTACTTATTAGAAAATATATCATTTAACATTGATATTTATTACTATGCAAAATGATTACCACGGCCTTTTCAACAGCAGTGCCAGTGTACACTTAATAAGGTAGCCTCGTCCGCACAGCTGATCATCAGCTTTTACAATCTTATCTGTCAAAATTCCTGTTTGTTTACATAGAAAAAAAATCGCAAAAGGTGTAAAAATTTTATAAAGTGAAGAAAATTATGGTTTTAAAGGAGTTTTCTAGGTCAATCGTGATTAAATGTCTTTGTTATCCTTCTCTCTTGATAAAAAAAGAAAATCTCTAGCTCCGGCATACGTTCCAAATCAGTTTCAACTATTTTTAACACGACCAATCACTTTTCACAAAAAACACGTTTAATTCGGAAAATTGGTCTTCCCAATAGATATAGTTATGATTTTCAGACATTCCACGTTTAATTAATATAATATATTAATATTAATAGTTAAAAATTTAAATAATTGCTAAAAACTCATATTTTTATTGTGTTTATTTGTTGCTTTTTCATTCTACACACACAGCTTTTTTTGACAGATGGGATTATTCTACAATAACAAATCGCCTGTTGTTTTTGTATTGTTGTATTTGTTGTAGCGACGAGGCTACCTTATTAAGTGTACACTGAGCAGTGCTTTTGAGGCTTCAATATTGCTCTCATTGGCGTTATCATCCAATTTAATTTCATCTCTTGGGTCATCGAAATTTCGGGAAAATAAATTAATAATACTAAATAATTGTTGATTTGTAAATAAACATGCAGTAAATTGTGTATATAGGACTTTTAAAAACACAAAACACTTGTAATAAATACAAAAAAACTGTATGATACAGAAATAATAAAATAAAATAATAAAGAGCGTACGTACTATTGGACGTCTACTGTATATTATCTTTTATTTGAATGCATTTCGTTTTTATACCCTACACCACTTTAGGGGATGGTATTTTGGGTTTGGTTTATTTTATTTATTGGTTCTATACCCACCTTAAAGTATACCAATCGGTTCAGAATCATTTTCTTTTATGACATGATCTTTTATGGTACCGTAGACAAAGCCTGTTGAAAATGGTTTATATCGGTCCATTATTTCACCTAGCCCCCATATAACTGATCCCGCCGAATAGGGCTTTTAAGTTCATAATTATGTTTAATATACTCATATGTCGACAAAAAGCTGCAAAACCAAGTTCTATACTAGCCTTGATGACCATCATAAACTTTATAATTATAGGGCCTCATTTGAACCTAGCCCCTATAAAAGGCCCCAAAACATTAATTAAATATCCACACTTTATTAGATAGAAATTTAATACTTCAAGTTCCGTCGTACCAATTTTGCCATCCCTGACTTGTATATTTGATGTAAGTAAATTGCAACATGCCACACAACATTAATGGCTATAAAAATATTTTTTTTCTTGCCCTTCTGTTTAACACTCAATTGTTGCAATTCACTTTATCTTATGTTATTGTTTACGTGAATATCATATTAAATAAAAAAAAACTTCTTTAAATATGTCTTTAAATACTATTTCTAAAACCAATATCTTTCGATTTTTAATAAGATCGATTTAGAACTCTTTGAGTTACAGTGAGTCAAATTTTCGCCACAATCGATGTCGTCATAAAAATTTTTAAATCTATTTTATGAACATAAAAAAACAATAATAAAGAAATACGAAATACTACGATAAAACCATACAACAACGATTCACATAATCTAAAATTTGGGTTTTTTTACTAAGGGCTTAAAAACGTGCGTCATTATTAAAGTCATTCCAAAGTATATAATATAACAATAAAAAATAATACGGTTACTTCAAACCAGACCAAAATATGATTAATTAAAACTATAATATGATTACTTAAATATATTTAATACCCCGTTTTCGCGATGCAATCAGCTGAGAGTTACACAAACTGTACGCAATTCCGTTTTAATTACCTTATGAATTACAAACGGGTTAATTGGCAGTGTCAGCGGCGAATTCAGAATACCGAGCGAATTGGTTATATTTTTTATTTGTATAAGGCAAGGCGAATTCAGATAAGGTACATGTATTATGTTTTTGCATTTGGTTTATTTGATGAAACATTTTTGCAAAATGTTTATATTAAAAAATAATGATATTTGTATACATACCAATTATGCCATTATTTAAATAAAATGATATTTGTTTACTAGATGCTTGGTATTTTCAGATGTTTTGCATAAATAATTCAAAATATTAACGAAGTTTTTCTCCATTTAGCGGACATTTTTAAACATAAAAATGTAAACAATAACAAACTTTGACAGCTACGTAAACAAGGCGAATTAAGAAAAAAATTATCAGCTGATTGAATAACACCACCTTATATACACGTTGATATCAAATTAAAAGTTATAATACTATCTGCATTAAAATCTCAATTTCGTTTAAAAGTGGACTTGTTACGTTTGCGTATTAAGCTAACAATATATTTCTAAAATTTTTCTTTACTATACATATACATATGTTTATCAAATACTTTTGTTTAAGTATTTTTTTTTTTCAAATTCAAATTGCATTTTTCATTCTTTTGTTTATAAAAGTATTCACCATAGTGTATTTTTGTTATTTTTTATTTATAACATGGATATGATATATCTCTCAACAAGAGACAAAATATTCGATTTCAAACATAAATATTGCATTCAATCGCCTTTGAAAATGTATTAAAAAACAACAGAAATTGTTAGAAGAATTAGAAAATAAAGAGTTTTTTCACTTGGGGATTTTAGGGGAATTTTTTAAGCCTCTTAGTTTTCAGCATCAGAAAAAAAGTCGTTTATCGTTTTTTCCTTTATTGTTTTTGTGTTTCTGGTGGATTGTTTTAAAGCGATTGTTTATTTGTTTGTGTTATGGTTGTTATTGTGTTGTTGTATATAGATTTGATGTTTGATGGCTGGCAGTCAAAATAAAAGTCGACCTCCGCTCTGCATCTAGTAAATACACTCACAATTGTGGGTATTAATATATATCTATATACACATACACATATATGTATGTGTATTACGATTATGCGAGGTTTTCTGAAAGATCAAGTTGGTAGTAAAATGGTTCCTATATACATTTAATATAAGGCTTACCTTATTATATATTATATATATATATATATAATATATATATATATATATATATATATATATATATATAATACATCCATTCAGTCGAATGCTGAACATTTGCATTAGAAAAACTATGAAATTCAAAAGTAAAAACCAACGATTTAGATAATTATAAGGGCATAATCGATTTCTGGTTATTATACCCATTATCAAAACTATGGAGCATATTATTCAGTCATTACGTTTGCAACACATCGAAATATTGGTCATAGACCCATAAATGTATATGTGTCCTTATTAGAATCCAAAGTGATTTAGCCATTTAAAGTATGGTGTCCTAGGAAATTCAACATGGAGTCGTAAGCAAAATATTTTTCTACAAAATTGCATAACGATAGGTAAATCGTCTAAAATCATGATACTAGCCGAAAATTATTTGTTTAACTTTCACAAACTCTATAGAGTTTGGTTAAAATGTAATAAAGGTACTGGCAAACTCGCACAATGTGTGTGGTCATTCCTAAGCCTAACCTCAACCTAAGGTCCATAAAAAGGAAAACCATCCAAAATTTAGTAACAGGTACATCAAAATATAATTCTGATATACTTTTGTTAATTAAAAAAAAGATTTTCATATGATAAATTTTCCTTTTTGTTTGCAACATATCGAGAAATCAATAGTAGACATTTCACAGAGTTTTAAGATTACTGTTATGAAGAAATTTGAAACTTTTTGAACGTAACTTTCTTCTACAGTGTCGAAAATTAAGAATCATACTTAAAACAACTCTCGTACGATCATTTGACAATGACGTCGCTGTTTTTGGTATAGAAATTAAAATTTTATTTTAAGCCTTTAAGAAAGATCATAACTATTTTGAAAATTTGATGGTTTTCCCAGAGCATAGTCTCTTCCCATTCTATTATATAAACAAAAGCGTACAACATGTATTGGTACTTGTGTATTTGGAGGGGTGTGACAAAAAGTTTGAGGATGTGAATGTGTGCTTCAACCACTTATAAAATTAAATAATTACCCACAATTACATATTTACAATTAGATGTAAGGGAAATCAAATTATTTGTTTACATACAAATTTATTTATGACTGCTTACACATATGTATATACACATTGTATGTAACTATCTATATATATTTGTGCTTAAGTGTTTGTATACTAAATTAAATAAATAAAAAATATTTTTTTTTTGTTTATGACCATAAATGTTTGGGCCTCATAAAAATATTGATAAATTATTATATTGTAGTTTAATAGTTAAATAATAAAATCAAATTTTATTTCACTGTTAAAACCCCAAGAAAAAAAACTAATAAATAAATAAATCGGCAACAAATAACGAAAAATATGTATACCGTTTAGAAATAATATTTGTAACATATTTTTCGCCATTTTTATTTAGGTCTATAAATTTTATTTACTCAAACTGTCATAAAAAATTGAATAAATTAATCAGATAAACATTCATATTTACCCCCTTCATTCATTTTGACAATAATGTGTCACAGGATTTCTTTATTATGAAGAATACTATTAAGAAGGAAATTCTAATAAATAAATTTCGTACGATTAAGCCTAAGAGCGAAGTTGGAATTAATGAAATGAATGTTAAAATGATTTGATAAATTCTTAACTACATAGTACATTATAAGAATTGGAAATTAAATGTTTAGCTTAATTTAGGTTGAACACAAAAGCATCTGCCTAATTTTCTATTTAAATGTAATAATTTTACAACATATACAAAATAACGGTTTTATATTTATTTTCTTATTCTTTAGTTCAGCTCATATATATGGATCTGTCCTCATCGGTTTTTACGACAATAATTTGTCAAGTATCTTTAATTAAGTTATGATCTTTAAAAAAAATGTTCTGAAGAAAACCGTTAATGAGGGTTTAGATCAGTCGACCAATACTTATCAATTTCAGGTAAAAGATTTGTGTTTCCCCCATCCTTTTTGATAGTGGGTATAAAAACAATGAGGAATGGTTCACGAGTTAAGTTTTGTATTAAGATTTCATAAATCCATGTGTGATTTGCTCCAAATTTTCTATTCAAAATCATAACAATGGATCCAAAATTTTCCATAACCGCCTTACAAATGTACATATTTCCGGAAATATATTCATCATTTCAAAAATATCGATGTAACCAAATTTTGCAAATATGTATATAATCTGAAGATAAATCATATTTCCAACCTAAATCTGTATCGATTCATAACTGGTTATAACATCTATATAAGGTTTAATTCCGAAAATCAGTATATGTCTTAAACGTCTAAAATTGACTTGTAACCATTTGTATCGCAATGAAACTCAACAAAACTAACTGTTATTTAAAAATATATCCTTTTCCCAATTTGACCTATATAAAGACTCATTTAAAAAATTTTGGTAAAATTCAATGTAAAAGTTTCTTTATAAAAATAAAAATTTTAAAAATATACTCATGGTGTTGGGTATTATATACTTTCCTACTTGTTTTTTATATATATCCCACTCGACCAAAATAGCACTTCGCCATCGATTGAGTCCAAAATTTCAGTCTGGCCTACTATTAAATAGTACTTACCTAAAACCAAATTTCATCCAAATCGATGTTTGATTCACTGAGTTGGATCACTTAAAACGAAATTGCCCATATATGTATATAAAAATTTATTTGTGTTTATTTGTTTGCTAGACTGATTTTTTTTCGAATATTTAGATTATTAAAAATATATTTGTAATGAAATAAACTATTATTGTTTACTGATAAACTAAAAGTAAAATTTCCGACTTTGTCTTATAGGTCTAATTTTTGATAATAAAATGGACCTTAAATTTCAACACATAATAAAATTCCATTTTATTTTTATATACTAAAATTGCGTACAAAATTCTTATTCTAGCTTAGTCGCAATTTTCAGTTGTTTATTTTACTTTTTATTTCGTAAGGGTTAATCAATTTAATGACTATCGTCATTCTCAACATAATTTTCAATCAGTTTAGGAATCGTAAATTGTATACAAAATATCCTGTGCGCAATTATATATTATTCTTGTGGAATCTAAAGAGTTGCTTTGACGATTGACATTTAAAATTCATATCAAAATGAAACTGTAAATTAAAAACACCTGTCGCACATAGCAGAGCAGCCGGTTAGCCTGATGCCATCTCTTCATCCAAAAATAATTACACTCAAATTTAACAATCGTCCACCAGCAACAGCCCGTCTGTCACACAACAGCCTCACACAAGAACAGCGTGATGATGAACAATTTACAAAAAGTCAATATTACTTTGTTACCGAGTACAAAATATTATCAATTTGTATGTATTTTGTATCTAGTAGATACATATTTTAGTCGAGTGTTTATTTATTTTTCGTATAGTTTTTATGTGGCAACAAGAATACGGGTACTCTACAATGAATGATGGTTAGTTATTAACACTAAAGACATGACCATAATTAGTATTTATAAAGTAGTAGCTAAACAATCTACATCCATCCTAGCCAGCCACTGTTGATTGTATTAACACAAGGCAATGTTAAGTTCATCGTTACCCAACAACCAGCCAACAAGTCATCCAACTACGCCACACTTTTCTCTACCAGCTACAGCGTCAGTACGGCGACAAAGAGCCAGAAGTATAGAGGAAAAACACAAAGACGAAGTTAAAGGCAAAGGCGCTAAATCAAAATGTCGTAAAAAAGAAACAATATAAAATTAAAAGAAATTTAAAAAAAAACTACGAATAATAATTTTCTGTACGATCAAGATGCGTGCCATAAAAAAATTATGCAAAACACGTTACACGCACAAAACAACGTCTAGAATGGATGGATGGAAGGTTGGTTGTTGGTTAGTTAAAGGCATGTTTGTAAGTGTATTGTATAGAAGTGTTCGTTGGAGAGAACCAGGTATTACTTAAATCAAATTCTGTTGCCTCAACTCTAAATAACAATGACAATAAAATTAATAACAAAATTATGAAACGTAATTCCAATATCCTTTTAAAACTCTGCAGTATTACGTTTTAATTCAAGATTTTTTACAAAAGAACAGAATGGTTTTGGGAAACGGTAGTTTATTTTTAATTTAAAGTTAAGTAAGTACAGAACCTCTCCCCTCTTAACTATTTTGGAGGCTTTCGTCGTATGCACAGTAAGAAAAATTATTTTTCATTGATTCAATTCATTGATTTTGTAACACAAATAATGTTATTACAACTGACATGGTTAAGTAAACTAACAGCTTTTCGCCGTATAAAGCTGCATGACCAAATTATATTTTTCCCGCAATTTTGCATAAGGTCGAGGAACTTGTTTTCATACTTCTGACAAAAATTTTCACTGCTTGCATGAAATTGACATATAGCCTAATTAAATACCCGAATAATAACACCCAAACCAGGAAAGCCTAGTTATGCCACAACTAAGTCCTATCGGACTTACGTCCTTCCTACTTCGAATATTGTAACGGATACGTAGTCGATGTAATGTTTAAAAGGAATATACCAGACAAAGTAACGATCGTTGAAAACCTGTTAAAAACTAAATTGTTCAATAAATAGCAGATCTTTCGATAGCAGTCTGAATAGCACAAATATTTATATAATATACGATATATACGTCCGAACGTCTCATAACTTGAGACCGCGGAAGACCGCACGCAATCATCGGTCCAATCCATACGGATGAAAATAACGACCGCAACGAGTTTAGAATAAAACAAGTAAGAGTTCTATATTCGGCTGTGCCGAATCTTATATACCCACTATCAAATCGTATGCCGTAAAAGGAATGCTCTTCTGTAAACATCATGGCTTAAATCAATTATGTACCTGCGAATTACCAAAATATTAAAAAAATAAAAAATATTAAAATTTGGTAGAAGGATTTTATTGCTTTTTTCGTTTTTATACCCTTCACCTTCGTGAGAAGGGTATATATAAGTTTTTCATTCCGTTTGTAATTTCTATAATATAATTTTCCGACCCTATAAAGTATATATATTCTGGATCCTTATAGGTAGCGGAGATGATTAAGCCATGTCCGTCTGTCTGTCCGTCTGTCTGTCTGTCTGTCTGTATGTTTGTTGAAATCAGTTTTTAGAAGACCCCAGATATCTGCGAGATCCGAATCTTCCATAATTCTATCTATTTATCGCTATTAACGCTATTAATCATCAAAATCGGTACATAAATAACGGAGATATGAGCAAAAAACCGAGACAACCTCTGAAAATTTCATATAAAATTTAGATTTTTTATTCATGCTCAGACAGAAACTGCAAAAAACAAAAACAAAATACATAACAATACGGTAAATATTGTTATTGTAATTTGTTTATAAAAGCAAAGCAGAGCAAGAGCAGCAGAGCAAGAGTAGCAGAGCGAGAGCAGCACTAATGTTTTGTTATTGGCTAGAAATATGAAATTAAGTATGTAGAGCCTGGATTAAGTGAGAACCTATAAAAGGGGACTTTCTGGTACTTTTTCGTTCTTCAAAAGCTATTTTTTGAAATTTCTATAATATTGAACCTAGAAACATGAAATTAAGTATGCATGGCCCGGATTAAGTGAGGACCCAAACAAGGGGAGTTTTTGGTACTTTTTCGTTTTTCAAAAGGTACTTTTTGCAATTTCTACAATATTGAACCTAGAAACATGTAATTAAGTATGTATGGCCCGGATTAAGTGAGGACCCATAAAAGGGGACTTTTTCGTTGTTCAAAAGGTACTTTTTGCAATTTCTACAATATTGAACCTAGAAACATGTAATTAAGTATGTATAGCCCGGATTAAGTGAGGACCCATAAAAGGGGACTTTTTGGTACTTTTTCGTTCTTCAAAAAGTACTTTTTGCAATTTCTACGATATTGAACCTAGAAACATGTAATTAAGTATGTATGGCCCGGATTAAGTGAGGACCCATACAAGGGGACTTTTTGGTACTTTTTCGTTTTTCAAAAGGTACTTTTTGCAATTTCTACGATATTAAACCTAGAAACATGTAATTATGTATGTATGGCCCGGATTAAGTAAGGACCCATAAAAGGGGACTTATTGGTACTTTTTCGTTTTTCAAAAGGTACTTTTTGCAATTTCTACGATATTAAACCTAGAAACATGTAATTAAGTATGTATGGCCAGGATTAAGTGAGGACCCATGAAAGGGTACTTTTTGGTACTTTTTCATTCTTCAAAAGGTACTTTTTGAAATTTCTATAATATTGAACCTAGAAACATGTTATTAAGTTCGTATATCCCGGATTAAGTGAGAACCAGTAAAAGGGGACTTCTTGGTACTTTTTCGTTCTTCAAAAGGTACTTTTTACAATTTCTACAATATTGAACCTAGGAACATGTAATTAAGTTTGTATGGCCCGGATTAACTGAGGACCCATAGATGGGGACTTTTTGGTACTTTTTCGTTCTTCAAAAGTTACAAAAGGCTTTAAACACATCATGGTGAAGGGTATATAAGATTCGGCACAGCCGAATATAGAACTCTTACTTGTTTTAATTTAGTCATATGAGTAAAAGTTACTATCTGAGGGGGAACTTATATGGGGTAGAGACAATTATGTGTTGATACCTATAAAATTTTTTACGTTGATTTTGTTTTGTTGGATATGTTATTGGTTATAGATCAATCTTCATAATATTCGGTATAAAGAATTATAATAAAAAACTTTTTATGGTGAGTACAACGATTAAGTAATCATGGAGGTTTAGTTGTGGACCGAACCTCAAAAAATTTTATTTTGACTTTTAGCTTCTATGAAACTCATATTTTTAAGGAGACTTTAATAGAAGGTTACCGATCTATCTTCATTAAATTCGGTACGAAGATTACGTTTCTAAAAAAGTGGCTTATGTTGAATTTGCTCGCTATACTCGTATTTTTAAGTCAGAAATGAACGCTAATTTAAATTTTTTTGGTAAAGGAATCTTGACTTATATAAAACTTAATTATATCGAATTTCATCACTATACTCCTACTTTTAAGTCGGCAATGATTATTAATGTTATTTTCTGCAGGGGGTAGGTTATGGACCAATCCCCATAAAATTTTGTAGAGAAATTTTGATGCATGATGTTGGATTTTATCGCTGTGAATTAGTATTATTGTCCTTATGTGGGGGGTAAGGACAATTATGGACCGATCACCATAAAATTTGGTCGGGAGATTTTGGTTATATAAAATTTAGGTATGTCGAATTTCTTCGCCATGCTCGTATTTTAAGTCATTATTGAGCGTTAAAATAATTTTCGGAAGGGGACCTTATATGGATTATTTTAGACCAAATCCCGTAAAATTGTGTAGAGAGATTTTGACTAATAAAAAATGTCATCGCTATACTCGTAGTTCTAAGCCGGTAATGAGTGTTAATGTCATTTTTTGAAGCGCACCTTATATGGGGGTAGGCCAATTACCAGCATTTAGGCGATATTTCGTAATGACATCTATATGAAGTCGAAATAAATTCTTTTATATCCACAAAGTTTTAATGTTAAATCTTTCGATTTGGAAAAAACACATATCTACGTTTACTACAACAAACCATATCGTACTCGTATGATTGTTCATTAGGTTCTGCTTAGAAATTTGTAAAAGTTGCGGGCTTTTAAACTTGGGTGAAGCGCGTAGTCACATTTAAACACAGAAACATACATACATTTATACATATTTCTAGATATGTTTAAATATCTAAACATGAGGTTAAAACGAACAACTCGTAAGTAGAAAACTTGTTTTTTGTAAAACTAACGAATAATAAATACAAAAACAATGAAATAAGTGTAAAAAAATCTCCATAAGTTAAGTTGAAATGCATGTACGTTCAACATTAGTATCTACAAGTATTTTTGTACAAACATACCTTCATACATACATAGATACATGATACAAAACAACTAACTGGCGACTGGTTTATGTATGTATCTATGTATATACATACATATATATGTTTTTGAAACGGGTTAAAAGTAGATCGTCAACTCAGTATTCCATTTACTTGAACATTTAGTTTCTACCGTTGTCGTTGTTTTTCTTTTTTTTAAGTTCTTCTGACTTTACCTTGGCTGAGTGTCTACTAAATATCTAAGCTGTTGTTGTTTTTTAACTTTAACTCACTATAGGTATGAAATGAACATGCAAAAAAACAGATTTACACAAATACAACAACTATAGCATGAGTGTGTACTGTGGCAGATATATAGATACTTTTTAAAACTCTACTCCAGCTTAAAAAACTTTAACTCATACTAAGAAATAAAAACATTTTGTTTACCTGTGTGCTTTAAAAGGGGCAATTTAAAAAATGGGTAGAGTTTTATTTACGGATAAGAAACAATGTTTATAAACTTTCAAATGTTGCTATATTTTTCTTTGCGACATTACTAATGTATGTTTATAAACGACAAATATGTACACATGTTTATTAACTAAAACAGAGTTGTTATATGTATAAACATCTAAATGTAGCTAATCATGAATTATGTTGCTCTTCAACAACAACTTGTTGATTTTTGTAAAAAATTTATCAACAATTTTCAGTGTTGCGAACAAGGGATATTTTTTGTATTGTAAATGAGATGTTGCTTTGATGACAGGGGATTTTTTGTGTATTTATGTTCCAACCATGCATGTGGATTGTATCTATTTACTTGGTTTATAAAATTTACAAATTTTATAAAATTCAATGTTAACAAATGTTGCTTGTTTTCTTTCTGTATGAACGTGGAATCTTTTGTGGTTTATTATTTTGCTAAAAAAATTTAGTTAAATATTTATATCTAGGGTAAATGTACCAATAGTCGGCAGTTTAACTTTTTTCTCTTTTTCAAACTATCCCCCTAAAGAGTCGGTAAATGTTATTACGATGATTTTTAGTTATTTCAATTATGTGTTTAGTTAAGTTTTAGATCTATTTAAATTTTTTGAAAAACAAATAACCAGTTTTTAGTAATTTGTAAATTTTGTTAAAAACTCCACATTTTCCAATAGTCGGCACCAGTGTTCCTAAGTTCGACAAAAAATGTCCCTATAGTCGGCAGTAGATTTTTTGTTTGAAAAAAGCATATTTATTTATAGAAAAAAGTGATATATACACAATTTTCCAAAGAAAATATTTAATTAAATTTTTTCTATAGAAATAACTGTAATAATATCGTTTTTTCTGTAGAAAAATATGTTATAAACATAATTATAATTGTAATAAGTATACATAATAACATTTTTTTCTATAGAAAAAGAGTTATACATGCAATTTTAGGTACAATATTATATTTTTTGTTAGAGAAAAAAGTAATTTTTTTATAGGGAAAAGTGTTATATGTACTGTTTTTTAAAGAAAATCTTTTATAAAAATATGCAATTTCCTATAGGAAAAAATTTAACATAAGTTTCGTAGAGGATATTATAATAAGAACACTTTTCTATAGAAAAATTGTCATACTAGGAATTTTCTATAGAAAAAATGTTATACTCATAATTTTTTTGTAAAAACACAGTTAAGAAGCAATTTTGTTAGAAAAAATTTCAATATGCAAAATATTTAATAGAAAAAACTGTTATACACATATTTTTTGTATAGAAAATTATATTCTGTAGTAAAAAATTGTAATCTTCTGTAGAAAAAGCTATTATAGAAGTAATTTTCTATAGAAAAAAAGGGTATACACACAATTTTTCATAGAGAAAACTGATATACACATAATTTTTTTGTATCAAAAATTGTTATACATAAAATTTTCTATAGAAAAAATTGTATACACATAATTCTCTATAGAAACAAATGTTGTACAATCAATTTTCTATAGAGGAAATTGTAATATACATAAATTTTTATAGAGAAGTGTTATACATAAATTTTTTTACAAAAATAACTGTTATACATATAATTTTTGAAGAGAAAATTGTTATATAGAAATTTTTCATAGTAATATACCCAATTTTCTATAGAGAAATAATAAATTTTAGAGTGCCGACTATAGAATACGTATGATCGAACTTAATACCCAGTAGTCGGCACCCCTATGCCGACAATAAGAATTCATGAAAAATTGTGTTCCTAATGGCGGCAGCGATTAAAATTACAAAAAAATATCTTTTTAACTAACTTTTTCACTTTAAATTGAATATTTCAACTGTTTTCTTACTCCATTGCAAAATCATTCCTTTTTATTTTTTTACATATTCTATTTTTGTTGCTAGTTTGTTTTTATTAATTGCATAAAAATATCTTTTAAATATACATTATTTTTCAATGTAATTTAATATTTACAATGTAATTTTCCCATGTCTTAACTTCAAGGCTTGTATACAAACGAAAAAAGTTTGCTAAATTTTCCATAATTGGGTAAAGGAAAAAATACATTTCTGCTAGAAAATAATATTAAAATTCTATTCAGCAATTTTAGAGTTCTAAATAATAGAAATGCAACGAGTAATGTGGCACACATTTTGAGTGGATTTTGAGCATTTCAATATTAGGAATATTGAGATTTAAACATGTTCATGGTAAGAGTGACAGACATGTAGGACGTAAATGATATATGAAACACGTAGAAAAGTTTCTATAATTTAAGAAAAAAATTTACATATTTGAATTTTTTTGCCCCCACACAATTAAAATTGTTATAAAATGAAATGTAAAAGTCGAAATAAAGCAGCAGCGAACAAAATTGTTAAGTACAATATTTTTTTTTTACGAAAAAGTTAAACCCAACATCCATCCAAACAAACAAACAGCTAACCGACAACCAACCACACGTTTATAAGTTCTTCTTATTGCATAAAATGTTCTTTTTTCGATGCTTTTATGTAATAAACGCATTACTTGCACTTTTGCTCCCCAAATTATAAAAATAACAACAATTATAATGCAGTGTATAAAAGTTTATTTTTTTTTTGTTTGTATAAATTTGCTTATGAACTTCATGGTAATAGAAATGTAAAAGATGAGCTGGTGTTGAAAATTCATTCTTTGTCTGTTGGTCTTGTAGGTGTATAAATGTTGTTGTTCTTTTTATATTTTCTGCAAACTTTGCAAAATAAAAAATTGAAAATGTTTTAACATTACAATTTAAAGTTGATCGAAATCTGTTCTTGTCTATACTGTTTTTAAAGTAAATATTTTTGTTAAAAAAAATTTCAAAGATTACAATGATTAGATTTGCACAGGGGTAGTTGATTGTATATAGTTGCAAAAGAACGTTTGCAATATTAGAGAACTACAAAAGTATAAAATTTGTTCTTGAAAACTAATAACTGTGCTCTGCTACCCTAAGAAAAACAAAAAAACTTGAAATCTACGCCATTTGGTGGAATGCGCCACACGTATTACTAATATTTCGCCCGTTTGTCCCAGAACGTTCAAATAGATGTCAAAGTCGTACGTGAAAAATGAGGACTCTAGATGCACCAGTTTCCGATATACATACATATCTGACTTTAAATATTTATCAATTTCAAAATAAAAGGTATCCAAATATGGCGGCCAGGTAATATACCGATTTCAATTATTTTCAATATTATTCATCCTTGGACCAAAGATTTCGACATGTAGCATGATCACATGCACACATAGTATTCTTTAAAGACTCTTTCGAAATTGCAAATCTTCTTTTAGTCAGGGTAGGTAACCGTTTCGAAATGGTGATAAAGTAGCGGTATTTTAAGTATGTTGACTTATTTTGTTATTAGTATTTTAACGTTATCGTTGGTGATTTTTGGAATTTAGCATCCAATGTAGAACTGGATCAATTATTAACCAATATCTCCATATAAAAATAAGTAATTATTCTTCTATTTTACCATAATGCTATCATATTGCTGGCTTACGATGAAAGGTGGATGTTTACCATATCAAATCCGAAGAAATACACCTAGCCCACAATCGGCCTGTTGACAGTCCTGGACATAACTCATAAGAATGTTCCAATCAGTTTTAGTAAGGACTGTTATTTCCGGAATAACATCACTTCTAAGATACATGGATCTAACTTCGACAATGGCAAAGAAAGTCCAGAGTTTCACTGTCTTCTCCTCATGATCTACATTAGTCTCGTAATCCTGTATGTCCATTCAGAATACGTACCATAACTTCAGACTTATTAATCCCATAAGGTCCAAGAGACCTTTTTCAAACTATCCCCCTAAAGAGTCGGAAAATGTTATTACGAAGAGTTTTAAGTTATGTGTTTAGTTAAGTTTAAGATCCATTTAACATTATTGAAAAACAAATAACTATTTTTTAGTAATTTGTAAATTTTGTTAAAAACACCACATTTTCTAATAGTCGGCATCAGTGTTCCTAAGTTCGGCAAAAAATGTTGTCCCTATAGTCGGCAGTTATGTTATAAACATAATTAGAATTGTAATAAGTATACATAATAACAATTTTTTCTATAGAAATAGAGTTATTCAAGCAATTTTTTTACAAAAATATAATTTTTGTTAGAAAAAAAGTAATTTTTTATAGGAAAAGTGTTATATTTTTAAATTAATCTTAAAAAAATAAAATTATGCAATTTGTTATAGGAAAAAAATTAAACATATGTTTCGTAGAGGATATTATAATAAGAACACTTTTCTATAGAAAAAACGTCATACTAGGAACTTACTATAGAAAAAACTGTTATACTCATAATGTTTTCCGTAAAAAAAAACTGTAGAGAAAACTATAGAAAAAGCTATTATAGAAGTAAATTTTCTAAAGAAACGGGTATACACACAATTTTTGATAGAAGAACTGTTATACACATAACTTTTTGTATCAAATATTGTTATACCTAAAATTTTCTATAGAAAAATTGTATACACATAATTCCCTATAGAAACAAATGTTGTACAATAAATTTTCTATTTAGGAAATTGTAATACACATACATTTTTATAGAAAAAAGTCTTATACATAAGTTTTCTTTACAAAAATAACTCCTTTACATATCAGTTTTGAAGAGAAAATTGTTATATATAAATATTTTATAACACCTAATTTTCTATGAAGAAATAATAAATTTTAGAGTGCCGACAATAGAATACGTATGATCGAACTTAATACAATTAGAAATCAAAGCAAATTTTGTTCCTGAGGGCGGCATTCATTGAATATTTCAACCGCTTTATTTCATTTAAATAAATTTTTGTCAAATAAATCATTTGATTTAATATTAATATTATAAAAACACCATTTTTTCTATCATATATAGATGGAACCTTAATAAATTTGTACAACTTTTCGTATTTATTTACGCTTTTATTTAAAAAATCCGACTACTGAGTCATGCCGACATTAGGTACATTTACCCTATAGTCTATAATAACTTTTCCCATAATCTGCTTCAAATTATGGAATTTTTTAAAAAGATTGCATTAGATCTTTTTATAAAATTTTGTTTTGAGATTATGACTCTTGATCGCTGAGGCCCCTTTGAAAAAATATGATTTTATTTTTCTCAACGCTCAAAAGACAGTTCAACGGTACATAACATTGTATCCTTTAGCACGTTTTTAAAATATTGACCTCAGGGCGATAATGTAAATTATTACAAAAAACATATTTTTGTCTCTGTTAAAAAATAAACATTTTGTATATAAACAACAACATACATATGTGTCTAAACGTTAATAATTAACACACAATATATTCACAGAAATGTTGCGAATAATAACAAACTGGCCGAATTTGTTTTAAGAGTTTTCAAGCTCCGACTCTCTCAACATCATTGTGTTAAATTCGACGCTCTCTAGAAACAATCACTCTTTTAAAATGTACTACGCATTTTAAAGAGTATTAGAGACAAAGATTTTGTCTTAAATCCGAACAAATAAATATATTGAGTAGAGTTACGGAAAATGTTAAATGAAATACAATAAATAAAAATCTCGCTTTGAACCATGAACTAAAAATGTAAAATGTTTGTATCACACGCACACACAGCACATTGTTTCGAGGGTGTGCAAACAACAGCAGCTGTAGAAACACAAAACAAAATAGAAGACAATAGAAAACATTGAAAGAGAGCGCACAAACAAGACGGACGGACATGTTGACTCTCCGAATGATAAAAATGTTTATGTACCTTTAGTTAAGCGAAAGATCTCTGTTGCAACGGACTGACGTTACGGATGGCAACGGTATTTGCGTACGATTTTCTTGGATTATTTGAGTTTTTTGTTTCTGTAGTTCTTTCTACATGAAATTTATAATTGTTTGCCTTTTATGCTCTCAACAAAAACAAACGAAATAAAGTGTAATAATTGGAAAAAATCATTAAAACCAGAAAAAGTAAACAAATTTATTAAATGTTTTGTGTTTCAAATAGAAAAAAATAATTAATAATTTAGAGAAATAAAAACAAAACTACTTAAGAAATGGATACAACAAATATCAAGAGGATTATAAAACCGTTAATTTTACAATAAAATAAAAACAACAAATACCTATGTAAAGCAGTGTAAAACAATAAATTACTAAAAGGTATAGGTACCTACAACATCAACTAAATTTAAAAGTATTAAATTTTAACAGTGATTTTTATTGTGTGTTTATAACGAAAAAAAATTAAAATTAAGAAAATTTTTAAAATTTGTTAAGAAAATAAATGTCTTAAAGAAAATGTTGGCTTCAACACTAATATTATGACAAAAATATGTATATTCAAAGTGCAATTATTACACCAATACAAATGGAGTTGTTTTCTTGCAACAAACAATTCCTGTCCCTTTGGATAATTAACAATTTACTGAGAAACAGAAAAATAGTTTTCTTTATAGAAAAATAAACTACAAATAAAAATTTAAAAGGTGTTAGAGCAGGTAAAACGTACAAAAACCGACACTAAAATGGATGGACGGACATTAGTAGTGATTGTGTGTGTTAATTGTACCCAGCATCTGGGAAGAGTTTGGATAACATGTTTATATACCATACATACCCAACATTTATACTTGATGTTATAAAACATAAAAACGTTTTTTTTTATATGGGTCTCTACAGTTATCCATCCATCTAATGAAGCAGTGAACTCCAGCAACTATCAAACCAGTCGTCAGTCAGGCTTTAAAAATAAATATAAAACGACAACAACAACATCACCGTAAACTATAAAAAAAGTCTCCTCAAAAGACAGCAACAACTACACACACAACAAGAAATCATACAAATATCAAAGAAAACCAAAGCCCGAAGTATACGAAGTAAAGAAAAAATGCTGAAGTCGGCGTTTTATTTTGCTTGTTTCTTTTTTTTAATTTTACCTGTTAAACTGGTTCTTCAATATCACTATAAAATAAAACACTTCTCTTGTCTTTTATGCCCCTCTTATAGTCTACAATTAACTACCTTTCGTAGTTATTGTTGTTGTTGGTGCTATTGTTTGTCATCATCAGCAACCAAAGTTGTTGTCGTCGTCGTAGTAGTCGTCATCATTGTGATGGTATTTGTTGTTGTTTTGGCCCATAGAATACAAATAAACAACAACAATAGCGACTACTACATTAACAAGAAATCTTGGTTTAAAGTTATAATCGTTTCTTAAGAAACGTACAAACGTGTAAAAGAAAATCACAAAGAAAAATAAAAAATAAATAAATATTAAAAATATAAGAAAAAATAATAATATACAAACTGCTGCAATCGAAAACGAGTTTTGTTATTTTTATTATTTTTCTTTTTGGTTTATTCGTTAGTTATTTTTTGTGAGTGTTTTTTTCTGGCCAAGATTGACACTAGAAACAAAAGAGAGTGTGGTAGAGTGATAAAATGAGCAACAGAGCAAGAGATAAATAACAAAATTTTTGATCTGTACACAGAGAGAAATGCATATATGAAACTATCAGAAAAAACAAAGTATGATATAAAACAATTTACTGATAGAACAATTACAATTTTATAGTATTGAAATATATTTATTTTGCATACCTATATATCTCCTCTTGAGGTTAAAAATATATTAGAGCTAATAATTTTTTTTAACTCGCTTATTTTTTAGCAGAGGTTATCTGTCTTGGTTGAAAATAATTTTTGAAGGCCTTTAGCAGTTTTCGACCTATAGTGAGTTCATATTTTCTAGCAATGCTATTTACAAATTTTAACATTTGTAACGTCAATAATAAGCTGTGATTATGCGTTAAAAATTTTTTATGCATCCGTAGAAGACAGTGATTTCCGCTAATGCATAACCACCTGGTTTGATCTAATTCGTCTTTTGCCACTGATGTACTTACTCTTTGTAAACGAGGGTGAAGAAAATTGTTACTTAGTGTTTCCTTTGTTAATGAGGGAGTGGACACTTAAAAACAAACTTAAATTTTTGTCTGTCCATAATGTATGGGGAGAATATTGACTTTCTCGTAGAACAAGCACCTGGATAGTCAAGTGGTAGATTAAATTGGTAGTTCGGGACTGTCCGATCGAACTGTTAAGATATTTTTCCAGAATAAACCATAATTCGACGTTCATCTATTCAAAACTTATAAAATAGTTATGATTATGAATTGAAAAAATTGGTTGTCTTAATCATTATGTTCAGAGATTATGTTCAAATTATATTCATATTTAATGTTTTGATTGGAACAATCAAAGAGTTAAAGGATTATTTTATCTTTAACAATGCGTTAAAGAAAAAATAATAAAAAAAACTAAATAAAAAAGTAGACAGGAAAAACTTTTTCAGCTAACTTAAAAAATATATAGATTCAATTCAATTATGAAATTATTAAGAAAACAAAATTAAATAAAATATGTATTTTTAGTAATGATAGTTTTTTGTGTGTTTGAATCCTAATATTAATCAACCATCATGTAGGATGTAGGATACTTCACGGTTAATTTATTGAACTTCTACTTTACAAAATCGAATTCATAATTACAAATCGTCCAACTAGGAATTTTATGTGTTGTTTCTAGATAACGAGCGAGTAGTTTGACAAATAACAAATTACAAGGAAAATTTTAAATAAAACTACTCACAGATTATCTATAAACAACGCATAAAATTCCTAGTTGGACGATTTGTAATTATGAATTCGATTCTGTTCAAATTACGCCAATTTCGACACGAATAATGAGTGTTCAGATTAACAATTTTTAAACTGATCCTAGTGTCATAGAAAGCAGTATTCTGCAGCTATCAAACCAACAAATTTCTATCGGATTCTACGAATTAATGCATTAACATAATCTTGAAAGCATAAATTACCTAGTAGTCTCATTAGGATAATTGTTAAACACGGCCTAAATTAATGTCACTTTTTCCTTTTATTAAATATATTTTTAAGAATCTGGTTTAATTTTCAATGAAAACATTTGTTTAAAGAAAATTTACAAAATATTTATTCTATTTACTCATTTTAATTTTGACATGTTTATCTCTGTTTTATTTAAGTATTTACTTAATTATGATAATGTAAGATTGTAAAGATAACAGAATTACATGATGACATTGCATGATCATTTATACAAGATCTTTTTTCCACATTCCCACAGTAATGAAACGATTGTATATTTTTTGACAGACAGACAGACAGACAGACATACATATTTGACTAGACTTATTTTGAAATAATAGTTTTGACTACATAATTAATACAAAAATTTAGAACTTGACTGTTACTTGTATTAAATTTAATGTTTTAAACCCATGCTAACTAATATGAATCGCCTTACCAATTTTATATCTCAGAAAACACTTAAATGGCTGAATTTCAAATAATAATTTCTCATGACTGTATGTAATATTTGCAAATTTAAGCATTTTGATTTAGTATACTTTTCAATAGTAAAATATTTAAATTAAACTTTTAATTATGCTAGTAAATGACTGTTTATAGGAGCTATGAGGAGTATAACAGGAATAAACACATTGTAATATACACGCTGAGAGTTTCAATAGGAAAGTTTATAATTAATAACTATAATCTCTCTGCAAGAGAAAACAACTTTTAATTAATTCATAATAGACATATAAATACGAAAGAATAATTAATAATAATGATGAATGTTTTTTGGAATATTTATAATACATAATCTGCTTTGATACTCCTTAAGAATTTTGTACAATTGGGAAACACTTCAGTAATTTTGAAAACAAATAAAAGCAATATTTAAGATTATCCTTGTTGTAAGTATTGCAAAGTTTAATGGAGAAATTCTTAATTTAAATTATAATTACTAAGTATGTATTAAGAATGAAAAGAGCAAATGACCTAAAAAATCTTTTTTATTTTACATTTTTACATTTTATCAGTGTACTAGCTATATCCAGTGTGCTCCGCTATTATATTGCAAGTTTGACCAGAAAGTTCAAATATGTGTCAAAGTAGTCCGTACAAAATTTAAGGTCTCTAGTTCTACCAGTTTAAGAGATATATGACTTTTAACACTTATTTAGTTAGAGGGTGTGGCACTTCGCCCACTCATACACACTTTAAGACATACAGCCAAACGAAAGTTATTTTTTATATTTTATCAGTGTCTTTTGGACAATATTCATTAAGAAATACACTGATAAAATATTGGACTTAAATTACCAAATGTTGTATGCCAATGTTGAAGGTAACATGGTGAAGAGAAACTTTTTTGCTTCTTGGAAACATTTTCAACATTTTGTTCTGCTTGTTTTTATGTGGTTTTATTGGAATTGTATTTGTTAAGTGGTTGTAGTTGTTGTTGTATCTGTTATTTGTAGTTTAAACTGTTGAAGCCTTTCAAGCGCAAGCAGACAATCGAACGTATAACCAACTAACACTCATCGTTACTCCAGTCAACACATTAAACCCTAAAACAACAAGACCAACAATTCTATATTGCTGATGGTTTACTTATTCTTTCTATTTTATGGAATGGGCTTAAATTGTAACTGTGTGTGTGTGTGCGAAGTTTGTTTGGTTGTTGTTGCTGCTGCTGGTATAAGTAAACAAGCCCTAAATTGCTTGTTGCTGTAGTTGTTGTTTTTGTATTTATTTACTTGCCAAGTTGCTGGAAATTATAAGAATTTACCTGTTTTATTTTCTGTCTTCTTTTCGAGTTTTCTTACACATATTTTTTACCTTTAAACATAAATACTACAACAACAAAACCAGCAATAATAAAATGTTCTCGGTTTTCCAGTATATGTATGTATGTTGAAGTATGTTTCTTTGTAATTTGTGTGTATTTAAGGTAATCAGTGTTTTAAAGGAATTTAATCCTTACAAAATTTTTAAACAGCTAAGTTAAATATCCCAAATATATTTTCCAACTTAAAATAATAATGACAAATAATATGTGCAGATTTAAATTCAAATTTCAGAAATTCCATTTAAATCGATGAACTTTTATTAGTTTTAAAATGAATTTGACAATGAGACCAATATGCATAAGCACTTTATAATAAAGTTTCTTTTGAAATTGGCTAAAGTTTAAACATAAACTGATTAAATACATAAGCTGGAGCTGATGCTGGTCCACACCGCGCGTTTTCTGCTTTCTCTCTTTCTACGCGTCTGTCAAAAAAGTAGAATCAAACAATTAATCGTCAATCGGTTAATCGATTAATTTTTGACGATTAATCGAATAAACCGAATCATTTTTATTAATTAACTGATTAAGAAAAACTCACTATTTAACAATGAAAATCTGTATATTTTCTACAAAATTAATCTCCCTTTCTTAATAATTTTTCTATAATGAAGAATATTTATTAGATGATTTTTATAACAATACTTCTGATTCTTGAAAATAAATCATAGAAATAATGATATTACTTCTACATCCGGTTTTAAGGAACGTTGTTCTTTAGTATTTCTAATAAGTTCATCAGCAACAGTTCCACACTATTTTATTCTGAAACTCGTTGAAAAATCATAAAAACCTTAGTTTCTTTTTATAGTACATACATATATAGATTTATTTTATAAATATTCTACACTAATTACAAAATTTATTATTTCTGAAGTTAAAATATGGGTGAGAGAATCCCATAAGGCCTCTTGGAATAATGGGTAGAACCACGGTGATTCTATGGGGTGACACTAATGAGAGCAAGTCTTAAGTTAGTATGATGGTACGTATTGGACTTCGGAGCACTTTTTTACCACTGCCAGGCATTCGTCGAAGTCAAATCCAAGTATCTTGAAGTAATGTTATTCTGGAAATAATATTCCTTAAGATTCTTAGGAATTACGTTTAGGAAACTGAGTTTCTGAATACTGACAAATAATTCATTTAGTTCCGTTTTTTATGAAAAAAGCGCACAACAGGCCCGTTGGTGGTCTAGGTGTATTTCTTCGCATTTGGATGTATCAAATCCGATCAACTCCTATCAACCAAATCTAATTACTTTCTTCAAATCATAAAAAATTTAATACGTAGAAATCACTGTTAATTTTAATAATTAATTCTTTTATATTTCCGCTTAAGTATAATGTAAATGATTACTAAAATACCTTTTTTATTATTTTTTCCTTTCAGATCGAAAGAAAAAGGTTTCATATTGAAACAAACACATTATTACAAAAGGAGTCGAGTTTTTGAATAATAAAAAAATAATAGAAAAAGAAAACATAGTATAAAATAACAAAATATAATGAAAAATAAGAATAAAATATAAATAAGAAAATATAAAAATAATATAATAACGACAAGAAATAAATGAAGAAGTGCATTGAAAATATAAGAAAGAAAAGAAAAACAACAAGTCAACAAGTTTGAGACCAGTTTAAATAAAGTGAAACGTGCATAAAAAAGGGGTTTAAACCCGAGTGTGTGAGTTTGTATAAGAAAACAATTTTTTTGTTCCATAAAAATACAAGAAGCCATTTTGTTATTTTCCCAAGAAGAAAAAAATCTATAAAAGAATTTATGAAAAAAGAGGTTGTATTTTGTTTAAGGAAACTCAAATAAAAAACATTATGACCTAAAAATAGGAAAAGTATTTTTTTTTTGTAATAATTGAAAAAAGCTTTGAAAAACATAATGGCTAGCAAAATGTCACTAAAAACTTAGCAGTGAGTGAGTGGTTTCTTTAATCTAAACCATAAATTTAATACTACCAACTAAAATTAATGTATTAATAAATTACATTATTACAAAATATAGTGCAATAAATTTTGTAAAAATATCTAACTGAAATAGCAACATCAACAACAACCACAACAGCACCTAGTGTTTAACAACAACCACCTAAATAAATGTTTTAACAAGTTTCAAACTATTTAAAAGCTTTAATTTTATTTCAAACGAAAATTATTCGTTTTTTATTTTCATTATTAAAAATTTTGTTTTTAACATTAAACTGAACTGAATTTTTAAATTTATAAACTAATCTAAGACTAGAGTATGAATAAAGTGCAACTTCGACTGAAATTATCCTTTACCTATCGTCTCTCTGTCATTTGTGTTTAAATTGCAACAAACAAAACCAAACGTTTGCAAACAATTTCAGCAACATTAACCTCGAATATAGACAGAGTGAGTTTGAAACCAACTGCAAACATATTCAAAATATTCTCTGTTTTGCGGCATAAACTTTCGACTGCAATAGACAGCGGCATTTGTTGTCATCATCATTATTATCTGCCGCATCAACCAGCAGCATCATTTTTAGCATTGTTTGACATCTAACAATTTTACTCAACTTTTGCAACAACAAATCGCAGAGATTTGTACTATAGCAACTGCAGCTAAAACTAATATTACTACAACAAAATTAGCAACTTTTTAAAGCCCCGTACAACAACATGATGGCAACTTGGAAATACTTTTTGATCGGTGAGTATTGGGAATTTACTGCATACAAAATAACAATAATAAGAAAAAAACTAAAATTGCTATGACAAACTGCTAGAACAACAACAAAAAAAAATTCACAACTAACAACATTATGTATCTGTTAGATAGTTAGTAACAATCTTAAAGTACATGTGTATCTTTGAAGCGACAAACAAACAAACCAACCAACCAACAAGCCAGTTAGGCAACCAACATCTTTTACTTTATGAAAGTTTTATTTCTATTTATTATTGGTTGTTGTTGTGTTTTTTTTAAGTTGTTGGCATTATTTTTATGTTAGAACGAACCTCTTAGACGAACGTGAGTTGAAATTTTAAAAAGGAGTTGTGTTCAACTATTCTATTCTTTTGTGTGTGTGTGTGTGTTTTTTCTCTTTTCTTTGTTATTTTTGCCAATCGATGTGAGGAGAAAGTTTTCATTTCTTATTTGATTTTCTATATGTAATGTTCATGTTATTTTCTTTAAACATTTATATTGAAAAATATACATTGACTTTTCCATTATTGGGGGTCAATAATAAAAAGTTGAGATTTTTTCCTTTTTAGATTTGATTTTGAAAAGAAATCACTTTGTTGCAAAACTTTTGATAAAAATTCAAAGTTTTGGCTAGAAATTTACGCCTTAAAAATCTTTGTTAAAAATCAATCGTAAAAGTTGAAAGTTCTTTTAATTTAAGTTTTTTTTGCCAAAAGTGCAATAGGTGTTAATTAAAAGTTTAGTTTTAAATAAATTAAAGATTAAAAGAAACATTTATTTAGAAAATATTTTAATAATTTAATAACTTAAGCTACTAAGCATTTAACTAAATTTTCACTCCAATAGGGAAAATATATTTATCTAAACATCTACCAGATTTGCCACATTTTGAAAGATATAGATGTTGCCTATTAATCATATTTTTTTGAAACAATATATTATGATTTTGGAATATTCAAATACTATGCCTTGTTATTGTAACACTTATAATGTCCCAAAATGTTAATTTTCCAAAACCTAGCAAAAACTTGCATTAAAAGTAATGAGTTAAAAAACTTAAAGAACTGTTTTCTAATACTTCTTCATTAGCTCTTAACTCATTATTTTAACAGGGTGATGAAATTGGAGACAAGTACTTAAAAACCTCCTACAAAGACTTATTAAAAAAGTAAATTAATTTATAAAATAATTTCATTTATTAGTTGATGCAACATTTTGTAAAATATTTTGTGTGCAAAAGTTTATGTTTTCAATTAAGAATGACCCAGCGGTTTAAAGGGAGTCAATCAATGTTTTCAATCGCTGCAAAAATATTTAAAGTTGTACTTTTAATAAATCAGAGGAATTAGGAAAATCTGGGAGAAGTAAATTGCTACCTTAATGTGCTCTAGTAGTCAAGCTAAAGGTCAATTTTATTGATTGAACCTTAAAAATTGTAATCTAATGTTTACAGCATAAATATTAGGTACAATCAGCCGGAACTTCAGGGTGTTATCAAAATATATATGTATGTCTTTAATTTAATATTCATCTCCTATATGATTTAATTAAAAATGCCACATATTTTACATGCAATAAAATTTTACATACTAATCTTTCTAATTTCAAAAGAATTTATTAAATAACATTACATATAAAAAAACAAAATCAGTGTTTATTACAACATTTAAGCCACTTTGTCACAATATCATTTTATGTCTTCGTTGCAATTTATATAAATAATAAATTATAAGTAACAATCTATTAGTATGACATTTACCAGGAATCCATTAAATCCTTAACGTGATCCTTCTTCGACAAAAATAATAAACAAAATGGGAAATGGAGAAGTAGAGGGAGAAATATTACTCCAGTAAAAGTGAAACAAGTTCAAGGAAAATGCTCATAATAAACGTATGTATGAGTACATGAAACATATCACGACATAATTTTTAAAATCATTATAGAAAGAGAAAATACAAGAAAAAAAAAATGCAAATTACATGATAAAAACAGTCGTCACATGTACAATACACAAGGACAACATTTGAATCTAAACATTTGGTTTGAAATTCGCACACGTTTAAATAAACTGACTTTGCAAACATTTACAATATTCTTATATAAAAAGTACGTAAGTATGTATGTACGAATTCACATTCATTTATACACTTACACATAAATAATTTTGATTTTTGCATAATTCATGTTTCAAATTTGCCAAGTACATTCATACATCGTTCTCACATTATACGTTTTCAACCAAGCAAGGAACCAACCAAACCACAATCATATATCGTTAAATGTACAGCAGCATTAAACCCAACAAACACATGTTTTTGATCTTAATTTAAGAATGATTTATAATCAATATCTTTCCTAAATGGAAAACTTTCACACCAGAGACACTTTTTTATTTCCAGATCAAGTCTTTGTGGCATGCAGATAAAACTGTGTGTGAGATATAAGTATCAACATATGAAGCCCAAACATTTTCAAATGTTTGCTGGGAAACAATCAGCGTAATAAAGTCAAATGAGTGGCAGGACTAAAGATCTGTAGTAAAATTATAATTTTATTACTTATGTACGTTGTAAATACAATTTTACGTACATATATGTATATATCTGTACGTGTGTGTATGTAAGGAATATTATTGTGTTTAAAATATAAATTTTGCAATAATTTATTTTTATTAAAATTTTTTCAACAACTTTTAAAACGTTTTATAAGCACTTAAATCAGTGGCAGGAGATTGTTAAATTATGCCACTTCCTTTTAAATTTAAATTAATACATAATGTTAGCTTATTGTACAAATGTGTTAAATGCAGTTTTTATGTAAGACTACAAAACTTATTTTAAACATAACCACATACACGAAATTATACGATTGTAAAATCTATTAAGAAATTGCACTTAACACTTTTTATATTTTGAGCTTAACATGTTATCGATGAATAACGATTGGATTTTATGTTTTTGATTTTATGAAACATTTACCTGAAGTTTTATCATTATAATGATATTTTTTCATATATTCTTTGATCTGCCAAGTAATAAGTACCTAAGTTCCAAATATTTTTGATGAAACGATTGTAGAGAATATGTAATTTCTTAATCCAGATTGTTATATTGTTTAAAAATTAAAGATGACTTAGCAAATACTTTCATTACCGGGTAAGGGGGTTAAATGCTACAATTTACTTACACAATAGAATTTTAAGTATTTTTTTTAACAAGGTGATGTCATTACATGCAAATAATTGCCTACAAGTAATAGGAAAAATCAGTCAATATAAATCGTATACATATTAGAAAGTATTGATAAGACATATTATTAATAAAACGATATTATGTAGTAGTCATGGAAAAGTATGTTAATATATAAGTAGTTCCAATTGCAAGTATTAACAAGTTTCTGCTGGGTAATAATTAAGCTTTTCAGAGGTAAAGTCACATATTTTGGTCAGAGGAGATATTTTAATAAATCGAACATTAAACAATTTAAGACATAAATTAAAAAATGTCTAGAGGCTTGCATAATGGAACACAACAACAACATGTTATTAAAAGTTTAATTCCACTGTAGTATTTTTATTTAATGCGAGACAACTCCTTTGACGTTTTTTTATTTGATATGACACGCACTACGTATATTTATCCTTACGCATGTTTGTGTACAAATATCCTTACAAATCTTTAAAAGGATTCACATATTACAAACCATAAAGGTTAAAATTCTTTCATATGTTGTATTGAACAATTTTACATTTTCTTTTTTTATGTATATACATAAGTAAATGGAACTTCCTGCAGTTCGGGAAGACTCGTACTAGTAATTTTATGTACTATTTTACCCTTACATTACAAGCATTATTAATTACATACTTGCGAATCCTATTATATTAAGAAATAATAAAAATTAAAGCAAATATTGTTTACTCGATTAAAAGTAATTGTAAATGGTAAAACCTCTATTACAGTTCTGATAAAACCTCTACTACAGTTACGTTCAAGCTGTGACTTATAAAAAACTATAAAAATAATATAGTCAACCAATCTATATTAAGAGGATACTTTGACTTCTTGAAGAACTGTTGGATTGCAGTGTGTCCCGAATATTTACCGCCCTTCTAAAGCAATTACTTGGCAAAACAAAAATTGTAACGCATAAATTTTATATTCATTTTACGTTTTTTTCTTCATTTTCATTTTTTAACTTAAGAAAAAAAAACAAGGCATGTTAAATAGGTCATTGTGTTTGTTACTAAAGCATTAAAAATTTAAGAATCCCCTACAGTCAATTCACAAACAACATTTCTGTAAAACATTTCGATTTGTAAAATAAATCATATTTTCCCAATAAAGCATATTTTCACATAAAAAACATATTTTTATTTTCCTAATTATTTGATATCCACTAGCGATTCGTTATAGCTAAATATGTATATTGAATAGTTTTTCGTTTTTGTTTTTGTAGTTCTACTTCAACATTGTAACACACTCATAAAATGTTTATATTAAACGTAAAAAATGCCATAATATCAAAATAAAAAATATATATATGTATGTATAAACATCACGCATAATACTCAGTCTGAACAGTAGCACACCCAGAATTTGCATAAAAAAACATTCACAGACACACATTCGTCATATAAATATGTATAAATAAAAAATTCAACTATAACAACAACTTTGTAATAAATTTATGAAAAATTCTTAATAAATAAAGTCTGATACCAGTATTCCATCAAAAAGGAAACAGAAAAACAGTTCCTTTCAATTTTTATTATTTATTTTTTTTCTCTTAAGTTTTTAATAGAAAAATTGAAACCTCTAAAAATGTAGATTTGCATAAACAACAAATATAAAAGATACTTAAAGGATTTAATTCAATTTGTTAAAATTTTTTTTAAGAAATAAGATTTGAATATAACAGCAAAAACTCAATAAAAATTAAACAGAAAAATAAAAAAATAGTTTTAAATTTAAGCTTTTGTTTTTTTATTGGTACTTTTTTAAGGATTATCAATAGCATCCTTTATAATCTCCGAATTCCTATAAATTGGTATTAAACTTGCATTTTGTTTTATTCATGTATATTTAGAGAAAATATATGACAACTATATCAAAGTAATTGTTGCAAACATATTTTGTTAAATTTCGCTTAATCAGATTTAATCATAATGTTTCTTCAATCATGTTCAAACAATATTTTTTCTCAGTGTATTCTTTTTTAAACACGTTTCTGTTGTTTGGCTCATTGATCTAAATTTTATTTAAATAAATAAATGCATTGAATTTGTATTTATTTAAGGTACATTTGTTGTTGTTGATGTTATTGTGCTCCTTATTTGTTTAAATTTGTATTAACAAAATAAAGAGTATTTTACCAATACCAAAGTGTGTAACAATTCATCATCATCAGTTTCAGTTTTAGACTTAAGTATCCATCTTCTATTTTACTAAGTTTCTTTTTGGCATTAAATTTAAGGATTTCGTACTTTTTACTTTTTCTTCTTTAAGCTCTTTTCAAAAACAATTTGTTGTTTAAAATAGAAAAATCTTATTTAATATTTAACGATTTAAGGTTAGAAAAGAGAACGTCTATCTTGTTTAAATTATATTTCAAGGCTTTTCTTTGCAAAAGTAAATATTTTGTTATCAAGTTAAACTTGTTTTGGAAATTCCAAATATTTTGTTTAAATTTTAGGCAAAATTAGTTTTTAAATTATTTTTAAAGAAAAGTAATTTCAATATAATTGTAATAATTGCCCATGAAAGGGGTTGGAATGCTTATATTTATTATAAAATGACAGTTTAAGACATTGGAAGCATGTACTTACCACAATCAATTACAAGTAATAAAAGAAATCAGTAAATGTAAATCATGTGATTTACATTACACATTATTAGTAAGACACTACTGGAGTAATTCTAAGTAATCAGGTCTATTATGTTAACAGGTAAGTGGTTGCAATTTCCAATCATTATCATGTTTTTGCTGGTATAAATAAAAATTAGAGAATGTTAAAAAATTGTGGAATTTTAAAGGTAGAAAAAAGCATTTTAAAACATAAATTTAAAAGTTTAAAATTATGTTGGTTTTAAAAAATGTACCACTTCAAATCCTTGTTTAATTCAATGTAATATTCAAAGTAAAATCTGTTATAATAACAAAAACATGATTTCAATTAAAAATTATAAATATCCGTCTATATGTAGGTTCATATCAACTTTATGCTGATAACAATGAATTGATATCTAGAAGTTTTATTTTAAAAATCTATATAGAATCTTGCTATTAAAAAGCCACAAAATGTAATCATATTTTAAAAATTATTTCTATATGTTTTTTTTGGCTTTACGTCATTAATAATTATAAATTCTTTAGAAATTTATGTTAGATGTTTTGTTTTGCAAATGTGTATTATTTTACTTGGAAGTTAATTTTATTATTTACTTTCCTTTTTGCATTTTTTCTTGCAAACTCATAATTTCCTAAATTAGCATATTATTGTTTTAATTATTTCAATTAAATTTCAGAAACTTTTAAATTTTTAAACAAATTTCTGTATTTAAAAACAAACATAAAAAACCTACTTATGTTAATGTTTAACAAATCAATAGACTGTTAAATATCTTTTCTATTTTTTATCTATTTGTTAGAATTTTTCTTCTAAAAGGCAATTTTATGAGGTTTTATTTTATGTCGTCACATAAAATCCAACTGAAAGCAAAAAAAAAGGCAAAAATACCTTTTTATCTTCTCATGTCACTTTGTTTTTTAAGATTTTACTGGATTTTATTTCGTCATCATCAGCATCATCATTATTTTTTATTTAAATCATCTTATATAATCTCTCTTTGTTGTTTTTGTTTTATAATACCGATGTTCGTACGTGTGTGTGTATCAGAGTGTATCCAACAAATATTTAATGCGTTTTTAATTATGGCTTAAATTTGTTTTTATACACTTTTTTGTTAAATACAAATAGAAAAATTCATACATATTTGTCAGTAAAATAAAAATACATATAAAGCTTAATTTTATACACTTGACGCATTTGCTGCATGCAACATTTATATGTGTTTATATACCTAGTAGTTTACCAGGAGTTAATGTAAACTTTTTTATACCAGTATTTCTTTTGCTCTTTTGACATGCATGTAATCAAAAGAGAATATCGGCACTTTAGAGCTCTTAAACAATATAAATAGGTTTTTCACTTGTGACTATTTATTACATCAATAAGAAGAAGTCGATTGTACAGCCAATTGTTCCGATATTAACCCAAGATAATGTGACGATTTTCTATCTGAAGTTAGGGACGCACACTGAGTATTGCAGGGTAAAGATATTTATTTATATACTTTTGCATAAATATACATATTTTTACATAAATGTAACATACTACTCCTGATCTGCCTTTGAGTGTACATGTGTATGTGTGATTTGCATTTAAGGCTTTTTATTTTTAATACCCTTTTTTGTCTAACATTAAATTTGTATTCAATTCCAAACGAGTTCAATAAGTACTTAATGACTGGGGCTTGAAACAAATAATGGCAAAGTGTAATTATAAATTAAACATCATTATCATGTTGTATGGTGGTAAATCATTTTTGTATTATTCAGTATGTCTGCCGGTCTTTCTGTGTTTTATTTATTTTGTGGTTTTGCAAAATGTTGCAAATTAAAAGTTAATTTTGTATTCAAATAAATAGTATGCACAGAGCAGTGATGCCACAATGTTTAAATTCCTTAATTAAGGTGCGAAAACATATCCATAAATAATCAAATTATAATTGAATAAGAAGTATATAGGAATATTTAAGGCCTTTTGGTTTTCTTAACAATTGCAAATCAGAAAATAGTCTTACAAAAAACGTTTGAATCAGAAACATCTGTATCTGAAAGGTAATACATATAAATCTATTATGAGAAAAATTGATCATAACCGATGTAAGCAATAGCCAAACTTGATAGATTATATAACTTCTGTTCACACTACTTTGTAACAATCAATGTTATAAAACTGTTTTGAATATTTATTTTTTATGTAATATTATGTGTATAGAAATTAATTTCATTATATGTATTATTTGCGTTATATTTATTATGCCAATTTTATATTTAAAACCCTAATTGGCAAAATAAAGTTCATATAGTTGTATGAATTTAATTAAAACTAATAAAAATTAGTTAAAATAATACATAAACATACTTTGTATGTGACTATTACTAATAATACTATAGCTTTACTTTGCTTTAAATATTTATAAAAATCTATTATATTTTTGAACTACAACTAATAGGGGAAAACAATAAAGACATCTCAACCTTTAGGAAATTTTCAACTAAGAATTACATGAAATTTCATCTTAAGCTTTAGGAAATTTTCTACTTACTATTACATGAAATTTACCTTAAAATTGCTTCAGGATTTTGTTGTTATTTTTTTTCTTAGTCAAAATTTTCTTATCTAGCTTTTCTTTTAAGCTAAAGCTATAACTATAAATTCTTTTAAACTATAATTTAAATTTTTTTTTATTATAAATAATATGCCTTAGGCTATCGTTTTAATGCATATGACATTTAGTGTTGGTAAATTGTTTTATTATTTCCCTATTTTAACTAAAATATGAACTTAATATAATAATAAAAAATATATACATATAAACTAAATTTAAATAATGCTTTTATATGGTTCAGTGAAACAATAATGTTCAAATTACCAAAAAATTTTAATGAAATAGCTGTTGAATAAAAACAAAAAAATGCCCTGTTGAATTCTATAATATTTAAGTGCCATTTACTTAATATTAAGGGTATTAAGGATACTTGAAAACAATAATTTGGTCAATATTTATAAAATTTTCATGTGAGTATTATAAGCTCTCTATAACACTCAGAACCCGGTCTTGGAATTGGAAAATATAAAAAACAAATACTTATAATATGATACAATAACTTTGCTTTAAACTGGTTTAAACATTTTTTTGATATGTTCACATGGTAAAGTTATTCAAAAATTCTTTCTAATTTCGCACCACGAAATTGTTTTGTAATATATACGAAATTGTAGGAAAAAATTTTTTATAATGCCAAATTGTTTTAGAAAAAAGTTTGTTATTTCCTAAACTGGTAGTCATTGAGATTTAGTTTTAAAAAAATAAATGAAACATTTCTTAATATATACGAAAAAATGTATTTCAAAAGATTTATGTACTTTTATTACGTTAAAAGAACATTAAATAGTAGTTCGTATTATGCACGAAATTTTCCTAAATAATACGAAATTTACTATTCGAACTAATACCTATTACCTGTTAAACTTTTTGACGACCAAAACTTTTTGCTTGAATTAATTTAATTTTTTTGTTTAATTGTCAATTGTCAATTTGTTTGTTGACAATATCGGTTGAAAGATTCGCTTTATATGTCACTTGAACAGATATATATGTACTAAAAAGGAGAACTATGAATACCCCTAATGCAAATAAGAAAATATACTACAGATACATATGTATTTAAAACTAACTAAAACATAATAAAATATGTTTCTATCGCAGTTACTTTAACAACAATAAATTTAATAAAACTAAATAAAAACAAAAAAACTTCATGTATTTAATAAAAACTCAATAACAAAGTAAAAAAAAAGTAATAAATTGTTTATTGGATTTTTAGAGTTGGTTTTAAAAATACAACAATAAAAACAAAAACTAGCAGCAACAAAAAACGATTTTAACCAGCAGATTTGTAGCAATAAAACCATAAACTATGAGTCGAATTTCTACAGAAGGAAGAGTTTTATTACAAATTGTTTTGTGTGTGTGTGTGTTTAAGGGAGAATTTGAGATATTTATGCCATGAATATAAAAATAATAATAACAACAAAATGCTAAATCGAAACTTTTTAAACATATTGTTGCTGCTATAGTATTAATATTGTTCTAATAAAACAACAAAACAAACGAAAAAATCAAAACTAAAAATTACTGAAAACAGAAACAAATATAATTTATGATAAATTTAAAGAAAAAAAAGTATGAATTTATAGTCGGACATTGCCGACCATATGATACCCTACACCAGTCAGTATGTAAAAATTTTGATTTTTTTAAATAAAGCATTTAATTTGTTTTATTGTGGAATATTTTTACTTATTGTTGACAAAAAAGAGAGATTTTTTACAAGAGGGCTCATATAGGAGAAGGGGTAAATATGGGCCTATCCTTATAAATTTTGGTAGATGAATTTACGTCTACTACAAAGTCATTTATATAGATTTTAATCCTTTTATAAGTAATTATAAGTTAATTTTGACCATCAAGTCATTTTCTGAAGGGGAGTCTGTATGGGGGCTAGGGTCAAATGAGGCCCGATCACAATAAAAATTAGTATTATCAATTATTGTTCTATAAAACTAATTTTTGCTGATTTTCGTTGACATTATAAAACATTTAACGTACTTATGAGCCTAAAGGCCCAATTCGGGGGGTACGGTTGTATGGGGGCTAGGAGAAATAATGGACCGATTTAAACCATTTCCAATAGCGATCGTCCTTGAGCCAAAAAAAGAGTATGTGCCAAATTTCATCAAAGTATCTTGAAAATTGCGACCTGTAGCGTGCGCACAAGGTTTACATGGACACACAGACAGACGGACGGACGGACAGACGGACATAGCTAAATCGACTCAGAAAGTGATTCTGAGGCGATTGGTATACTTTAAGGTGGGTCTAGGACCAATATTTTTGGGTGTTACAAACTTCAGCACAAACGCATAATACCCTCCCCACTATAGTGGTGTAGGGTATAAAAAACAAAACTATCAAAATATTGTTCAAGTTTTCAAGTTAATGATCTGCGAAAAGAGTAGTGTAATATGAAGTAAAAAAGGTGTGAAGGTTTTTTTTTTAACGGTGGGGAGGGGAGTTTTTAAAGCCCACTGTAAAACATAAATTTTCCTTAACCTCGCATGACTTTAATTAAAAAATATATGTTTTCAATGTATGTAGTTTTTGTTTGAAAATAAATTTTATTTTATTTTTCAAGTTTTAACAACAATTGTGCAAATAACACCAATACTAAAGTAAATATCCCAAGAAAAAAATAATAATTTGAAATATATACATCAAATAAACTGAATGAAAAAAATGTAAATGTATTGAATGAATGGTTTGTATTGTTGCAAAGACTTACTTATCGGCAGGCACCCAGAGTTAATAATACATACAATTCAAAAAATACATCATGTTTATGGAGCATATTGCCAGTCGGGCCATATTATTCAATTAGGGGGGTGGCAAAAACTAAACTGTTACTAAGTCTTTTTTAAAATTTTGAAATATTTTAAAAACTACTTGGTATTAATTAACTTTATAAGAAATTAATGTAAAATGTATAGCTTTTGTTTAAATTTTTGTTGCCACCCTAATGCAATGTTTGTTTTTTTGTTAATGCAAACGGGGCACGTGTTGCAATACTTGAATTTTTCAATTGTGTATTGTTTGGATTTAAATAAAATGAAAAAAGCAACAAACTGTAAAATAAACTCCAATGAGTGCCACAAATTAAAATGTATGTTTTGCCCCGTAAAATATTTCATACATTTTTATAGAACATGAAATCAAAATAATACAATTAATTTAAAAAAAGTAACAGAGTATGAAAATAAGATTGAACTTCAAGATAATCAGCACCAATTAGGCACTCGTTTTAAACAAATAAATTAGATTAAAAAAGCAAATTTTTAAATTAGTTTAACTTAATATGTTGCTTGCAATTTGCAATTAACCATAGCTCCATATTAGGCCCCGATTATTATCTCGTGAATAAGATATGAAAGTAAAAAGCTTCTTATTAACATGATGGATTCTTAAATGTCTTAAATATTAGGAAATTTGTTTTATCATTGTGAAACCTTATGACAGATTCAATTTGTATACTTGTATATATTTTGTATATTTGTAAGATACTAAATATCTATGAAACTCCCATATGACTGAATCATTCCTTCCATCTGCATTACTTTTCGCTAACAACATCATTATACGACCTATTGTAAGTTACTAAGTAACGAGTGGAGATTTTGGGACCCAGCAAAAAAAAAAACACTTTCAAAAAAGTAATTTCAAATCATAACAATGTCCTTTCCAACTTTGGCAAGCCTTTGGCAAGCCTTTGCCAAAGTTGGAAAGGACATTACTTTTGCTTTTTTCGCTTCCTTCGAAGTTAACATTTTGCTGATTAGCAAAGTAAAAACCACAAGTTTCAGGCTACATTACCTAAGTATCTTGATGACTTACAAAAAGAATTGTCTAAGTATATACATTTTTTTCTATTTAATATTTTCCATTTATACCATTTTCTCGTAATGGAGAAGAAAAAAACACACACAACTGCATTAAACAACAAAAATAATTTGGGTCAAATGAAATCAAGTAGAAAAGTGTTTAAGTGCATTGAATGACTATTTTAAAGTAGAA
Source organism: Lucilia cuprina (assembly GCF_022045245.1). Classification (NCBI taxonomy): domain Eukaryota; kingdom Metazoa; phylum Arthropoda; class Insecta; order Diptera; family Calliphoridae; genus Lucilia; species Lucilia cuprina. The sequence continues at coordinate 37,204,860 of NC_060950.1, forward strand.
CTTTGTAATAAAAATACAAAAAATTAAAAAAAAATATAAACAACTTGAAAACAAATAAAAATTAACTTTGTTTTAAGTTAAACGTTTTCTTTTCTGTTTGTAAATTGTAGCCCTTACTTCATATTGTTGCACACAGTTGTTGCTGTTGTTATTGAGGAATTCACAAAGAAATCTACAATATTTATAGAATTTTCTACTTCTTCATAGCTTTTTGTATGCAAATCAAATTGAAGTGTATTTTCGTAATAAATTGATTGTTTTTGTATTTCTTGAGGAAAAAACAACAACAACAAAAATTATATAGAAATATAAAATAGTAATAAGAAGTAAGAAAAAGAAAAAAAATAATGAAAAAGCGTAAAGCGAACGCACAGAATGTTTTTTATTAAGTTCTTTCATTTATATGAAAAGAGTATAAAAATGAAATTTAAATAGAATTCCAGACACGCATTTTTGCTTTTAACAATTGTTGTACTCGTATGAACAACGTAGAAAACGTGCAAATATTTCTTAGTAACTAACAAAAATAATTTGTAAAGACTCTATTAAAATCACACTCACCCAACGAACGAACTCACCAGGCAAACCGACTCAGCTCAATCTTTTACTGATTCACTTACTTTACTCGGTTACTAACTTGCTTGATTATGTACTTGATTTCTTACCCTGCCAAGTAATAAGTATTTGTCTGCCATGTAAAATAAAATAAAAATTCTAGATAAATTTTCAAGTAAAGTATTGTTTTACACTGAACAAAATTCATGCCTAATTTATGCGAAAAATGTCGTACATTGTGGTTTTGGATAATAAAATTGTTTTATAATGTATACAAAATTGTACGAAATATTTTTTTCTCAAAGTTAATTGTGGATTATTTTTAGTGTACTATATCTACATTTTAGTATTAACAACCAAACCAAAGTTAACTATTTTAAAAGTAAATTAGGCATTTGAATAAATTGATTTAAAGTTTTAGCTGATTTTTAAAGCTAAAGATATACAACAAATTTAATGGAATTAAATAAACAATGTTTTAGTTTAAATGGAAAACTAAATATTTTATTGATTTTTGAAATTATTAAGAATTAGACCAACACGAATAAAATGAATTCTAGGTTAGAAAATTATATACTAAAAGAACTTGTTTAGGTCTTTAAAAAGTGCGATTTTAATTAATTTTTATTTTCAAACGTTTTGACTTTGTATTTGTGGGGCTAATCTTTATTACAATATTCTGAACATTTTGTTTTAAATCATAAAACTATATGTCAATAAAAATGCAATGTTTATTTACTTAAATATTTTACTAAATTGCTTGCAAATCAAATATAGTATATTATTTGTTGAAATTCTCAAAGAACATAAAATTAAATTTTTATTATTGAATACTTATGAAAATTTCACAATGAAAAAAATCATCTACAAATAATCAAATAACATGAAATCGTAGGGCTAGAAAATCTGTAAATGTAAAATGAAATAAAATTTTGTAATTAAATTGATTTATTATGCCATTTTTTTTCTTTTTTTTGAAAACTCCAGTGACCCCTGTAATAAAGAAACAAAATCATAATTTACTTATGTGTTATTTTGGATCCTAAAAGTTTAACTGTACAAAATATAAGATAAAAATAATCAAGTAAACAGACATAAAAAATTATAAACATAGTATATGTATATATGTATGTATTACATATATTTTGTATAGGCCTGGTATTTGTATTTATACAGAAAATGAATATACATGCTCAGCAAAAACTTACATTTAAAAGTAATGGGTTAAAAAGCTAAAACAAAACTAAAAAACATCCTCCTCGTTCACTTACAAATAAGTACTTAAATAAGTACTAATAATTGTGTAGTTAAATAATTGATCACACAGAATATGAATACCGGCTTCATGTTAAATAATGTTTTTAAATAGAAAAACTATATTCTCTCTGTGTGTATGAAAAATAGGCAAAACTCAAAACAAAGTACTTACGTATCTGATGATAAGTAAGTATAACAGTAAACAGTTAATGTAATGCTGGGTATACATATATTTTCTTTTAGAAAAACCAAATAAACATTAAGAATCCATGTGATGATGTACAAGTACAGATGTTTGCTTACATTCTTTACAGTTGTAATCAAAAGTAAAGTAATAACATTAAATATAAATTTTTCTTGTACATATTTTTGCATCCAAAGTTTAGAAATCTGGGAATACCATTAGGTTTCCCTAAACATTATAGCAGCGGTTGTAATCAGGTAATGGTTCAAACTACTAAAAATGTTTTCAAGTTGAGGAGGATAACTTGTAATAAGCTAGATAAAGCCGTGTTAGAAACCACTTACTGATATCGTCTAATTTTATTACCCACTGTACTTTAATATGGTAAAACTTATTTAAAATAAAAAGCCCAGACTAAATAAAATACACACAAAAACTAAATGATCATCACAATTTTATTTTTCCATTTCTTTATCAATAGTAATATTAGAAACTGCCTTTTCCGCATATACCATCTCTCAAGAATACTAAAACAATAACCAAATAGACAGCAACACAAAAAAAACAGAAGCAAAATCAAATGAAAACTCAATCAGTATATTGACCGCAAAACAACTTTAATACAAATAAAATATTTTATGTTTTAATAGGCAAACAAGAAAAACAACAACAACAATAACAGAACAAAAATCAAAATCAGTAGCCAGTATATAGTAACAACATCATGTACTTCTTGTACTGCCAATAAGTATCTGAAAGATACACATGTGTTCGCCGTGTATGTACTATGCACACATACATATGTATGTATGTGTGTCTGTAAGTTTGATTGTTTGAAAATCTTAACATGATACGCATACAAAATTAGTTAAAAAGCTTCAACGAAAAAAAAATATCAAACCTTAAATAAAATCTATACATTAATTTTTGTACAAAAAAACAAGAAAATCTTTTTTTTGTTGTAATATATATCTTTGCTGTTAGTAAATTTTTTAATGTGTTTTTTGTTGTTATTGTTGATTGTTTTACATTTTGAATTTCTGTTGGCGTTTAACATGTGCCACATATGGTCTCTTCTTTTTAGTATAAAGATATTATTTGTTTGTTTGCTCGGTTTCCTTGTATGATTTATTAAATATTTTTTTCTTATTCGTTTTCCCTGCAACTTGGGGTTAAATAAATAAAAATGAAATATAGAAAAATGGTATGGCATATTAAAATAATATAAGCAGTTGATATTAAGAAAGAAGTCTTTAGAATAGAAGAAACACACATTCTAAAGGTCAACGGGATCATGTCTATAAATTGTAATTAACTTGTATGGTCGAGTTTTTTATATAGAATAAAGACTTGATCATTATTCTTTATACTTATGTTTAAATACACTTAATATTTGTGTATGTATATTGCACAGTATCTACCATACATTTCTGCATTTGTGAATGACCATAGCAGGAAATTATTTAAAATTCTTTGTGTTTATAGTTTTGCACTTTGTAGCGGAAGGACAGACATTTAACAGAGTTAGTCATTAATTTGTTTAAATAAAATTTAACTTAAAAATTCTACCAGATAGTAGGAGTTTTAGTAAATAATTAAAATAGCCTACTTTTCTAAATTAAGGTTAGTTAAGGTTAAGTGATATTTGCTTAATGAGTCCCATGGATGTTTGATAATAATAGCAGACTTAAGAAAGTGCTTTAGACACTCTCTCATAGCACTCTTTTTGTGAAGATTTCAGATATAATATAATCGATTCAGGTATAATTGAAGAGTAGCGCTGCCTATCGGACAACATTTTTGGGGTTACTACCGCCTAGTAGTACTACTATTACTACTGAAATATGTTTTTAAAGTTGTGTTTCATTCCCTGTAATAATACTTGAGTTTTCTGAATACGAACAAACATTATTCGTTTATAAATTTTAGTAAATAGTTTTGAGAAAACTTGAACTTGATAATATCTAACGCCTACTTTTACGCCCACTTTGTGTGACCCACATTGTGTAACCCACTGTACCCTATTTTTCTGTATTGATTTATGTTAAAAATTACAATAGTAATAATGCTTAATAAACAGAAATTGATATTTCTTCATTTATATTTTTTAAAGGAACCATGTCCATTATTATAGCTTTAAATAAAAAACACTTTAATTCCCCAAAACAATCAACCATAAATGTTAAGGGCATCATTTGTAAATTATTATGTATTTTTATTCCCTCATAACACTATTAATTAAAAGCAATAAATTTGAAAAAAATAAAAAAAAACTAATAAAATAATAAAAATGTATAATTTGTTCACTCACACATACACGGGGAAAAACGTAAAAAATTGAATTAAAATCGAGCAGAACAATGGATGAATGCAGCTAAAATGAAAAATAATATATATACATTTTTTTGGAATTTCTGGCACTTGTGCAGCACTACCAAAAAAGCTACCAATTTAAAATGTTTGATATTAAAATAAAAAGAAAAAAAGTGGAATAATAATAAATAATAAAATAAATGTAAATTATTTCAAGTATATTAATCCAATGTGTTCAACAAATTGCATATAATTTTTAATTAATACCAAAAAAAACATAAAAAAGAAAAAAAGCTCAAGTGGTTGCAGTCGTCATCAGCAGTGCACACAAAGACAGTACAAATAAAGCTATAAAACAATTCCTAAGAACAGAATATAATTTTTAAAAAATAATAAAATAATGAAGTACTTTTGAAATCATTCTCCTCATCATGATTAAAATTCTTGCAAAACAAGTGAGGGTGACTGTTTTTGGCGTTTTTATTTTATATATTTTTTTGTAATCTAAAGATATTAACGAACCAAAATTAATTTTTCCTTTTTAATGGTTTATAATCATTATGCTTAGTTTAAAAAAAAAAAACATTGTATGATGATGATGGAGATTTATGAAAGCTGCTGCGAAAATGTTTGAAATAAATTCATCATAAAACACATTATAAACATGTGTTTAGATTTAGATTTTATAATCTTAAATCAGGAAATTTTCAAGCTTTTTGTTTTTGCTGTTATAAAAAATTTTTGGTTAAATGTTTATATAAAGACAGTTATTTTGGAAAAAATATAACTTTAAAATAGAACTAGTTATCATGAATGATTCTGTAATGCTTGTATAAATTAAACGATTTTGATTTTGTTCACATTAAAATTTTAAAACCCAAACTGACAATCATTTAAAAATATATTGCATACAATATGCAAATGTTTTATTTTGTTTCCAAAAAATGAATCATTGTAATTTTAGGAGATGCCATTGTATTTAATTTTCTTTTAGGAAATTTAATAATTCTTCAACAAAAATATATATATATAGATTTTTAATGGTTAGTGTAATAAGTTGAGTCTTTGTGTAAAACTTAAAAAAAATCAATAGTTTTACATCGAAACGACAGATTCGTTTGGTAGAATTTGTAAAAAAATATAATAACTTCTGTATATATAAATATTTTAGTCTGTAGTTCATAGATTTAAAGCACTACCTACGTAAATGAATTTAATATATCCCATAGATATAAACATGAAACATTTATAGACACAGACAGACTTAATCCTACATATGGTCACATACATGCATATGTGTGTGTGTATATTAGGGTATATTTTTAAACAGACTGATTAATGCAACTTTTGCACATTCCAAACATTTTTAGTTTACTTTTTTAAATTATTAAACTGCGCTGAATCCGAATCTAACATGGAATTTCGCATTAGGTTTTCGAAAAAAATTTTATTCCAATTGTATAATTATATCTTTTACAAGATCGGTATATAATATGAAAACACAATCGATTACAAATTATATAATTTGAAATAATACAGTTTTTACTCGGTCTAAAATTATGTGCTGCTCTAAAACTAAGATTACTTCACTGAACATTTTTAATGACTTATGCATACGAAATATTTCCTACATTGCACGAAATTATTCTTGGTTTTGCACCATGAAGCTGTTTTATAAATAAAACAAAGTTTCTTAATACATACGAAAACAGATATTGCAAAAGATTTTCATACTTCATTGGATAAGAGTTTGATTAAATAATATTTCATATTAGGCACGAATTTTTCGTAAATATTATAAAAGAAAAGGTTTGTATTATGCTCAGTGTATCAGCAAGAAGAGAATCAAAGGTGAAATAAAAAATATTTTCTTTGATAGCTAACAATTAGCTAATGCAATGATAAAGACTAATGATAACACAATTACGGCATTGAACAATCTAGGAAATTAAATCTCAAATCTGTTAGTTAAATAAAATGTTAGAAAAAAATATGAGTCTTTAAAATTACTCCCAGTAGTTATTAGATTCGTAATTTTTATTACATCTTAGAAATAATTTAATGCCGAAATTGGTAAAATTAACCACCCTAATATTTTTACAAAATATGAAAAATATAAATGTATCTACTACCTACATAGGATACAAAAATTGTTATATCCATTTGTTACGGTATTATTTACACTAGACTGCATTTTAAGTAAAATGTTTATTAAATTTTTGCAATATTCTGTTTTTCTGTGTTTTTAATTTTTCTCTCAATTTAAATTTGTTTCTTTGACTGAGTGTGTACCTATATGTTTTATAAGGAAGTATTACTGCCAAATAGAAAAATATATAGAAACTGATTGCTAGATTCATTTTACTTTAGAAAATATATTATTTTGTGTATTTATAATATGATTTCAGTTTCATTCTATTTTTTTTAAATGTATTTTTATTTTTTCAGATTTTTTTCTATATCATTTTATTGTTCATTCTATTGTCCATACTATTTGTGTTTAAAAATATTTTTGATTTTTGTGAATTTAAAATACCTAAGAGTCGTCCTGTCAGTTTGCCTGCTGTGCGTGTGTCTGAGTTTAATTTTATTTTTTGGCAAGCATTAAAGATAAAATTTGTTAAAACAATTTGAATTGAATTTCCTTTAAAAATTGAGCAAACACACACACATATAACAAATGAAATGATATAATGGTGTTTGATAGTTTGAGTTTTAGTTAGTTTCTGGCAAAAAATTGTGTATGAGAGTATTTAAATCGTATTATATTTCATTTTGTCCAGTTATCTAGTTATTTAGATTTGTTTTTATACATTTGAAGTCTCTATTGTTTAAAGGATTTGTTTTCTTTGTTTTTTTTTGTTAAAATCTTTGAAATAGAAACAACATTGTTGCCAAAATAATTGTCATTTTTAATGTTACACCAGGAGAAAAATATGTTTATGAAAACAAATAGCAAAAAATTCAATGCTATTATAGTCAGTATTATAAACGGGTTTTTAGCTTTTTTACTCATTACTTTTCAATATAAGTTTTTGAATTCGTTCAATTTATTATTCGATATTATTATATCCATATTTTTTCTTCAAGTGTAGTTTAGTTTTATTGTTAGGACCATCATGTTAATGGTGTGTAAGATTTGTTACATATCCCTTAAGAATGTTTTCTTTTTTCGAAAATGAAATTTAAATTAAAATTCTTTATAACAAGCGTTAAATTTGTATTTTTATTAAAACATACGCATACAGCTGCAATTACTTTGTTTTACACACAGTTACACTTTTATATTTTTTCATAATTTAAACTAAAAGTGTGTGTAAATATTAAATAAGAAATTTAAAAAAGTGGTAACAATTCAAACACATTCGTTTGAGGCTTTTCCATTTCATTTGTATATCATACTTTGTATTTATTATTATTTTTTGTCAAAAAAAGGATAATCACCATAAACTACCCTGAGGATGTATTTAGCTTAAAATACAACAAAATCTAAACACGTGCACTGCGGATTTCTTCATCATTTACTAGAGCCTTCAAACCAGAAGCAAACAAAAAAAAAACATTTTAAATTCGATCATTCTTTCTTTTAAAGTCATTTATTCCTGTTTGATCCACTCTAACAGGGGTGGAAAAATATTTTAAAATTTTTGGTTTTGGTTAAAAAAAAATCTGTTTCGCAAACACATGCAAGTTTACATTTACAATATAAAAACACACACACAAGTTTCTCACACAATTTAAAAAAAATATATATATAACTGTACAGGGGGTTTTCTACAAATTACCGCATAAATGGCCTGAATGTAAAATAAAAATCAAGTAAATGCGCTTTTTATGCATAAAAAATCCATTCTCGTATTAGAATAAGGATTATGGTGCTCTTGCCAGACAAAGGATACATTACCTTTCCTCTTACACTTTAGTTCAGTTTCAGTCTTTGTTACTGTTGTGCTTCTGCTTGCAATTAATACATTTTATGTCAGCACCCTTCTTGCAACGGTCTTTTATTTTTTGTATTTTAGTCATACATCTCTTTGTTGTTTTGTGACATTATGGCTTTTTTTGTTTGACAAAGAGTTGATGTTGCAACCGCTTTTGTATTTTTAGTATCACATGCCCTGACATGTCATGTTTTGCCGTTAAGGGATATTTTGCCTTTCAGGACTAAGCTTAACACTAAAATAAAAAAATCCTTTAACCAGGAACAAGTAGTTTATCCAGTTGTCTTCTATTTGAATGGGCGTGTAAAATTGGCAGACAAATGTTTAGTTTTTATGGAAATTAGAAATTTTTGTAATTTTTCAAATTTGTTTTAAAATGTTTTATTTGATTTTTTCATGTGTTAAGCATTTAAATTATGTGTTTGCAGCATCCCTTAAATATTTTAAAACACTTTTTTCAGAGTCATTTTAAAAATTTTAACTGGAAAAAAACTGTAATTTTTAATTAAAAAATATTTGTTTGTTATGAAGTTAAATGAAAACCCTTAAATGTTATTTTTTATTTGTAAAACTGATTATAGAAATGTGTCTTAAGGGGATTGTGGCAGCTTATATTCAAAATTTTAAGGCGTTACCAAGAAGATGATTTTAAACATGCATTTAAATTTTTGCTGTGTTATTAGTAATCAAAAAATATGAATTTTTTATCTTAATTTTACGATTTTTAAACTTAAGAGGATTATAATAATCAACTCATAGAAAATGGTTTCAATCGGTTTGAAATTTCTTACTGTAGAATTTATAAACAAATTTATTTGTTTACAATGTAAGGATTTTTTTTAATATTTTCCTGTTTTTTTATTATATTTTTATAAGAAATAAAACAAAAGGATCGTACAATTGTCATAAATATTGTCTTAATTGTATAGCTATGTATTTATTAAGATATTAAAAAAAATTGAAGCTTATTCTCTTTTTTAAAAGTTTAGATGCCTAAAAAAAATGAATAAATAAATAAAAAAATAATTTCAATTATTTTATACATTTAAAGTTATATTGATTTTTACATTTGTATAAAATATTTTAGATAGAATGATAATAAAACTTGTTAGTGGAGCATTGAGTAATAAAATATAATACTAAATATATAATATTACTGTAAAGCCGGGTTTGAATCCGAAAAGTTGTCGTTGTCGGACAAAAATAAGTAGTTATTTACTTAAAAAGTGAGTACTTACACTTTTTCCCAATACTACTTACTGGAAAATTTAACAGTTTTCATATAAAAACAAAAATATTCACCTAATGGACTTCTACGGCCTTTAAAGGGTTAATTAACATATACAATATTTGTGATTATTTATTTCTCATTTGTAATTAAATGCATAAAATTTCAATTTCATGGGTAAATATTTTGTTTTATTGTTTAGAACAAAAACACCACAAAAAAGTAAATTGCTAAATATATATACATTAAATATAATAAATACATATATGTGTATTTTCATAATGAATTGTTTTACAATTTGTCATCATTTTGTGGAGAAAAATAAAACATACACTCAGCTTTTCAATGATTTCAAATCAACAATAAAATCTCATTTGAAATTCGAATTAAAAATAAATTTAAAGCCAAGTGCATATAAAACAAATACATTTTTTAAATTGCAAATTAATGTTTAAAATTCTTATTTTAATTAGTAGTATTCACAGTTTTGTAATAATAAAATATCTAAATGAAAAATATGGGAATGGTTTGAAGCTGGGTGCTGGGTGAAGCAACCACCGAAATGCGCATAGGAACTAGCTTATCTTCAATGATACGTTTAGTATTTTTAATAATAAGTATATAACTTAAATTAAACTATAGGTTTGGGAATAATTTATACATTAAAACCCAAATTATTCAACGAAAATACTTTTTGTTGCTTAGATCATCATTTGGTAAAAGAGAATAAATAAAATTAACACAATTAATAAAATAGTTCTTTTGGGAGAGCATCGAAACATATTAACAGATTTTCAGTTACTACAATTAAAAATTAAATAAATTGACTATTAAAAAATTTGTTGGGACAACTAAATAGTTTGTTTGTTTAAAAACAAATGATCGGCAATATTTAAGAATATTTTAAAATAAATTTGTTTGAATTTAAAAAAAAATAATTAAATAATCTTTCTTTTTTATTTTAGGTAAGTGGAAATTTATTCTGTAAAAAAACAATACAATTTAAAATAAGTAAGTAAGTACGTAAGGCAATAATTATAATAATCAGTTTGTGGAATACGTGATGAGAAAAATGCGTCATTAAACACTAGTTATTTTTACTATCAACTAGTTATGCCTAAAACCTTCTTTAGACTAATTCGCATTGACACACCCTTGTTAAATTTATCAAATTAGGTTAGTAGGTAGTTCCAGTAGTTATTTAAGGATATATTATAGAGGGTAACTTTGATACTTCAAACTAATCTCCATTACTAGTAATCAAAATGTGTAGCAACTTGTTTTGTTTGATTTAACTTAGTTTTTTTTTTTTTTAATTAAACAATAAAAGAACATTTGTAGTACACTTGTGTTTCTTGTCTAATAATAAATAATGATGAATTTTTATTGTAGGAAACAACTTTTGTTTGTTAAATTTCCAACTGAAATACAAAAGTTAATCAAGCATAACAACGTTTAGTGTATTTAAAAGTTAAATAGAGAAAAACAAATAAATTCCAAATAAAAAATACAATAAAATTGATTTGTTTGAACATGTTTTTTTTTTTTTTTTTTGTTTAAAAGTGGTTGGCTGTAGAATTTTTTGCAACTATTTACACTCACACTGAGCTGTTACAAGTGTTTAAATTGAAAAAGGAAACTATATAAATTGAAAAATACAGACACAATAAAAAATAAGTTCACCCTCTTTCCTAGACTCAAGTACTTACTAAATGTCAGTTTTGTTACCCTAATCGAAATGTTAAAGTCAATCAGCCAAAGAGATACTGAATCGGTAGTAAACTGAACAATTGACCAAATGTAATGAAATCAAATCAAATAAAATATTAAATAAATAACTGTGTAACTTGGAACAGTGGTTGGCATATATAGCCAGCAGGGGTTGAGTGTAAACAGTAATTTTTACTAAACAGCGAGAAAGTTGATAAAAAAATTTAAAATAATACCAAAAATTCAAGACAAAAATTGAAAAAGCTCTTTAGTTCTTACTGTAAAAATCAAATTGATTTCCTCTTTGTGTTGAACCCTTAGCTGGAAATTTGTACTTCCACTAGGAATCCACAAAATGGTAGTAAAACTACCATAAAAAACTACTTAAATACAAAATTTGAAACACTTGTTACTATTGAAACTAAATAGTGTTAAAAGTATCAATTAAATAGCAATCAATAGATAAAATTCATAGATTTTGCACAACTTAAATTACCAGCTGTTATTTTGCTTTAATAAGGGAAAAGACAGGGTGAGGGCTTGTAGAAGCAAAAAACGTAAAAAGAAACAGAAAATCATGACCATTTAATATTAATTGTTGTAATCACACGTTATTCTTATCCTGATTTTATATTTGAACTAACTGTAGAAAAAAAAAAACACACGCACACACCAAAAATAGATAAAATACCATTAAAAAGTATAAAAAAAGTTAAACAAAAGACATTAATTGACAGTTATTGATTTAACTTGGTGTCGTTTAGCTCTTATTGTTGTTGTTCCTGCTGTTGCAAAGGAATTTGGCTAAAAGACAAAGTAATTTAAGTTGAAAGTTTATCTATAGCAACATAAATTTAACAATTTAAAGCATCCACGTTTATGGATTTTCATTTAAAAGTTAAAATAAAGTTTATTTTCTCTTTGCCAATCAACTACAAAAATAAGTCTAACTTTATAGTGACTTTTAGGTTTAAAGTCATCAATAAACCAGCAAACTTTAGCAAGAATACGTTGATAATATACATAAGTGCTTTTAACTTAAAGAAATAATATATTTAATTCATGGAAATGTGTGCTGGGACTTTTCACTTACGAATATGTTTAAGTTTACAGGCGTTAATAACATTTAAAATTTATTACAGTCTACTTTTAGGCCGTAATAACACTTTAAAATTTATGAAGCCGGTTTTTTTCAGACTTTTTTAGTTTTTCTATACTTAATGGCATAGGACCATAAAAAGTTGCTTGCTAGTTGTGAATACAGGAGTAACATACAATTTCTTTTTTCTAAAAATATAATTTTGAATTGAAATAAGAAGCAAATACCTTTATCGCCTTAGAGGTTTCTTTTATTTAAGTGCTTATATTATTTTTCGTAGAAATGTGAAAGCTTTTTTGTTATATGTTTAAGTTACCATTCGAATTAAAGGTCAAAAGTTAAGCAATTTGAATAATAAATTTTTTTTTCTTTTAAGCTCGGAAGTATGCTATAAATTATAACAAATGTACTTTGTTGATCAGTTGTTGATAACTAGATTATAATTTATTTTTAAAAATTTGAAAAAAAAAAAATTATAGTAATTGCATTTTTTTAATCTTATAAAAATCTGAATTTTACACGATTGTTAGATTTATCAGATTAATTTTACACTCTTTTACCCATAAAAATTTCTTAATTTCATTTTCCTCAATATGAATAAACCACCTTTCAAGGTTAAGCTATCAATGTCGACATTAAGAAATTAAAAGTTACAAATATTTTTTAAACCATAAAGTTCTTGGCCAATTGTCCTCATTTCATGGAGTGCAGAACACAAACGAAGAAAATTAAAAGTGTAAAACTGTCAATCATTGTGTTTGTTGCTAAACATTCCCATTTTCAGTGTCAACTTGTTAAAATAGCCATGATTAAGAAGAAAACGAAAGGGGGTGAGTAACAGAAGAATGGGTGCTTTCTTTAAACACCCAGTATTAACAACAGTTTAAAAACAAACTTCTCTTACCAAAATTTTAAAATATTTTTTCATACAAAAAGAAAATTCTAAATGATTTTGTTTGTTTTTGCCTCCCGACTATATACGTTAACAAGGATACATGGGGATGTTGAACGAGAAAAAAACACAACTAAACATGTCTTTAGATTTTATTTTTCATTTTTATTTTCTTTCCTTTTTACGGTATTTGACATGTATTTAAAGGTTACGACGACAACAACAAAAGCAACAACTTGAAAAAATATTAGTTCTCTTTGTTAATGTTATTTAAAATTCATTAAATGATTTCTGTTTGTATTTAAGTTTCTTTTTAAAGTTTCTTGTTTTTTTCTTCAAATATCACAGTACATATTTACAAGAAAAAATCTAAAGAGTACTTAAGCTCATTATTTAGTTGATTGTCAAATATGTTTTTCAAAACTTTTCAAGTGTAAATTTAAGCGAATTTTTCCATTCAGTTCTTGTTTGCAAAATCAGCTTAAATGATATAACAAGTATTGAAATAAAAACTCATATTTAAATTTTTCCAGAATTTATATCAGAGATGAAAGGTTACAACCAAATAACTAACTTTTTTTTCATTTTCAAGGTATAAAATTTCTTATATATAATATGTATATAATATGTAAGTGGAATATTTAAGTTACTGCCTATCAACATTTCACCATTTTTTAGGTAATTTGTTTTATTTAGTTTAAAGACAGTTAAAATAATGCCACAATCAAACAATTTTTGCAGTAATAATTTCCTGGTAATAAATATTTTTCTACTTTTCTAAAAGCCACTTAAAAGTTTCTTTAAACTCAGGAAGTTAAAAAGTCAAGCAATTTCTCCAGTAATTTTTCCCATTTTACATTGTTGTTGGGACTTTAATAAACATTTATGTTATTGACATCAGAAAGGTCCTTTGCAACAAAAAAAATACATAGTGATGTTTATAAAATATTGAAAACAACAACTACAATCATCCTGTCCAATGTATAATATTTTGTTAAGAAAAATGCCATTTTACCTTTTTTTGTTTTTGCTTGCTAAACCATGCTGCTTTTAAACAACAACATGTTGTTAGATCTTAATATGTTGTTGCTTTTATTTTACTGTCCAAACTGTCGTAGATGTCAAATGAATATAACAACAACTTTGAGAACTACGAAAAAAAGTATCTCTCCCCCACTTTACTAAAACATTTTTTCTAGATCATTTTTAATATTAAACATTTTTTCTTTAACTGATTGGTTTTTCTAAATTTTTGTCTTGTTTCCTTTTTTAGTGTCTTTCTATCTAAAAGAACAAACAATTTTCTTTTATTTATTTATTATTTTTTTCAATGTCATCGTTTATCAAATTGTTGTTAAAGAATAAAAATAAAAAAATACCGAAAAAGACTGTAACAACCTAGAGAAAGGAGAATGACACATCAAAATAAATTCCTAAAAAATAGCAGAAAAAATGGGAAAAAATTACAAAATTTTTTACAAAACATAAAAGATACCAGATACTAAAAATGTAATAAAAGAAATTTTAATTTCTCAAGACACATGGTGTCATCTCAAATGATCAAATTGTAAAGTAATTAATTAAGTATCATTTTATTTTGGGTGTTGTTAAAAAAAAAGCACACACACACTAAAAATAAGTAAAAATAATAATATTAATTTGCGTAAAATCTAGAATTTCATGTTTTAAGTAAAAGTGTAGGAGAGTATTAAGCTAAAATTAATGTTTTATTGGAAATACTTTACACCTGTACAGGATGGGTATGGTTGGGTTTTGGTGAGTTTAGTTACCGCAAATAAGTTATGGAATTTTCCACTCATTTAAAATGACTTGAAAAATTTATTTTTAGACAAGTCATGGTAAATTATATTTCTTCCTTTTTTAATAGAAATATTTCCCATACAGGAAATATTGCATATTTTAACCACAAAGTATGCAATATATTTATTTTAAATTCACTTGATATTTGCTTAGTTGTCTAACAGCTGGCAATAGATTAAAAATTGTTTTATGATTTAGAAAAAAGTAAGAGAATTTTAAAATTTATCAGAGCATTTTTGTTTAGTTGATTTCAATAATTTAATTTTCTACGAATGGATATTTATTTAGAAAATTTATGAAGATTGAGTTTAGTATCTTAACAAAATTTTGGAATTTGATAGAAAAATCCAAGTAAACTGTACTACAAGTTAATATTGTCTCAAGATAATTTCATTTTTTTTAAATCCCTCTTTCGTCAAAGAATTGAGATTTTTTAATTATTTTTATGATTAAACCCCATTTTCATCGTATCTAGTTATTTTTTAACTTTAAGTTATATTGACAGTTGTCATATAAAAATTGTCTTAACTGAAAGAATAACTATCAGTTTAACGATAACTGGAGGTGGTGAAAATGAGAGTAAAATCATTTACATTTTATAAAATCCTGTATTTAAATTTTCATTTAGAAAAAATAAGTCAAATTTTAATTAATCATTTTTCATAATAGCATCAAATTTTTAAACCCCTTTAGAGGTTTGCATTGAATTTTTTGTGTGGGGTTTACGCCTCTTTTTGTTAAAAACTAGAGTGGGAAATTTTTTATATGAATTAAAATAATTAGGAAAAGAAAACACACAACAAAAACAACATATTTATTTAAAAAATTAAAAAAAAACAGAAATACTTAAGATAAATACAAGTACAATTATTAGCATAATAATATGTAGATATGATTTGACTAAGAACAAACACATACAAACATATTTATGTTTGTATTTGTTTGTATGTATGTGTGTATTTTTTAATATATGTGTTGTTAATTAAAATAAGTAGGAGTATGTGTATGTATATTTAATTAACTTATTGTATTTATCTTAAGAAGCATTAAATTTATCACAGCATTTAGGCTAATCACAATGTAGTCGTATATGCTTAAGAAACACAGAGAATCTAAAATTATTTTAAACCATATATCTGAGTGTTTGCAACTTGTGGATTCAGAACAATTACCAAAGATTTGAAATTGTCTACGGAGAACATTCTGCCAAACTGTAATAACCTTACAAAATCAACAAAACTTTTTGCTGTCTAAATTAGACTAGGCATTTTATCATTGTATATCTCTTAGTACATACTGCAAACATACTTAAAATATTCTTTCTTTTCAATAATTTACTTCGTGTTTTCTTCTTCCTACTACGTCCATAATAATTATTAATTTATGCAATTCGCGCAAAGTTTATGCAAACAATTCTAATTTGTTTACACAATGAAAAACAAATCAAGTATGTAAATTATTTATATTTATATTATTTTTCAGTTATTTTTTTTTCTTCTGCTGTTTTTAGCTACTCAATTGTATCTAGCACCAGTATCGCCCTTCATCCTCATACTACTCTTTTATCCATCAAATTGTTGATATGAGTATAAACAAAATGCCAAAGTTTTTTATATTATTACTTATTCTTGTACGTCTTATTTTGCTTCTAAAGACGCATTTAATGAGTGTTTTATTTACAAAGTTGATCGTTCTAATGGAGCAACAGAGCAACAAGAGTAACAATAATAACAAATATATTTTTAAGTGTGGCATATTTAAATATAAATTGAATGGGCCTAAAGATTAAATAAAAAATCAATAAAATTAAAATTTTTAAATTACCTTCGTGTGACCTCCAGTAGGTTAGTTCTAATGTGTTCTAATGTGTTAGACCTTAGGTGGTGAGTTCGATTGTCAACTGAGGCACTGTTTAAGGAGCGGGCAATAGGTCCGATAGGGGCCTATGTGTTTTTCTTCGTATTTGATGTACGTATATACATAAGTATGTAAATACTTTAAAGGACTTGATAATTAAAACCAATTGAATTGAATTATATTTTCCTTTAGAATAATACATATTAATATTTTCACTTATTTATTAATTAATTGCAACATTTTAAAAACGTCATAAATAAAAACAACAAAAATTATGGTAAATGAAAGGAAAAAATCCAAAATAAAACTGTTGTATTTAAAAATTAACAATATCAATTATATGTATTTATAGAGGATTTAATTAAATGTTTATTTATTGCATTAAACTTGTTATAAATAAACAAATAAATATATTTTTTAAAGAAATTAATATGTAAACAAATGTAATTCCATTTCATTAAAGTTATTTTTTAACAAACAAATTAATTTATAACAAAATGTATGAAATTTTACTAAAGTGTTCTTCGGTAATACCCTATAATATGTCTTGCAGCAGATTAAGGCCATTTTGTTTGATTTTTCTATTATTCAATTAACAGTGAGAGAACTTTTATTCTCACTCTCATCTTTGCTTAATGGTGTCTATAATCAATAATTGATATTATGAAAGCCTACCTTGGGGCTGTTTATATAATTTCGATTATTATACAATATTTTAATTACGCTTTACAATTTAACTTATTTTTTATGTTTAATTAACCTACATGCGTTTTATATTCAAATAAATAAAGGCAAAAAATATGTTATTTTTCTTTCCCGAAGGCATAGAAATTTATTATTTCGCATGTTTAGTTTAAATGAAATTTTAATATAAATATTAATTAATTTAAAATAAACACTAGTTTACTTAAAATACTAATAATTATGCTATGTTAACTTTAAATTTTAATAAAAGCATTAAGTTTTTTAATTTCTTGTTTAAACTGCCTAAAAGGTATGCTATATTTTTTTAAGCTATTATTATTAGTTTAGTGCCATACATTGCAAAAGTCGACATTGCTGTTAGATTTAATTTTAACTGGAATTGTTATTTGTATCAATTATTAATATATTATTAATAAATATACTATTTGTTATGTATTACTTAAATGGATGAAAGTCGGTGTGTGTTGTTGTTGTTATTTCATGTTTTATTTTTTAACAAACATTTTTATTGCAAAATACCAATATTTGTATGTATGAATATATTGTATATAATTAGTGAACTAATTATTTATAAATTATTTATTTATTTGTTAATTTCTCAAAAAAACATGACAATAATAAGTACAACAAGTAACTACATATAGGTATGTATGTGTGTTAATATTGACATATTTGTTTTATTTGTTAAATATTTATTTATTTACCTTCATGTAATTGTTTGATATTTTTTAATATAAATTTTCAATAATAACAGGACGTTAGATTTGATTGCAGCAATAATATATAAAAACTTTTTTTCTTAGCATTTTTATCAATTTAATTAAGTGGTAATAAAATGTACATAATAATAAATATTAATAATAATATTCAATTTATTTTATTGATATCTTATTTACATTCATATATGTACATTTGTCGTTAGAAGGAAGAATGTACATACTGTTGTACTTAACATTTTTTTCTTTGCTAACATAGCTATACTTACATAAATATAAAAACATTATTTTAAAATTTATATATTTCACTTGTGCTAAAAATAGCATAACATTCTAATATGACATGGAATTTTAAGCCGTTATTGTCATAAGTCTCCGTCGCATAAAATTGTCTAAATTATTATATTTTTAAAAGTTAATTTCATAACAAACAAACCTTGACTTAATTTAGACAGGATTCTATATATTGGCGCTTCTAAATTTGCTTGAAAATTTATACATTTTGATTTAATTAAAATGAAATATATCTTTTTTTATTTTGGCTAAATACGTTCACACTACCATACTCCCAAGAGTCATGGCAACAGTAATAAATAATATTTTATTCGACTGACAATGCGGCGATGATGGGAAATCATTATGAAAAATTGTGTTATCACACATACACGCATAATACCAACACACACTCTCAATGATGGGATCAAAAATATAGAAAATGAATGTCACAAACATTTGAATATACATACATACATATGTTATTTATATGTGTGTGAATATCGGGAAAAATCCAAGTCACAAATGAAAATAAACAAACCCCAAACTGAACCCAAATATACTATAGTTGAGTTGCATGTAGCAGCGTTGGTTTGATGCATGTTGTGTTGATGTGATGTTAATGTTGTTATTGCAGCAGCTCTCATGGCTGTTATTTGTTGTTATTATTATTGTTGCTGTTGGGCTTGAATAACAAACCACACAGATACACATAACTATACACACATATGTATTTGCTGTAGTATTGTATAAGAAAAACACAAACATTAGTTGCAAATAACAACAGCACCAAAATGTTGTCATGCAGCATGAGATTGTGACTGTGAATAAAACTTCAAATAAATGAGAAATAACAACCACAAATTGTAACATTAAATGTACACAAAGACAAATATACACTCATACGCAAATGTATTCATGAATGCTTACGAGAATAGTCGAAAAAGTTCTTTAGTTAGTCCAAACTAAAGTCTAGACAATATTCCAGATATTTATCAAGTCCATACTATAGTCTAGTGTTAATTTAGTCCAGACTAGTCTATACTCAAGTCTAAAAGACCGATGACAATCATGTCTGGTAAATTAGAGAATAAAGTTTATTATTATATCGTCTACACTTAACTTAAAAAATTTTCTATTTCAGCATATAATTTTAACCTTGTTGTATAGTCTAGTTCATAGTTCATGCTACATAATAGTTAAGTCTGAAATCCACGCTATAGTCTAGTTTATAATTAAAAATATAGAATAGTCTAGTCTATAGGTTAGCCTTTAATCCAGATGCGATTCAAGTCTATATTCCAGAATATGAAGAATCCAAAATTTTTGCAAAAATATCTGTAGACTTCAACTTATAACTGAGTACTTCTATGAGAAGAAATTTACTTATATTGGTATTTGATAAATATGATAATGTTATAGAATTTCGTTACCAAGTAATTTTTTTGTTTGATCTATTAGAATCTTTAAAAGTTATCTCTTAAACTTTTAAAACCTCCCTCGTACATTCTCACAATGCAACCATAGAACACATACACATTATACACTCAAATTAATGTCACAAAATGTGATTTTGTGTTTGTTTGTTGTTTAGTTAAAAAAAAAACAAATACAAATTGCCAAAAAACCATACACACATACATACATACATACATACATACATACATACATACATACATACATACATAAGTACATACATACATACATACATACTCACATATTTTTAAGAGAAAAAGACCCACTGAAATATTTCAGAAAAAGAAAACTCTAAAGGACTATAAAGTGGTAACGTTACCAATATTTACATAAAATACAACTATAGGAAGTGCAACCACTTATGCAATAAACACATACACACATTTCATATACTTTGGAAATTTCCTGTAGTTCCGTTTAATGATTACTTTCTAAAGACTTCTACAAAAATATAGTCTTCTTCTAGAATTCTTAAAGCCGTGGTTCACTGTTGTCAGATCTTACAACGTTGTCAGTAAA
Source organism: Lucilia cuprina (assembly GCF_022045245.1). Classification (NCBI taxonomy): domain Eukaryota; kingdom Metazoa; phylum Arthropoda; class Insecta; order Diptera; family Calliphoridae; genus Lucilia; species Lucilia cuprina. The sequence continues at coordinate 37,225,406 of NC_060950.1, forward strand.
ATGTACAGAAAATGCCTAACAATCGTCCGGATTTAATTTGTTTTTTTGCAAATTTTGTCTTGACAATATTGCAAGACAAAATTTGTAAGTTGACACTGTTATTGACATTTTTTGCACATTTTGCTGCCAACGTTGTAAGATCTAACAACCGTGTATACATAAGATTAGAAACGATAGAGTGATATCAAATACAAACTTAGCCATTTGCGAAAAATAAAAAAATAGCCCTTATAAAACTACTGGGTATTTTGCATGTAAATATGAGAGCATGACTCATGTTTATGTTTTAAATGATTTTACTACTTATGATTACAGTGATGATGATGACAGCATCATCGTCATTTATTTTTTTTATTTACTGTTACCACTTAAACAACGCTACTGCTGTTGCAACTTCGTTATTTTTGCTAATGGCATATAAATATAGTGGCAAAAGTTTTTTTGTATATCGTCAACTGAAACGACAAAGGGTCGTAAATTATGAATTAATATGCTGGATGAATTGCAAAACTCTACTTATAAATCATTTAGAAATACATACAAGCAAAAAATTACTTTTAATATTAGTAATAGGCTTTTGCATTTTAGTGGTTGATATTAAAGCAAATATGACAACCAAATATATCGATAAAAATTAAAAACATAAAAAATGAAGTTTATGTAACAAAATAAAGCACTTTGTGTAAAAATACATGCATGTTGGTAAAAAAAATGCATAAAGAAACTAAATGTAAAGAAAAGGGGGTGTGTGTGTGTGTGGAAAAAATAACAAATAGAAAATCACAAAAAAGTATTAAAAAACTAAACGTTTTATACTTATATGTATGCGGTTTATATTTATGCCTGATGAGGTTTTTCAAACGTTTTTGGTAACTACCATGAATGTTTTGAAATGTCATTAAGGACAAAATATGTGTAAACATTCAATACATCTTTATGGCAACAAATACATACTTACATTTCTTTACATCCTTAAACACACATGCATGCATTCAGCTTGAATGCATAAAATGATAGTGAGAAATAAAGCCTCTAGAGGCAGAAATAGAAAATGGAAAAAATAGGAAAAATAACAAATATATACTTTATGGATGTTTAATATTGCAAACACTCAAACAAATACACACAAATGTACTCACACAATACCACCAAAGGACATTTATAATGTTGTGTATGTGGCGGTAGAATAAATTTCAAGTCTGTTAACAGGATAACGACATTTTTTTTGTACTTTTTCTTCTGCCATTTGTTGATATCAATATACATATGTATGTGTATTGTTTTATTTACGATGCATAAACACTCTCACAAATGCACTAAAATGTAGAAGAAATGGGTTTTTTAAATATCGTTAAATTAAGTTTTTTTTTTAATCCTATAAATGGCAATTTTAAAAATGGGAAAATCTCCTTAGTATGAAATTTCCATATAAATATATGTTTAATTCACAATTGATGTTGTAACGTTATATGTCATAAAATTTGATTTTTATATTATTTAATATAAAATTATGTTTAAATTGAGAATATTTTTGAAATTACTATTTTATATTCAATGTGGAATGTACAGAGAAGATTAAAAAATTTCAAAAGTTGTTTAAAAGTTATTACCCTAATGTACATGATGTGCATTTGATTTGAATTTGACATACATTTCTGCATATCATTTTTTTAACACTTTCACGCATACGCACACCGATGTGCGTTATTTTGAGTTCACTATAACAGTAAATGGTTATTTCTAAAGAAAAATACGTTTTTCATTTTCAATAAAAATGATCGATATACGTCAAAAAAAACTGTGTGTGAAGTCATATCCATAATAAGTCCAACAATTTAGTTTTGTGCTTGAAAGGGTTAATGAAATATATTTTATGATTTACTTTGTAAAATGTATTCATGGTTTTTTGTAATTCAAATGCACTAAAGTTAAAGTAAAATATTGTGAGAAAAAAAGTTTTCAATGAACAGTGAAGAATATTTTATACTTAGAAATATGCTTTATTATTCGATGTTAGAACTTTATTCATGTTTAACATTAATGACCGTTATGATCAGCTTTTATATTTTAAAGTTTCAGTAGTATTTTTTAGAAATTTTATTAAATACATATTATTATTTGTAATAAATTATAAAATTTAGTCTAAAGTAAAGATTAAAATAAACTACAGAAGAAAAGTTTTAAATCATATTTCAAATACATTAATAGTTATTCGTGTCTACTCTAAAATTAATTCACAGCATAAGAAAAATATCTCTTAAATTAAGCACAAAAAAAAACTTAAAAAGAAACTATATAGGTCAACGGAAATTTCTAACACTAAATTAATTTAAGTGGTTATTATTTTCATAATAAAACAAATATATAGCTCTAAAAATATTTTATATAAATTTAGTCTTAATAAAAAGAGCAACAAACAAACCGCATCTTAAATTTGAAATAGTTAAATATTGAATCACTGTTTTGTTTGATTTTTTTTCTACTTAAAAAAGTATCTTTAAGTGAATCATACATTTAAGGTGATTGGCTCAATGTTGACTAAAGAGAAATAGTATTTATTATTTACAGGGGTTTACACCTTAATTTTATTAGTTTAAATATCATCAGTAGTTTTGATTGATGTGTGTAAGACAGTAAAAGTACAAGAGGTAATAAAATAAATCTTAAATGACATAAATATTAAATGTCAAATACAGAAGATGTTTTAGTTTATTAAACTAAAAAAGACTAGAAACTTATTTTAAATTAATTAAAAGTTTACTTAAAGAGCAAAGACAGACATTATATTGTCTGTAAGATATTTTTAATTTTAAATTGGATTTATTTTTCGGAAATGTTAAACAAGATTTTTTGCTATTTGGTCTATTAATTCTAACTTAAATTAGGTCAATTTTAAAATGAACATAAAAAACACTTGTTTCAACAATTTAAATTGCAATATCTTTTATTAAAAAAAGTATTTAGAATTGAAAGGAAATTTGTAAAAAAAATTGTCAGCCAGTCATACTTGAATCAGTCACTCAAACTTAAGAAATCTTCTATCTTGTTCATGTTCAAGTGCTTTGAAAAATCATTTTATGACATTGAAATTAAATTGTCTGCAACAAACGGAACTAAAAAGATTTCAAACCAACACTTAAACACATGTACTTATATATGTATGTGTATACGCATTTTTAAACACAAACTTACTTACTTACTAGCAACAACTACAACATACACATACATTTCATAATACAGACAGAGAAAAATGTCAATAGTAATGTTTTTAACATGGTTGTTGCAATTATATTATATAAAATTGAAGCAAACAAGTATATGCTTGCAACATCTTGAAATATCAGACAAATTTATAAAAATGATTGTGACAAACATATGTTGAAGACTTAATTACTTCCTACAATTATGGATGTAGACATATTTTTTTCTCTAAGTGTAATTTTGCATACACAACAAAGGAACTACAAAATTTACAATGTTTTAGGGAGGACTACTAAATAGGGAAGCCAAGAAGGGAAAACGAGTGTGAAGAGTGAGAGAGAAGATATGTAGTAGATATGAATATAAAAGTGCATTAAATGGAACAGATGTTAGAATGAATTTGAATTGTAAATTCGAGTGCACATTCATTCAATATTTTCAAAATCATCATCATTAACATCATCATTACCACAATCTTGCTTTGGCATTTGTACAGCAGGTTAATTTTTATTAAGCCAATGCAGCAACAACTGCAAAAACAACTTGTATTTAAGAAGTGACACTTGTACTTTAAAATTTTCAATACACACACATACAAAATCTTCTGAAGTTCAGGGTGAATTACGAAAAACTACACAGTACATGACAACAAGCTAAATGCACTTAATGTGGATTGGCATTTTTTTCTGGAAATATTTTCTTAAAGACAACACGTTTTTAAATTAGAAAACTCACTTTAATATTTGGCTAAACACGTGTAAATTTAAATTCATTTTCCTTTTCTTCTCTTAATACTGTAATTAATTAAACTGCATTTGATTGGTTTGTGAAATTTTAAAAGATTCATTTCAATTTTTTATAGTTTGTTTTGAGAAAAATGTCTTGTGAAAGTGGGGTTTTTTAACATACACGCTTTACTTACATACCTTTTTCAACTTTATTCATTTAGCTTTTTATTTTGCTCGAAAAAAACAATCAAACAGACACCAACCAACAAATAAAGCCAAAAGAAACAGAAGCCAAAGAAAACTACACTTTTACAGGCATAAAGACACCAAATAAACACAAAGTTACATAGATATTATGTACATATAGTTGAACAAATACAATTGTGCTAAATACAGTACAACGCAACACAATATTTAAAGTAGTTGTCAGTAAGTTTTTTATATACTCGTAGAGTGAAATCATGCGTAAAACTTAATATAAGACATGTCTTCTTTACCATTCACTTGTAAAGTCTATCTGTGTACTTTTGTATCTATGCATGTGTTTACTTTTTCTTTCAGTATGTGTGTGTGTGTTTTTTTTCTTTTGTTTATAAGACTCAAGTCAGAGTTGTCTTTTTATTGCAGCTACGTCTTCTTCTTAACATCTTGAACGTTGTTTTTTTTTTCCATCAACATCGTCATAAACTAGTGTTGAATACAGCTTTTCATACGGATGTTGCTACAAATAAATATTACAACTACATTTGTGTCTCATAAAACGTTTCAGTTATAATCTGACTAGATCTGTTCAAGTTTTCATAAATTTTATAGAATATACTCTTGAGTTTATTACAATACTTTTAGTTTACTACAGCAATTTTTCTCTATTTTTTCATTTAAAAATAAAGCATACTTATAGGCTGCATGAACAACAACTCTCTCATCCACTCTATTTTACTTGATGGTTTAACTGTTCAATATTTTTATCTTGTACATTTAGGCTCGGGTGTTTTTCTTTTACATTATATTCAGATATATATAGATTTAATTTTTATTATGTTTGTTGTGAACGCATGAAAGGCCATTAAATATTATGGGTTTCAGTCATACAAACATCGTGCCTCTTTAACAAGAAGGAGAAATCTTTGGGTAAATGTCTTTTCAGCACCTCGTCTTTAAACACGACACGCACTTTTCTTCCATTATATTGTTGTTTTTGTATATGTATTTTACTTAATACTCAAAATACATTCAACCTTAGCAATTTAGATGAGTTTTTTTAATGAAATAATTTCGTATGATTTTCTTTCAACATGTCTCTTTAGTATTTTTTGGGGTTTCATTTCTAAATGTTTAAATGATCCAAACAATTGAATGAAAACAAGTGAATTCAATTGTAACACTCACTCAGGTATTTAGGCATTTATGATGATAAAAACAAAAATAAATAACAAGATCATAAATTCAAAGAAATTTGAAGCAAATTGAATAACAAATATCTTATGAAATTTAATACATGTATGGGTTTGACAGCAAAATATAGCAAATATTGGAATGTTGTTATTTGCAGTAAATGAATGAATATCTCAGTGTTGCATTTCAAGATACAAACACCGACACCAGCCGACAGCAGTCATTGTACTTGAAGTCATGAACTATTTAATAATAAAAGTCATGGCATACCAAAACAGGTATCAATTTTTAAAAGTTCAATGAAATGAAAATTAAAAAATATATATTTTCTTTAAAATAGAAGAATTCAGTAAAGCAAATAATTAGCTACTTTAAGTGCAAACGCTTCTCCTGGCTGTGATATTTTAAACACCCCTGCAAATACATGTTTCGAAACATTAAAAGTGAATGACATTCTTTTTCAAGCTTCATAAAGTTTCAATCAAATTTTCTGTCCTTCCATAAATGCAAATGCATTTGTAGAAATATTTTGATTAACTTTAGTATTTAGTATATTGTTTTTTTATTTAGTACTGGGATAAAAGTTGTTTTTTTAATACTTTTGGGGTTTCTTTAATTAGTTCTTGCAGTTGCCATTGCTGCTTCAAACTTATGACCATCAACAACTTACAACAATTTTTATATTTATAAAATATTTTCATTTTCATTTAACTTGCCTTTTTCACTTCTCCTTTTTTCACTCCCACCGTTTAACCGCAAAAGTACTTGATAAATTTTGAACGCACCAGCAAAAAACACGCAAGAAACTTTCGAATACTTACAAGTTTTGCTTGCCTGGACTTTGGGAAACTTTAGGGGGTTTTAAAGTACTGACTACTTTATCTGCTTAATGGCAATAATTTTGTTGTTGTACTTGTTGTTGTTCACATACTTTCTTGTTGGCACCGAAATACTTTAATATCCAGTGAGTATTGGCATAACTTTGTTAAAGGGAATAAACATTTTATAAGTAGAAAATTTCAAATAATGGCAAATAATTTTACCAATTTTTCTTTCCTTTTTTTTGCTTTATACAGCTTGTATTTTATAAATATGGTCGTCAATTTTAGTTGATGAAAATATTTAAAATTTCATTTTTATGCATATTGTTTTTAAGCTTAAGTAATTCTTTATTTATTTTGTTTTTGTCCTAATGAGGAAAGTCTTTAAGAGCTTCTTTAATTTTTTCGGAAAGAAAATATGTTACACAGGGCTACAAACATAGGATCTTGAGAGATCTTCCATTTCTTTAAAGCAAATTGTTTTATGATCTCTAATCTATATTAAGTAATAAATCTGTGTAATAATTGTTGGCAATTTGTAAAATATTGTTAAATAGTTTTTATTATTAATATGCTATTCATTACAAATTCATATATATTTCCGCAAGTCAACACGTGTTTCTGTTTATGAGCTGTAAATAGAATAATTTTTTATACATTTTTGGTTTTGTTTTCCAGCTACCAGCCACTATTGTGCAACACACTCATACAGGAAGTATTTATTTGACCATTAATATAGAAAACTGTGTTGCAATTCTGATTTTTTTTGGTTTGTGCATAAATCTAAATATAAAAACGCGAAATAGATTTCTTTGGAAGTGAGTCATTATTAAAAAGCAAATTTACTGTACGAATGGCGAACGAATAAATTTTTGTTTAATTTGAAACTTTCTCTTTATGGAACAGTTTAATTAAGCAAGATATATTTGGAGATTTATTTTTGTTTTAATTGTACAAAAAATGATTTAAAGGAACTTTTAATTTTGCGTATAGAATATACAGTTTATATACAACTGTCTTTTTTTTTAAAAAAAGCATTTTAGAACCACTTACCACCCATTTTAATATATCGAACCTCTTATTTAACCTAAACTAAACTAAAATTGAGGTTTAGTTAACTTAATATTGATTATTCTATCAAACAAAAAATTCCTGCCCAACATTTCTTCTTTTAAAAATTAAATTAACCATTAAAGAGAACTTAACCAGAAAAAGCACTATGTGACAAGAATTGAATGTATGGTTAAAAAGTCCATCACAGATCAAGCAGAATGAGTGAAATGTTTCTAAATTATTGAAATGTTAAAGAACGTAAAGTATGTTTTTTTTTGGTCGTAACGATTCCTGTAATTTGTGGTGGCTATATCGAACTGTGCACAATTGGTTCTGTAATATGTTTCTTCTTTACTATTTTTTAGGATATTAAGAAGAGCTTTATGCTTTTAGGCCTCACAAAATCTTCCTTTCTTCCACTAGTACATAAATTCACACAACTATAAAAAGCTACACAGAGAGCTAATACACTAAATCAAAACTTTCTACACTCCATCACTATATCAACTGGTACAATTCTAATACTAATGTGTCATATGATCCCAAAATAAAAAGGATACACTGATTCATTGAATAACCGCAGGGAGGTTATTTATACTAGCATACTAAATAACATACTAATATAAAGATAACTGAACAAAAAATTAAATGTCCTTGTTTAAAACATGTAGGCTACACTTTATTTATACCACTTACTACATTCATATGTATAAAATGTGGCACAAATCAAACGCACACTTATGCCGACATCATCTCGCATGAACATGTGTCGAGACACACTTGTAAAATAACCAGAAGCAGGCAGCAGCGGCAATTGCAATGTTACAACGGCATCAGCAGCAAGTGGTTGTGTTTTTGAAACTCATACGGTTAATTGATTATAAGCACAAGTATAATGGATGTTTTAGAACCTAAAGAGAGGGAGTAGAGGGAAATGAAATTAAATCGAGTAAGAGCGTCGGTGTCGGAAAGAATCATATATAAAAATATGTACTGAAAATTGAGTCATTTTATATAAAGTGAGTGAGGGAATGGGTTTAATTAAACGAGGATTAAAGCAACAGTATTTAGGAAATATATTTGAAATTAGTTCTTTTATACAACCGATCATATACAGCAAAGACCAAAAGATTTATGTCTCTAAATTTCTCATTTTAAACATGATCACTAAATGTTGATCTACTGTTGTGAAAAGAAATATTCATGATCATTGAGATATCACTTAACACATACTTTAAAAATTAGAAAACGTAAACATTTTATCGATTCGGAATTGTAGTTTTCAGCTCACTGGATCGTGGATAAGTGGTTTACTATTGACTTCAAGTCTTTACAAAATTAGACTTAAACCATGACTTGACGAACACTTTTTGTAATTTTTAGTTTAAACCTCGTATTTTGTAATATTCACATTATATGAATGTGTCATCATAAGTAGTCATATATACATACAAATCTGTATAATATTTGTAAAGTTGTTGCTATATAACATGTCATTTAGTTTGCTCCGTGTGTAGTTTTTGCCATTTCTTTACATTTGATAAGTACATTAGGTTGGACCTCTCTACTTAAGTAAAAAACTATGGATTAACATCATACTACTACATTGATTTTACATTATATACTTTATTTTACGTCAAATAATTGTTCAATTAACAATCGATGTTGTAGCGTTGTATGTCAGCAGCTGCTACAATAGTCATAACAATGTTGTTGGTATTTTCTCTATACAACTCCTACGACAATTTTTCATATTAAAAGAATTGAAAATTCAAAGAAATTAATTTGGTTTATTCCGCTTTTTTAACTAATTTAATATTTTTTGATTTTTTTAACTTTTGACATTGTTATGTATGTGTATTTGTTTTGATAGTTTTATTTGAGAACATAAACTTATGACAATCACTGTTTCTGCACTTTAGTAGGTACAATATACAACTTGATTGTGAATTGAACAATTATTTTAAGCTTCTCATTAGAATGATTGCTGCACATGATAACTGAAAGTTAATAAATATGTCTTTCGGGAGCTAGCCTAATTTCTTTCAGTATATGAGTTTCTATATTTACCTTGATGTATAGACCTGCCTAAAAATATACTTAGAAAATATGTAGACATATACCAGACCTTTTGTATTTAGCATGCACGCGTGTAATATTGCGTGTGCAAGTGTGTGCATAGGGATGTGAGTGCATGTGTGTGTATGTCTTTTGTAGCTTCTGGCAACACTTTAATTATTTCTCTAGTGTTGGCTTTTTAATTATTAAATGCACTGAAATAGCAACAGCAGCAGAGGCAGTAGAGGCACCACTACGAATATCATCAGCATACATGCCACAATATTTTTTCTATGACAAAAATAACAATAACAACTATATTATTAAAAAATATAAATGACACACATCAAAAGCAACAAAAAATTTTAAAAAGAAAAAAAATGTAGAAATAATAGTAGTTGAAAACAGGATATTCTTACACACATACAAACACATATGTATATACATATATATATGTATGTGAATGTATTTTTGATACTAAGAGAGTGGGCTTGAAGTTTACTTCTAAGTAGATCGAAAGTGGGAGCATGTGCTTATTCTTCTAGCATCATAAGAAATTAGTCCTGTGGCTATAAAAAATAATAAGAAGAGCAGCAAAAGAACATTAAAAACTGTCAACAACACGTTTTAAGTCACACGAATGTGGAGAACATCACACTCTCACTTACACACAAAAAATTCAGAAACCTACACAAATTAAATGTGAATGAAGACAGGAAATATATTAAAATACATACATATGTATATACATATAAATAAACAGACATACTCAACATTTTCGTACATTTAAAAATATGTGTGTGAAGATAAATTGTACAATTTATTACCCTAGACACATTTTAACAGAGCTCTGTTAAAATCTAACAGAGCTCTGTTAAAATTTAACAGAGCAATGTTAACA
>NC_060950.1:37235662-37324766 GCF_022045245.1 Lucilia cuprina
TGAAATATGTTAAAAAACTTAACATTGTGATAATTCTAAATTTTTAAGGGGATAGGGTCAACGTGGGCGGGCTAACTCCAATAGAGTTAGTGGACAAGAGGACCGCCAAGATAAATCTGTTAACAGTATGTCTAACAGAGCGTGTTGGGGCTGGAATTTCACCTAACAGTGAAATATTTTAAAAAACTTAACATTGGGGGAATTTTCAATTTTTAAGGGGATAGGGTCAACGTGGGCGGGCAAACTTTAATAGACTTGGTAGACAGGAGGACCGCCAAGACAAATCTATGAACAGTATCTCTAACAGAGCGTGCTGGGGCTGGAAATTCACCTAACAGTTAAATATGTTAAAAAACTTAACATAGGGGGAATTTTAAATTTTTAAGGGGTTAGGGTCAACGTGGGCGGGCAAACTCCAATAGAGTTAGTAGACTAGAGGACCGCCATTAAAACCCAGTTGACAGTATCTCTAACAGAGCGTGTTGGGGCTGGAAATTCACATAACAGTGAAATATGTTAAAAAACTTATCATTGGTAGGGTCAACGTGGGCGGGCAAACTCTAACAGAATTAGTAGACAAGAGGACCGCCAAGACAAATCTATGAACAGTATTTCTAACAGAGCGTGCTGGGACTGGAACTTCACTTAACAGTGAAATATATAAAAAAACTTAACATTATGGGAATTTTCAAATTTAAGGGGATATGGTCAACGTGGGCGGGCAAACTCCAATAGAGTTAGTAGACAAGAGGACCGCTAAGAAAACTCTGTTAACAGTATCTCTAACAGAGCGTGTTGGGGCTGGAAATTCACCTAACAGTGAAATATGTTAAAAAACTTAACACTGGGGGAATTTTAAATTTTTAGGGAGATAGGGCCAACGTGGGCGGGCAAACTCCAATATGTTTAGTAGACAAGAGGACCGCAAATAATACCCAGATGACAGTATCTCTAACAGAGCGTGTTGGGGCTGGAAATTCACATAACAGTGAAATATGTTAAAAAACTTATCATTGGGGAAATTTTAAAAATTTAAGGGGATGTGGTCAACGTGGGCGGGCAAACTCTAACAGAATTAGTAGACAAGAGGACCGCCAAGACAAATCTATGAACAGTATTTCTAACAGAGCGTGCTGGGACTGGAAATTCACCTAACAGTGAAATATTTAAAAAAAACTTAACATTGGGGGAATTTTCAATTTTGAGAGGATAGGGTCAACGTGGGCGGGCAAACTCCAATAGAGTTAGTAGACAAGAGGACCGCTAAGAAAACTCTGTTAACAGTATCTCTAACAGAGCGAGTTGGGGCTGGAAATTCACCTACAGTGAAATATGTTAAAAAACTTAACATTGGGGGAATTTTAAATTTTTAGGGAGATAGGGTCAACGTGGGCGGGCAAACTCTAATAGACGTAGTAGACAGGAGGTAAATATTTTTGTAAATATTCAAACAAAAGGTTTATAAATAGTTGATAAAACGCTGAGATTTTCAAGTAAATGTGTACCTTAAATAAATGTACTCAATTTAAAAATTGGTTAAAATGTTGATTCCCAAAAAGTGATTATAAATTAATATTTGTAAAAATATATTTGGAGTTTGAAATTTGTTATTGGCCATTAACTTTTTTCTTATAAGAATTAAGAAAACATTTTATTGAAGAAATATATAAAATAGTTCGGAAAATATTTGAGAACATTCAAAACATTTCTTTCTTACTGATTTTTTTACAAAAAATTCATTTATATTAGTTGTATTTTTTCGAGGTATAAATTTTATAAGCAGCGATAGATATACCTACTTAAAAATTAAATATTTATAACAATGCTCCCAAGTTTTCAAAATATATACACCCTGTGAAGGTTTGTAAATTTAACAAGAAAAATAAAATTGACTAGTAAAAAATTTCAAACCAAATTGGAAAAATATTTTCAAATTTGTTTGTTTTTTTTTTTTGGTGTTGAAGGATTTTTTTATTTTTTTTTTATTAGTCCAAACTAAAAAAATTAATTGCTGTTAAATATTTTTGTTAAGAAGTTTGCTTACTGTTTTATTCAAAGTTTTTATAATAATAGATATATAAAATTCTAACGTTACTGACTGACTGATTGACTGATTCATCATCGCACAGCCTAAACGGTTAAAGCTAAAGAGCTGAAATTTGGACAGCGGGTTGGTCTCCCACCAAAGAGATCCACTAAGACGGGATTTTTGGAAATTCGAATGTTTAGGGGGTAAAAAAGGGTAAAAACGGGTAAAATCGGTAACCTCATATCTCCTAAACTAGAAAAGATACAAAAATAGTTTAAAGCTTATCGTCGTTCATTTAAGAAATAAGCGGACAGGTGTCTGGTACTTTTTTCAATTTCGGCCCCTTTAGGGAATAAACGGGTGAAAACTGTATTTTGGTACTTTTTTTGCACCCAGTGAACATTCAAACAATATTTTTGACTCCTTCATAACTTGACGAAAAAATAAAAATATAAATTTAGTACTTTTTGGTTATTCGGATGTTTAAGGGGTGAAAATTGTACCTATTTTTAGTACTTTTTTCATAAAACATTGATTTCGGTTTATTAACTTATACATATAAATACGTAATAACGGGCTCCCACTACGATGTTGCAACATTTTGGAATAGAATTTTTATTTCGTTAATGAAATTAAGCATGTAGAGCCCGTAGTAAATGAGAATCTATAAAAGGGGACTTTTTGGTACTTTTTCGTTCTTCAAAAGGTACTTTTTTAATTTCCTATAATATTGAAACTAGAAACATGAAATTAAGTATGTAGAGCCCGGAGTAAATGAGAATCTATAAAAGGGCACTTTTTGGTACTTTTTCGTTCTTCAAAAGGTACTTTTTTAATTTCCTATAATATTGAACCTAGAAACATGAAATTAAGCATGTAGAGCCCGGAGTAAATGAGAATCTATAAAAGAGGACTTTTCGTTCATCAAAAGGTACTTTTTGAATTTTGTATAATATTGAACCTAGAAACGTGAAATTAAGCATGTAGAGCCCGGATTAAGTGAGGACCTATAATAGGGGACTTTTTGGTACTTTACCGTTCTTTAAAAGGTACATTTTGAATTTTCTATAATATTGAACCTAGAAACATGAAATTAAGCGTTTAGAGCCTGGATTAAGTGAGAAACTATAAAGGGTACTTTTTCGTTCTTCAAAAGGTACTTTTTGTGTTTTTTATAATATTGATCCTAGAAACATGAAATTAAGCATGTGGAGCCCGGAGTTAATTAGAATCTTTAAAAACAATCAGGGACTTGAGTAAATGAAAATTTAAACTGGAATATTTTCTGGTACTTTTTGAACTTAGGAACATGAAATTAAATAAAATAGGTCCTTTTGTACTTTTTCGAACTTCACTAGTACTGGTACTTTTAGAGCTTTCTAAAATATTGAATATATAAACATAAAATTAAACAGGCAGCATCCCAATTGAACGAAAATTGAAAAAGCGTCATCCTGATTTAATGAAAATATATAAAAAGGCACTGTCTGGTACTTTTTCGTTCTTCAACTGTTTTTTCTAATTTTCTGTAATATTGAGACTAGAATCATAAAATCAAACTTAAAGAGTTCTCTAAAAGGGGAATTTTTGATATTGCTGATATATATACATTTACAATAATGATATTTATTTTATTCCATTACGATGAGGGTAGCGAAGCACACTGGGTATAGCTAGTAATAGATATAAATTTGGAAAAAACAAAGCAATTTAATATTTTCTGTCACTGATTTCTTCACAAAATTAAAATATTTACCATCTGTTGGTGGATAGCAACACAAAAAAATATTAAAGATTTTTTGCTATCATCCAACAGATGGCAAATATTTTTATTTTGTAAAAATCAGTGATAAAAATAAGAAAAAATCAGGTTTTAAGAAGAAGTTGAGCTCAAATAAAATTTTATTTTTTTCTGTATATATCTATTTCTTGAACATAATTTCGAACTTCGAGATTAATTTCGAACATTTGAAAATAATATATTGTAATCAACTATGCCCGATATTGCAAAATTTCAATTGATTTGGCTAATTAATTTCATATTTTGGTCTTATGGTTTAAATATTCTTTGTATTTTATTATTATTGATTTTTATTTGAAAATTTGTTTGTCCGCCAACGTTAACCCCATCCCTTTAAAAATCGAAAATTCCTCCAACGTTACATTTCTTAATATATTTCACTATTAGGGCCCAAGCACTTTGTTTTAGAGATACTAGTAACAGATTTTTCTTGGAATTTGTCCGCCCACGTTGACCCTATCCCCAATAGAAAAGTTAGGGAAATTTCCGGCCCTCTGAATTTGCTCGCCCACGTTATTGCTATCTCCTTAAAAATTTAAAATTTCCCCAATGTCAAGTTTTTAAACATATTTCACTGTTAGGTGAATTTCCAGCCCCAACACGCTCTGTTAGAGATACTGTCAACTGGGTTTTAATGGCGGTCCTCTTGTCCACTAACTCTATTGGAGTTAGCCCGCCCACGTTGACCCTATCCCCTTAAAAATTTAGAATTATCACAATGTTAAGTTTTTTAACATATTTCACTGTTCGGTGAATTTCCAGCCCCAGCACGCTCTGTTAGAGATACTGGTAATTGATTTGTCTTGACGGTCCTCTTGTCTACTAATTCTGTTAGAGTCTGCCCGCCCACGTTGACCCTATCCCCTTAAAAGTTTAAAATTCCTTCAATGTTGTTTTTTAAAATATTTCACTGTTAGGTGAATTTCCAGCTCCAACACGCTCTGTTAGAGATACTGTCAACTGGGTTTTAATGGCGGTCCTCTTGTCCACTAACTCTATTGGAGTTAGCCCGCCCACGTTGACCCTATCCCCTTAAAAATTTAGAATTATCACAATGTTAAGTTTTTTAACATATTTCACTGTTAGGTGAATTTCCAGCCTCAGCACGCTCTGTTAGAGATACTGGTAATTGATTTGTCTTGACGGTCCTCTTGTCTACTAATTCTGTTAGAGTCTGCCCGCCCACGTTGACCCTATCCCCTTAAAAATTGAAAATTCCCCCAATGTTAAGTTTTTTAAAATATTTCACTGTTAGGTGAATTTCCAGCCCCAACACGCTCTGTTAGACATAATGTTAACAGATTTGTCTTGGAGGTCCTCTTGTCTACCAAGTCTATTAGTGTTTGCCCGCCCACGTTGACCCTATCCCCTTAAAAATTGAAAATAATCCCAATGTTAAGTTTTTAAAATATTTCACTGTTAGGTGAATTTCCAGCCCCAACACGCTCTGTTAGAGATACTGTTAATAGCTTTGTCTTGGCGGTCCTCCTGTCTACCAAGTCTATTAGAGTTTTCCCGCCCACGTTGACCCTGTCCCCTTAAAAATTAAAAATTCCCCTAATGTTAAGTTTTTTTTTAAATATTTCACTGTTAGGTGAATTTCCAGCCCCAACACGCACTGTTAGACATACTGTTAATTGATTTGTCTTGGCGGTCCTCCTGTCTACCAAGTCTCTTAGAGTTTGCCCGCCCACGTTGACCCTATCCCCTTAAAAATTGAAAATAATCCCAATGTTAAGTTTTTAAAATATTTCACTGTTAGGTGAATTTCCAGCCCCAACACGCTCTGTTAGACATACTGTTAACAGATTTGTCTTGGCGGTCCTCCTGTCTACCAAGTCTATTAGAGTTTACCCGCCCACGTTGACCCTATCCCCTTAAAAATTGAAAATTCCCCCAATGTTAAGTTTTTTAAAATATTTCACTGTTAGGTGAATTTCCAGCCCCAACACGCTCTGTTAGACATACTGTTAATAGCTTTGTCTTGGCGGTCCTCTTGTCTACTAATTCTTTTAGAGTTTGCCCGCCCACGTTGACCTTATCCCCTTAGAAATTTAAAATTTCCCCAATGTTAAGTTTTTTTAATATATTTCACTGTTAGATGAATTTCCAACCCCAGCACGCTCTGTTAGAGATACTGTTAATAGCTTTGTCTTGGCGGTCCTCCTGTCTACCAAGTCTATTAGAGTTTGCCCGCCCACGTTGACCCTATCCCCTTAAAAATTGAAAATTCCCCCAATGTTAAGTTTTTTAAAATATTTCACTGTTAGGTGAATTTCCAGCCCCAACACGCTCTGTTAGACATACTGTTAACAGATTTGTCTTGGAGGTCCTCTTGTCTACTAATTCTTTTAGAGTTTGCCCGCCCACGTTGACCTTATCCCCTTAGAAATTGAAAATTTCCCCAATGTTAAGTTTTTTAACATATTTCACTGTTAGGTGAATTTCCAGCCCCAACACGCTCTGTTAGACATACTGTTAACAGATTTGTCTTGGCGGTCCTCCTGTCTACCAAGTCTATTAGAGTTTGCCCGCCCACGTTGACCCTATACCCTTAAAAATTGAAACTTCCCCCAATGTTAAGTTTTTTTTTTTAAATATTTCAGTGTTAGGTGAATTTCCAGCCCCAACACGCTCTGTTAGAGATACTGTTAATAGCTTTGTCTTGGCGGTCCTCCTGTCTACCAAGTCTATTAGAGTTTGCCCGCCCACGTTGACCCTATCCCCTTAAAAATTTAAAATTCCCCCTATGTTAATTTTTTTAATATATTTCACTGTTAGATGAATTTCCAGCCCCAACACGCTCTGTTAGATATACTGTTAACAGATTTGTCTTGGCGGTCCTCCTGTCTACCAAGACTATTAGAGTTTGCCCGCCCACGTTGACCCTATCCCCTTAAAAATTAAAAATTCCCCCAATGTTAAGTTTTTTTTAAATATTTCACTGTTAGGTGAATTTCCAGCCCCAACACGCACTGTTAGACATACTGTTAATAGATTTGTCTTGGCGGTCCTCCTGTCTACCAAGTCTATTAGAGTTTGCCCGCCCACGTTGACCCTATCCCCTGAAAAATTTAGAATTATCACAATGTTAAGTTTTTTAACATATTTCACTGTTAGGTGAATTTCCAGCCCCAGCACGCTCTGTTAGAGATACTGGTAATTGATTTGTCTTGACGGTCCTCTTGTCTACTAATTCTGTTAGAGTCTGCCCGCCCACGTTGACCCTATCCCCTTAAAAATTGAAAATTCCCCTAATGTTAAGTTTTTTAAAATATTTCAGTGTTAGGTGAATTTCCAGCCCCAACACGCTCTGTTAGACATACTGTTAACAGATTTTTCTTGGCGGTCCTCTTGTCTACTAATTCTTTTAGAGTTTGCCCGCCCACGTGGACCTTATCCCCTTAGAAATTTAAAATTTCCCCAATGTTAAGTTTTCTAATATATTTCACTGTTAGATGAATTTCCAACCCCAGCACGCTCTGTTAGAGATACTGTTAATAGATTTGTCTTGGCGGTCCTCTTGTCTACTAATTCTGTTAGAGTTTGCCTGCCCACGTTGACCATATCCCCCTAAAATTGAAAAATCCCTCAAAGTTAAATTTTTAATTTATTTCACTCTTAGGAAAATTTCCAAAACCAACTCGCTATTTTTAGGAAAAAAATATTTTTTTTTTTCGATTTGTCCTGTTCATGATTGATTTTTTCTAAAAAATATGTAAAAAATAAAATTTTTTGGGCCCACTGCAATTCTGTATGTTTTTAACAGTTTTCTGTTAATTTTTAACAGAGATATGTTAACGTTTACCTGAACTCTGTTAACTTGTCCGGTACTCCAGACTCATTTAACAGTATTTTAGCAATGTTATGTTAACTTTAAACAAATCCCTGTTAAATTGAATGGTTTGTGTCTAGGGTAATAAATTGTACAATTTATCTTCACACCCATTTTAAAAATTAAACCAAAATATTATTTTTGGAGTATGAAAATGGGGTTCTAAATGTAAAGTGGGTAAGTGAGTATTGTGGTGTTGCTCGAGCTTAATGTTAACAATGTTGACGGTTGGTTGAACGGAAAATGACGCATAAGTTCTACATCTCGTCCTATCTATCTAGCTAGCTCATATTTTTGTCATCATCATCCGTTTAATACAAAATGTGGGGTAAGTAATCCAAAAAGTGTGCTATGTATGTATTTATGAGCCTGCTGCTGCGTCTACTGCTGCCACGGTAATAAAACACTCGCACCAACAGTTTTACAGCCATAAGGTGCTGATGTATTTAACTTTAAAACTGAAATCAACAGTAACAATCATGTTTATTTTTTCACTTTGTTGTTTTTTTATTCATTCCACTTTCAACTTTCCCGTTTCTGTTTTATGTTACTTTCCTACTTGTGAAACATTGTTTTTTATGTGTCTCTTCGTCTGTCTGTCTCTAAGTCCAGCCATTTGTTGCAAGCACTGCAATAGCTATGTGTATGTGTTTAGTCTACATTCTTTAGTAGTTTTACACAGAGTGTGATGAATGTTTAGCCCATAAAATGATTTTTTTTCTTTTTCGTTTAGTTGGATTATTTTGTCCACCCTGCTAGTGCTGTTGTCTTAAATGTTTTTGTTGTTATTGTTGCAGTTGTTCTCTTTATTTCATCCTTACAAAGTAAAAGACAATTTACTCTAAATGCTTTTAAAGCCGTAACACAGACACACTTATAAACAAAAGTCTTTCGTGTATATGTTTTGGCCAAAAGCAAGAGTATAGTATGTTTGCAACGTTTTCATTTTGCACTTTTCTTGCTTTTATTTATATTTCAACATTTGTCTTCTAGTTGTATACTTTTGTTTCTTATTTTTTTTTTTTTTTTTGTAAATTGTTGTTTTTGCAAGTATCTATCTTTAAGCTACAAGGAAACATTGTTGTTTGTGTGTGTGTGTACATGTGTGTATGGCAAAACTTATGTTGACAGTATACTTGCAATTAGTTTTAAGCATCTAAATAAACCAATCACTTTATACTAAACTATCTGTCTGTCTTTCATATTTTTATTTTCTCATTTTGTAGTGAGTGTCCTTTTTTGCTGTTGCTTTTGTTATCTTTTATTTTACTCTGACACCCACAAGGGCCATGATTATCCTAGTTGTTTTAATTTTTTGTTTTGTTCTTGTTGGTTTTCATTTGAACACAGAAGTCATTTGAGTTTTATTGTAACAGCTATCAAAAGTACCTTTTGTAAAAAATTTGGTTTGAAATACAAAATATGGTTCTTTAAGAAGTTTTTTAGAATACCTAGGTTTTACATTGAACTAGAACTGAACAAGAGCTGAACTAGAGCTGAACTAGAACTGAACTAGAACTGAACCAGAACTGAACTGGAACTGAAGTAGACCTTAAATAGAACTGAACTAGAACTGAACTGGAACTCAAGTGGAACTTAGCTAGAACTGAAATAGAACTGAAACAGAGCTTAAATAGAACTTAACTAAAACTGAACTAGAACTGAGCTAAAACTAAACTAGAGCTTAATTAGAACTGAACTAAAACTGAACTAGAACTGAGCTATAACTGAACTAAAACTGAAACAGGACTGAAATAAACTTGAATCGCTTGATAAACGAAATATAACTGAATTAATATCAGATCTTAACTAAGTAGAATAGAAGTAGTATTAAAATAAAAAATAATTCGAATTATAATTTCATTAGTTTTCATTTTAAGTAATAAAAATAAGACTGTGATAAGATGTGTAAACATAAAAACATCTTATTGCTGATATTGTCATTTTAGACTTAGTTAGAAAACAATATCTACACTTTATCCGACATTTAATTTGTATATTTAATAAAATGCTTTTTAATTTAAATTTAATTTGAAACTACAAACAAAAAAATCTTTTCAAAAGTTCAAAGATCTTTAATTGTAGATGAAACTATTCAATTAAAAATTCATTATCAAATATTTGTAGCTTTCCCACTTTATTTATTGTATCTCTATCTGTGTACAAACATCTCTTGCTCTAACCCACAGCATTTAGTAAGTTATTTTAACTTTTAGTCATTTATCACAACAACACACCTGCTATTTCATAAATTTATATAAATAAAATTTCATTTAATAAAAACGAGTTTTTAAATAAATACAGACATACATATATTTTTATTCCAAAAGTATTTGCAAATATCATATAGCACACAGGCTGTGGCCTATAAAGTGGAAATACATTTTTTTAAAAAGACTTTCAGTAACATATTCAATATATATAAGATGAACAAACAATTATTTTACTCACTATTTTATTTTTATTTACTGTTTTTTTTTTTGCTGTTAAAATAGTGTTCCTATAAATATCATCAACACCTGTAGTATCATTTCACATGCTTATTTATAACTAAATTTTGAAAATAACCATATTAAATAATATTTATTACTATAGACACACACTCTTACATCATCGTTCTAAACAATAGAATTTAAATTGTATGTAAATTTATTTGGATTTACTCACATAGTTAGTATTTTGTTTTATACATTTTTGTTTAGTTAACAAAATAACAATTTTGTATTGTTTTTTAATATTGAAGAAGTTTTAAGAAATTTATGCAAATTTAGTAAGAATTTATTTTCTAAGATGTTTTGTGTATAACAAAATATGAAACGATTATGACACATCTTAAAAATATAAAATTAATAAATAAATAAATTTATAAATTATACACTTTTTTAAATAACCAACTAAAGGCGAGTTTATAATCTAACCAAAATATATAGTGATTGATTTTAAATATAGACTTAGTTAAGGATTTTCTATGAGTATTATGAACTAAATATTTGTTAAGAACTTTCTGTTGTATTCGAAATAAATTTATGTGCGTTTAGTCATGTATACAAAAACATTTCAATTTTAATAATTACTTGGCTGACATAGTTAAATATGTATTTATGTCAAAAAACTATGAAGATTGTTATAATTTAAACGAAAATTTGGAGATTTATACACTTCAATTATTATTACAGTGAGATCTAAACGACTGGCTTTTCTTCGGTGTATATATTTTATTTTTAATATGAAATTTAATTGAAATTCATTTGGTTTGTTTTTTGAAAAATAAATCTCTAATAAGCTCTTTATTGTGGCATTTCATTGTTTTAATTTATTTAATACTAATAATGTACATTTTCTTTAGAATATTATTTTAATTCTCTTCTTTTTAAATTTATATTTGTAATTAAACCTTTCTAAGGATTTTAATAATAAAACTTGAGGCATTTCTTACAGTTTCATGCTTTCTGAAGTAAAATAATTACTCGTTTTTTTTAAATCTCCTAAATGAAAATAAACCAGCAAAATATTTGGTTTGAGGAATTACTTTACAAATGCAGAGAAAAATCATGGTTACTATTACTATACTATGTTCATCGTAACAATCAGAAAACATATAATTATTATTTTAATTCGATTTAAACAATATTTGAGTTACTGTAATCATGTATATATGGGTCTTATTCATAAACTTTTATCAAGGGTTTATAAATCAAATTTACAAACAAAACTTATTCTATAAACCTTTAATAAATAAGATAAACATCTTATTGATAAACATTTTTTAAAAGCTGTATATTTATAATATGGTTCAGTAACGGAATTAACATTAATTTCAAAATTTGTCTGGTTTACTTTTAACTAGAAAATGGATAAATTTCTTTTTAATAACATTTTTTATTATGTTCCTTTTAAAATTTTTATATTTTATTTTTTCAATGCAATACTTTATTAAACAACTATAACCACAAAAACAACAACAGAAATCTTAAGAAAATCTAAAGATTTTTGAGTTCTTGATTTCTTTACGTTTTCTTTTTTCGTACTATCATCTTAAGATGCTATGTTACTTATTGTCTAGATGTAGTATCTGCTCCTTTATAACACCAGAATGTATAATAAACAACAGAGCAACATTGCTTCCACCATCAACAACAACAGCAAATCTTATCTTTACCACAACAGCGGTAGAAGAGGTTCTTTTTTAACTTACAAAAACAGTGTTCAACAACTCTTCATTTTTTCTCTCTTAGCAATCCTTTTTTTTCTTTGCGATATTTACTTCCTTTATATAGTCAGTATTTGTAAAATTCCACTTCTTTGTAGTTTTTGTTGGTAATTTCGACTAGATATGTATTGAGTAAATTCACAACAAAAAATCAAAATTTTTGTAAACGCCTTTATAATGTCTACCCTTCCCACTGCACTCTTGCAGCAAAATACGTTAGAGAGCTGTTGTTCTTTCTACTCGTGCAGTTCCTTTAAAAAACCGAAATTATTGAAAAACAGTAGTGTGTTCAAATGATGTTGAAGCTGCTTGTGAAAGCAGCAATACCAAAAGTTTGATGTAGAAAAAACGCCTGTTGAAATTAAATAAAATGAATGAATGTACATCCTACCTAGTTTTTAAAGAAAAACAACAACAACAGCTGCTTTGAAACGTATTTTTATTTAAATATTTTTTTTTCGTTTTAAACAAAAATAAAAAATATTAAAATTTATACGTATGATATTTTTTGTTGTGTCCATGTTTTTTTATTTTTATTTTATTGAATGCCACACAAGGCCAAAAATTCACTAAAATTACACCTGCCTTTAGCAGCATTATCAACAACTCGACAAAGGAAGAGGATTCATCCATCAGTTGGTTGCTGTTGTTTTTGGTTTAACAAAAAAAATCTTCAAAATTTTGTTGTTGTTGTTGTTTTATTTTTGCTACAAATAAGGATTTACAGATTTTTTTCCACTTCTGTTTTCAGTTTTATTTTAAGATGTTTTCAAAGCAGCTGTTATTTTTTTGAGAGAATGAAAAGGCATTGAAAAACGTTCTAAGGAAATATTCATAAAAAAGAAATCCAAACAGACAAATAATAAAGCAAAAAATATATTTATTTGCGTCAAATAATGCTATTTTTTCACAATAAAAATTGCGTAAAACCTACAAAAATACGTTCAAGAACTAACTGATAAAAATAAATTGTTCTATTGAATTTCTATTTTTGGGATAATGAAATTAAAAGTAGCAATTTAATTAGTTTGCTAGTATGTATTAAAGCTTTATAAATTGAAATATGTTCAAAATTCACAGAAAATAACCCATGCTTAACTTTACTAAAACTATTAGCAAAATTTCGTAATATTTCTTAAATTCTACCATTTTTATTCTAAATTTATATTTTACAATCAAGTACATAATATAAAAAATACTTCGTAAATTATACAAATATTTTCTTGTAATTTCGTATATATTATGAAACAAAGTTCGATATTTTAAAATATACCAATTTCGGTGTCCAGGTTGACTCTTGATCTTGTTTTCTATTCACTTAGTTCCCTGAATGGTGTTTGAAATTTTCTTTTTTCTTAATATCTATAAAATTTTTATAGTTTGCCTTAAGCTTTAATTTACTTCCGTAGAACATTATTTTTAATAGGATCATAAATTATCTAACATTTCTACTGTAAAATTGTAATAAAAAATGTCTATTTTAGATTTAGTTTCTTTTCAAAATTTTATGTAAACAGTTTTTCTATATTAAATTAATAACAATTTGTCATAATAGATTTGAAATAGCACAACATTTCAAAACGAAAAGTAAGAAAGAAAGAAAAAAAAAGAAAAAAAAGTTTAGATTGTTTGTCATAAATAAATTTCATTGTTTAAATGAAATGCATGTGTGTATGAAAATGTGTGCTATTCAATTTATCAATACTCCACACAAAAGTGTTAAAAGAAATATGTTCAACAAAAACTAACTAAATTTGTATGTTTTTATTTAGTTTTAGTTTTAAAGATCATTATTTAATTTCAATTTCCTTAAACAGAAATTTTTTATTGTTTTTAAACTAAAAACTACTACTGCTCCCTGTTCGATAAACATACATACATACATACATACATATTTTAGAAATAGTGAGTGTGTGTGTTTTTGTATATTATTAACCTGAACATAAAACCTTTAACTTTTTAGGATCATTTCATTGGTATATATTAAAGCTTTTTGTGTTTTTTGTATCTGTTCGTTTGCCTGCTGCTACTCTTGTATCTTCTAAATGGATAAAAGATTGCTGTTGTTATTGTTACTGCCTCTTGTGCCCTTTTTATATTCAAATTAAACTGTTTCTTGTGGCATTTATTTGTGTTTGTCTGTCTTTATAGTGTAGTGTCAGTTATTGAAAAACATCTGCCTTTTTCGTTTTTGTTGTTGTCTTTCATTATTTCTACATGCAACTTAAGCACACGCACTAAGTTCATTGGTATTTATGGACTGACTGTCGGGCTGACTGTGTCTGTTGTTTATGCGGTAGTTCGCCTTTTGTTGTTGCTACTTCTCGAGGAATTTATATTCTGGGTGTTTTTTCTTTCCAAGTTGTTGTCGTTGTTTATTTATAGTTGCTGCAACCTGGTTATTGCATGTAATTTTTAAATATTTACTCTTTCGGAGTTGTTAATTATTTATACAAAAATGAAAACAAAACTCTCTAAATTATACAAAAAGTTCCAGGAATTTCTTGCAAATCGATTTAATTTGGTGGAATTTCTTAAGTCATACTAAATACTTCAAATTGTTTATAGGAATATATCAAGATTGAATGATTTAATTAACTGTAGAGAAAATATTTACATGAGATTAGGAAAATGAATAAAAATGTTTTGTGTGCAGGGAAATTCACACAACGATGCGAGGTAGGGGATTAAAAAATATTAAATTTGCCAAACTTGATCACAGAAGCATGTTCGGAGTAGACTTGCTTAAGAATATAAAACATTCAGGACTACCCTAACTTTAAAATACCGCATCCTACAAATATTGTTTAAGAATAAAATATCTGATAATGTACATCCTTGAGGACAATGATTAAATTTCCAATTACTTGTATTTGTAGTCGGAGTTTTGCCAACACATTAAAAGTAATTCTAATTGACCATTTAATGAATTATTTTGTGTAAACATTATCTAGTATTATTTACAAAACCTTGACCATTTTTTTACATTTTTAATTATTTTCTATGTCAAATAGTTTCCACATAATTGTTAACTAAGACATGCAATTGCAAAATTACAATTTTTGTAAATACTATGCCATACAATCAGTAATTATACACATCTTAAATTTTAATTACTAGAAAAATTCAGTAAACAAAAAGATAATGCAACGCAATCTTATCTAAATTTTATTTATTTACACTTTTAATACAAAAATTGTGCAGAAACATGTATAAAATTCTCTGAGAAATAAAAAAAGATAATAAATTCCCTTGAATGAAACCGAATGGTGGCAAAGAAAAAAAATATTTTAAAACTCAAGCCAGACTTATGTACAATACCGATTTTAAACAATGGTGTGAAGTTTCATTTAATTATATTTAATAAGTTAATAACTGCTGTGGATATTAAAGAAGTTCGACAAATGTTGAAAAAAAGAATAAGAAAAAAACTTTGGCGGAAGTTTTAAATGGCAAAGAGGGCGTGAGACAAGTGACTTATATCATCATTATAATTTCTATAATAAAAATGATAAATTTAAATTTTTAAACAAAAATTTTAAAATTTTAAAATTCAGTTTAACATCATGTTTGTAAGATAACACTGCTACTGACAGCTTCAATGCTAAAGCTTAATGTTCAAATGCATTAATGCTAATGACAACTTATATAAATATAATTTCATTCACTGTTATTACTGCTTTTTCTGATGCTATTGTTTTTTAGTTATTTTTATACAATTAAAAGCCTTTGGAGTTTAGACAAAAAATAAAGGGACACTTTTCCCATATCGTCTACTTTATGTACTTGAAGAAACACAAAAACAAATTGTAGAAAATTAAACCAACCGGCGAGGCAGGAGTTTAGACCGGAAATTGTTTGAAATATAAGAACTTTAGAGTTTTTTTTTTACATTCGTTGTTGTACAACACAGATATGTAAACCATACTTGAACACTCTCATATTTGTAAAACATCTACTATATTGTTTATGTTGTTGCTGGCACTGCTGCTGGTGGTAGTGTTGCTGGTGTTACTTTTTCATTGTTTACATCAAGACAATAGAGGTAATAGCAGACGATTCTATAACATGTCCACACATAAGAATGGCCACTGATAAAATACCCAATGCAGACAAGATGCAAATATTCACATTAGACCGGTCCTTAAAAAGTGATATGCTTAGCAGTCATTCGATATTAAAATTTAAAATAATACAGATGCGACTGGAATTTTTATCATATCGTCATTATCATACAATAATTACTGTAGTTATGTTAAAGCATTTCTCAAATGAAATTTTTAGACAATCTGGCAATGCCGGTAGACTTTAGAATTTTGTAAATATAGTTATATTTTAACTTTATTTAAAGGTTTCCATTTAAAATTATCTTTATTTAAAAATCTATTCTTTAAGGGCAGCTCTAATATACCTATGGAAATATTTTCCATTATCATAAACAATACATTTTTATCATTATGAGAGAATCAAAGCATTCGTTTTTCTTTCCCTTCTGGTATTTATAATACGTATAGAATATACGTAACTAGAAAATAAAAGGAGTCGAGTATGGTATGTATACAGAATACAGGCAAAATAATAATAAAAGCCCACAGAAAACAAGCCATAATAATGCCATCATGCTATTTAAACAACTAAATACTTTAAGAGGAAAAAATAATCATACCACACACTTTCACATTCATGTATTGCACATACACCAACACAGGCAAACACATCCACATGATGAGTTCATGATGCAACATGGCCAACCGATCAGATATAATTGTAAATGAATGGATACCAAAAAAATAAAAAGTTTTATTTTTTAGCAAACATACATTTATATTTTAGTAGTAAAGCAGTGATTCTTAATGGTTGTTTTCGGCGAGACAAATAAATGACTTTCAAATTGACATTACGATGAAAATGAAAATATGTAGTTTGATATAGTACAGATTTATAGCCTTGTCTATAGACTAATCTATAGACTAATCTATAGTCTAATCTATAGTCTATCCTATAGTCTAGTCTATATTCTCTAGTCAAGTCTAGAGTATATTTAAGTCTAAAGTCTATAGACCAGTTTACAGTCTAGTCTATAGTCTGGTCTAAAATCTAGTCTATAACCATGTCTATAATCTAGCCAGACCCCTGCTAGTTGCTAGATATTTCTGCATATATACAACACTACCTAACCTACAAACCGCATTAACAAATGCCCCAGATTATATTTATCAATTATTTATAACAAAATATTAAAATTTGTCCTACATTCATTATTTTTTAGGCATACATTCATACATATATTCAAAAATCTGTATTCGCTAGGTATGTGAAATTAAACGGATTTCGAACCTTTAGATAAATCTAGCAAATTTATATCCGTTATCCTGTCACAGTTTCTCAATATTGAAGTGTAGATTGATTTGTTCAAGCTTAGTACGAATATTTTGTTTTAAAACCTTCTAAGAATCACTGTTTGTGTACAATTGAGAGTAAGTACCTTGAAAACTCAGCACCATCGAATGTAAATTATGGCAATAAACATGTATGTATTTTTATATAAATACCATATGTATGTATGATTACCAGCACATACATATATGCATAAATGAAGTTAAAATTGTAAAGTACATAAATGTACAGTAACAAATATACATACATGCTAAAAACAGTAATCGACATAAGGAGAATTTTTCGCACATAATAAACATTATTCCCTCAAGATAAAATGCTACTGTTTCGATACTCGTTTGTTATACATTAAAACAGCTGATTGCTTTCGGTCTCTACAAACAATGAATACCCATCAATGAGCTAGAGAAAAAACTCTCAAACCGACTAGTGTACATAACAATAATAAGTAATTGTTCTACAGACAAAGTGAAAACGTTTGAATTGCAGAAGTACTCGAACTCGTACTGGCAGTTTTTTGTTTTTTTGTATATTTGCATCTTCATTTAGTATGGAGTCAGCAAGTAGAGCTTTTCATTGTTTTACGTTTTTTTATTGTGATGTTTATTAAGATCAAAATTATTTACTTAAGATTTTAGTATGTCGACATACATTCTAAGAAGGCAACGTCACTACACTCCATTCATACATTTATCTACTTATTTGTACGAGTAGAATCAACAATGTACGTAGTACCTCGAAATTATTTTATAAAAGTTATTCATTTTTTTATGTTTGTAAATGTGTGTGCTTGAGGAAGACAATGAAGTAGAAAACCAGATAATAATAATTGATAATAATACTGATGATAATAAAAATTATGTGTGTTCTTAAAAATGTTAATTTCTTTGTTCTTGTTGTTTCGTGTTGTAGTATAAGAAGAGATTAAAAGTTTTAGATAAAAATTAGTTTATATGGGAAAAAATGTATTTATTTTAACATGGAAGTATGTACTAGCAGTTCAAATTTAGTATTAAGATTTGGAAAGAAAATATTTAATAGAGAATTAATTTGCTTAATACTTAATATGTATGTATTTCGACAGTTTTTTTTTGTAGTAATGGGTTACTGCATGAGTGCCGTAAGTCATTGAAGTAAGTATAATTTTTAAAAGTCACAAAGCAATTAAGAAAAGTTTTATTTTTATGTATTAAAAGATTGGTTGACAATTAAGTGATTGTCTTTTGTTATATTAACTCCTGTTGACGCCATATTATCCTGTTTAAACAGGATAATTATATGTATATCATTTTTAAATACAAATAAAATTGTTGGAAATAAAGTAAGAAAAATTATAAAATATTGCTATAAATTTGCAAAATATTCTTTAATATAAAATATTTTAAGTAATTTTATTTTAATTAACATTTAATAATATTTTATCACTTTCCTTTTCTTTCTAGGTAAGTGAACTTTAAACAAGCATACGATGAAAAAATAAATCTGTTGTAAGTAAAATATGCAAACAAAAATTAAAATTAGTTAAATAAACCACAATAAACTGTTACACTTAGGGAAAAACTATGATTAAACATGGTAAGAGGGTATTTAAATAATATTTTATATGTCATAGTATTGTATTACTTCTTATTATCATTACGACATTATAATTTGAAAACAGATGTTTTAACAAAAAAGCTTCTGGACTTTTAAAAGATAAGCGTATAATTAAATCAGACGACATAATTATTGCTTTCAAATGAATGTTAATGAAGATACTTTCATTGCCATAACTACACCGATAATAGCTTACAAATCTACAGTCATTTTCTTTTAATTTTTATTAATATATTTTTGTTAAATTTTTCCTTGAAAATTTCGAAAGGTAAGATTGGGGAGGCCACAGCAACAGTAAATAATAATGTGCTTAGGGATGCTGGAAAGAATGCATTAAAAAGTTAACAAACAATACTTTATGTAAATATATTATGCTACGAATAATACTAGTTGTAAACTTTATTATTTCAAAGCAATTGTTAAAATTTCTTAGTTGTAAAAATATTTTTGTTGTTTTAGTTCCTTTGGTATTAGTGAAAAACTACCAACAACAACTTTTAAAATATAAGAAAGACTTGCTGCTTTTTAAACTTTTTGCGATTTTTGTTTTTGGAAAATAAACACTGATTAAATCAAAGTGAATTCATTATAAAGTTACTACTGTTTGGGTTGTTGTTGCTACTCCCTGATGATATTGTTAAGATGGATAGGGTATGATGTAGCTGCTTGAGCTCGATGATGATGTTGCACATTTAATGAATGAATGTAAACTGTAAGAAAATTTTGCACTTTTATTTTAGTTCGTTGTTCTAATGCATCAAAACCATTGTTTGTGTGTGCCTTACGTGGCAAACATTGAAAATAAATTTTTTAGTCTCTTCATTCATTTTCTTTCACATTCATTCATTTATTCTACTTACTTAAGTTTTCTAAGAGAAACTGAAACCAATTAATAAATTTTATGCAACTTTTCTTTTTGTACCTTCCTCCAGTTTTCTAACAATTTTTATCTGTTTTTCTTTTTCCAACAACATGTTATTGTTTTCATTTGGATTTTATGCAAATATAAAGAAAGGATACCGGGAAAAATGAAAAGTTTTTTTTGGTATTTATTTTTAATAATAAAAGTTTACGGTGTGTTGCTTCTTTTAGATCAAAGCCAAATGGGCGTTAGAAAAAGAAATTTGTAAAATTCTCTATGAAATTTCCGCTAGTAAGTCTAGTGCAGAATCAAAAGACAATTTTGTTAAAATATTGATATATGAAGTTACAAGAGTCAATAACAATATTTGAATTAAATTTTATACAAATTTTAATTTCATAATACATATTAAGAAAATATTGCATAATTTTAGGTTGAAATTACATCTCATATTATAAAGTCATATATCACTTATTTATATTTCATTAAGCATTTTTTCCATTTAAAATTAATAATAAACCATTAATAATTTTATTAAGCATTTATGAATATGAGCGTTTATGTAGAAAAGTAATAAAATTGTCATCAGCAAATATCAATGATTAAAAAATCTGCATTTTTAGTTTTTCATTTCGTGATCCTTTGTTCTTTCAAAAGGACTTAAAAGTTTTAAAAAGTACAGTATTTAAAAATATTTTTTGAAAAATGTACCTCTTAAAATTTCAAAGTCCTTTAAAAAGGATACAGGATCACGAAATGAAAATCTAATTTACGAAATGAAAAACCCACCGATGTTTCTAATAAAACCAATCATGTTTTCTAGTAACACTTTTAGAGACTATCTAGATCATGGAAAAGAGCTCTACCATGATGGATTAGTGTGTGCTCTTGTAAGGCTTGGCAGTCACAAAGAAGATGCTGTACCGATTCTAAATCTTCTTCGTTCAATTACGATTTCATTAATTACGATTTAATAACATTGAAGTTATGAGCCTTAATTGATATTCTGATATTCTGGTCTTGAATGACTCGTTAAAATTCAGTGTAGATAGTACGCTATATGTGTAGTAATTTTTAGCAATATGTTGCAGCATTATTTTTGGCTAAATTTTGTTGTTAAAATTTAACATGGTAATATTTCGATTCTTTTTCGTGTATAACTACTTTCTCCTAGAAATAACACTGGTCTGAAATATTGCTGTAAAAAACTTATAATAAAAATTGAGATTATATACCTGCAAAAATTAGTTCCATTTGGAAGTTCCTAAATTTGTTTGATGTTTAAGTTTTTGTGGTTCTAAATTATAATTAAAAATAAAAAATCTTTATTAAATACATCAACATAGTACAAACTATTCTTTTTTGAGAAAAATTAAATAAACAATCAACCAGCACATCAGTCAAATACATAAAATCTGTTTTTGTATCTGCAATACACAAGCAACTGATTGCGTTGCTGTCGCTGCTGTAAACGACATGCAGCAAAATATATTATTTTGTTTAATATGCTCAACTAACACACCAAACTCTTGACTGGATGTGAGTGAAATTGAAAACCTTATAAAACTGTGCAGCAACAAAAATGAATAGTAAAAAAAGCGAAAGGAAATAAATAAAATAAACATCAATAAACGTTTCGTTTAAATTTTTCATTCGTATGCATAACAAGACTTTGTATTTTTTTTCATTTTATTCCTTTCTAATATTCTAAACTAAACTGTGTGCATGCATTTTTATCGTAATTTTTTTTTGCTTTTGTTGCTACTTGTAAATGGCGAAATAAACAATCGTAAACCAACATGCATACAACACCATTTAGTTAGCTATACATACATACACATATTTACTGAAACATTTACTAACACATGTATTTCTCACTCTTGCAACAAATTTTAGTTAAAGAGTATAAGGACTCAAGTAGCAATGTTGCAGCATTGATATTTGTTAATTGTTCAAAGAAAAAGTTAATTATTTTGCATATATACAATAGTGAGTCAATTTAATTCTATTGTCGGATTAAATTATTTGCTACCATCATCCTTGATCTGTTAAATTGTTTACATCCATTTTTCCCAATCCGATACTTAAGTCCTTTTTCACATAAGCCCCGTAACACTAACAACAAATAATAATAGTAATAAAACTAACAACATGGAAATAAAAATGCAAAACAAAAAATTGCAACTGCAAACAAATATAGTGGCCACAAATGGAAAAGCCACAATTTAGCACAATCAACTTAAAATAAAAACAAAACATTTAGCAGCATAAAAACCCTGCAAAAACAGACAACCTCCAAAAAACGCTCAAACAAGACCCAAACAATTCTTAACTGCAATGGGTACAAATGGCGCAGCAAACACATGTTGTAAATACGCGCTTATTTTACTTTTAGTATTTTATTTATTTTTTGTTTTTGCTGTTTTTCTTACAACAAAACGTGACTTGTATTTTGAAAAACAATTATTTTTTATAAATTTCAGCTATTTCTGCCATTTTGTTGAAATGCAATTTTTTAAAAGGTTTCATTTTCTACTTCTTCAGTTTCCCAAAAGACAGCAATTGTGGGAGTGTGTACTTACTTAGTAGTAGCATTTGAGTTGTAGTTTGTTGAAGAATTCTTAGGAGTAATTTAAATCAAAAAAATATTTGTTTATATTTGCACAAACATATAATTTTGTTTAAAAACCCAGCAAAAACATTAATTACCGGGTAAGAAGTAAAAATTAGAAAAATCACTCAATGTAAATCATGAGGAATATATGTATACAGTTTCTTTATCATAACGCAAAAGCTGTCGAGTGAATTAGAAAGTATTTATATAACACATTAAAAATAAGACATTATTAAACTACTTCTATGTAATCAGAAAAATATGTATGTTATTAGTTAAGTGATTACAATTGCAAGTTATCACTAAGTTTTTGCTAGGAATATATGTATAAATATACAAATGATTTTTTGATTTGCAGTTTCTTTGAAATTCTGAATCTTAGCTAATTTTATTTTTTTAATTAAAAAAACTAGTTCAGCGACCAGATGCAGAAATACTAAAAGGAGTACGTACTTGATGTTTTCTCTTTGGGGCCAGACAAAACGAAACTAACAAAAATCTTATTCTTTTCTTTTAAGAAGGGAACATTTCTCTTTTACAGGATTATTTGTTGGTTTATTTTTCATCTATTACAATTAAATTATAAAATAAACATTCGAACCTAGTTTACTGAGAAGGTTGGCGATGGCCAGACACCCGTTGAAGAAAGAATCGAGCCCACAACCTTCAGACAGATACTACATAGTATACTACCAACCTTAACGTTTTAGACACGTAGTTAAACAAGCATGTTCCCATTTGTAGATAAAAACTAGAAATAGTATTATTTCAGGCTCATTTTTAACAAATTACAATTGTGTTGAATTTTCTATCAAAGAACTTTTTCCGTTAAAACAGAAACTGTTAATAGATATAATCATAAAATGTTAAAAATACAAGACTTTGCTAAATAAAAAATAAAAGGAAATAAATCTTCGTGGTATTTCGGTTATAAACTATTCAAAATTATTTTATTTAAAATTCAGACTCTATACGAATTTGTTCTTACACACCTTAAATTTTACAACAGCGGTAGCACTTTCTGTTATATTTATGCGAAACACATATATTTTTGTAATTTTTGTGTTTATTTGTAGGAATTTGAGATTTTTTGTTAATACTTTTGAAGTATTTATTTATTTTCATTTTTTTTTTGCTTTAAGTAAATAAATAAATAAATTCTAATAAAATGCAAAACAGTTATAGAAACAACTCAGTAAGAATAATAAATCTGCGTTTCAAATTAAAAAAAAAATTAAACAAAAACAGAAATAAATGAAAATATAATCATAATAAAGAAATACACAGGGTGGTTGGTGCTACAATTACAATTAGGTCGACTGAGGTCTACGATGCATACAAATAGACTATTTACAATATTTAGAAAAAGTCTTGGCGTCATAAATATTTTGGTTAATACGCACAACTTAATTTATTTTACTTAGTATTTTTATTCAGGACAGAAAAATAATTAAATTTGCATTATGTTTAATGCATGCCCAGAAAAAAATTTGGTAATGACTTGCAATTGTAACCTAGACAGAGAGTTAATGATCAGCTCTCACACTGGTTTGAGAAGAGAAAAACACCTGAAGAGGTGATGGTTAACATAGGCTTATCATTGGAGGTAAGTCTCAAAATAACTCTCTGTCAGGACTCAAAATAACTCTCCGTCAGGACAAAAAAATTAATTTTCGGGTTTAAAAATATTTAATTATTTGCGCTTTTTGGATGTCAAAAAACATCACTTCCTCATATGCTAATCACTTAGTGTTACTTTTAAAGTAGTAATAAATGTAATTCTTATGGAAGTACTTCGTTTTATTTTTGCTCATAGCAGATCTTTTTGTTTATCTCTGACTTAAGTCAGAGTTACTCAACATGAAAAGGAAAGCTTTTAAAGGCTTTTAATTATCATGTTGTTTATATATGGAGAAGTTGTTTATTGTATGTGTAGAGCCGAATGATATTTTTCCACGGGTTATGTTTTGTTCTTATTGAAATCATTTTAATAATTTAAATTTTGTTTCTAAATTTAAGCATACGCATTCCTTTGAAAGGATCTAAAAAAATTGTTGAACATTGTTGGAATGAAAGAAATAGTTTCGTGTCTAGCGTGTTTAAAAGCAGTATATTTTCCTATAACAAGCATATTTGTTTATACAAAGTTTTGTTATTTACTTAAATTTATTTGTATAATACACAATAGTTTTTTCCTTACTATTATTATTATTATTATTTCTATTCTTCATCTTCTCATTTTCTAACATTACACTACGTGCTTTTTAAGTTAGAAGAGACAACATATTGTTGTCTCTTTGTATGCGAACAACAAAGTAAAAAAAATTATACAACAATGTAACCTAATGTTGCATGTATTAGAAAAATGCAAACGTATGTTTATTTGAAATGAATAACAAACCAGCAGTTTTAGAAGGTATCAAATGATCCCTTACAGTTAATGTTTTTTTAGTCCACATAAAATAATAGTAGGTTATTTAGTACATAGTAAATAGTACATAGTAAAATATAGTAAATTGTTTTTTGGCAAGCTAATTTTGACCTTACTTTGGAAACCTAAAATTATAGTTAAAATTACTAATGCCCTAGAGTCACCCCGAACTACAGGTCAAGAACCAAAAGTAGCAGAAAGAAAGAATAATGTCTTTTCAAATAGAAAATGTATATAAAAGTTCACAGATACATGTGTACATAAATATTTTTCCATTTCTAACTATGTAAATATAAATTTTCTTTTGTAGTAAAAGTAACTTTTACTATGTAGAATGCACATTTGTTGCCAACTTTTACGTACATGATGATGTACTCATATCATGACAAAAAAAACTAAACTAAAATTTCCCAGTTTTTGATACATAAGGGAGTTTGTTAGCTACTACGTATCACATGCTACAAAAACAATTTGTTGTTGCAAAAAAGAAATTCATACATAATTTTAGTTGTGTTTTTATTATTTTTTTTTGTTTGCCAAATCTTAAACAACAAAATACATGATTAAATATAATGAACATAAAATAAAACTTATTATGTGGTAATAATTTGTAAATATTTTATTTAATGTATATAAGTCGAAACTGAAGTATACGCTACTGTTGGTTGTGTTGCAACATGTTTGTTTTTGGTTATTTTCTACTTTTAAAATGTGTTTTTAAGATTTTATGTGGGACAAGTTTAATATTTACCCAGCAAACAATTTTTTATTTAAAAATCCCACGCTAAAGTCATTACAAAATTTTTGCTATCAAAGCTACTGTATAGGAATCCTGCACATATCTTTGTATGCTCTCCTCGTATACTCGAAGGACCTTCCTGGTAGCAGAGCTTATGGTTAAATGCAAATGCTTTACTAGTGGTATTGTAAATGTACTAAGCTATTATAATGTTGAGATATGTTTTATTTACAATGTTGCAAGACCACTTGTACACAATTGAACCATTATGGCATTGTTTTCACATCCACTGACAAACGATTTAATATCATAAATTGCAATAACTAATATTGTAAAGTTTATTAAGTAAAGTAAACCTAGGACTAGTAAATTTTGTTCGTTTTTTTTTTGTTGCTAAAATCACTAGTTCTTTAATATTTACAGGTAAAATCTATATATTCCGAAAATTGAAAATACATATAATTGAAAATATCACAAATACTTGTGTTGGGTTCTTCCTTACACGCTACTTTATCTTATGTATCTGAAGTAATTTAAAAGTTTTCTTATGCGTAAAAAACTCACACAATAAACTTTAAGTTGAAAATATTGCCAGATTGTTTTCATACAGAACAAACACAAAGAAGCATGTTGCAACATATCATTACAAACTTATAAATTTCCCATACTGTGTATTGT
The DNA here is from genome assembly GCF_022045245.1 of Lucilia cuprina. Lineage (NCBI taxonomy): Eukaryota > Metazoa > Arthropoda > Insecta > Diptera > Calliphoridae > Lucilia > Lucilia cuprina. Next base: position 37,261,855 of record NC_060950.1, read on the forward strand.
CTTATATGCAACATGTACAGGATCCTTTCATTCCCATAAACTCTGATAAATTTAAACAGGAAACAAAAAAACAACGAACCAACTTAAAAAATTATGAAAAAACTGTTTATATTGTAGAAAAACTGAAAATATTAAAAACTTTTCAATTTAATAGTTTACAAAAATTTCATTAATTTTGTTTTGCAGTTTTGTTCTTCTTATTTATTTAGTTGTAGTTGTTTATGGAGATGCCTGTTAAAAAGGAGAAAGCAGGAAGGCCACATGAGAATTTGTCTAGAGATAGTGACTCTTATGGTTATTGTTTATCTTATAGGAAAGAGACAGGGGGTTAAAAGAGTATTAGTGTATTAAATGCAATTTGTACGTGCTTTTTTCTAATCTTTTTTCTTCATTGTTTTTTTAATATTATGAACAGAAACTTCTTAAAGACACATTTATATACCCAGACATTTTCATGAATTTTTCTATCTAACTACTTAGGCTTTTATATTTCATATATACATACCTACATTTGTAATCTTTGTAATCCAAAGAAGTTGTCAATTGTCACTTAAGTGTCCCTAACTCATCTTAATAGAAGTAATTTTCTGCTGAATAGAAATTACTTAAATAACCTTAAATAATCAATTATGCATTTGTAATCGTTTCATTTTAAAATGAAAGGACATCTCTACCAAACTGCAGGGTTTTAATACAATCATATGTACATTTTCTTATCTACATATGTGTGTGTATTTTGTGTAAAACTTTATAAAATTTTATTTAATTTTACAAACAAAAAGTGTTATAAATAGTGTCTGTCTGTCTCTCTTTCTATGACAGTTTGTCTGTCAGTTGTTCTATTTTCTTTATTTTGTAACTCTTTAGTTGTATGCTTAATATTTGTTTATATTAAATTCAATTATGAGTTTTCTTCTACATTTCCCTGGAAACATTAGAATGACTGTAAATTTGTAGTATAATTTTATTTTTTCTGTTTTTATTTTTATTTTCATTACAATGTTTGTTGTATAACATTTATGCACATTTCAAATGTTACTTTTTCTTTTTTTAACTATTTATTTTCCATTTTTTGTAGTTTTTATAATATTTTTTTAATAATGTTAATTATGTTGTATGCCAAATGTAGTTTATTTGTTTTTATTACTTTTCTCATTTTTTAACATTACGTTTTTTATTTGCTTCCTTTAGTTTTATATTTAATTTTGGTTTTTGCTGCTGCCAACATGAACAATGTTTAACATTCATCTGCTTTAACTATTAACGGTTTCACATGTTTGTATATCAACTAGCTAATGAGTTAATAAGGGTAATCACTTCATGCCAATAAAATAATAAGACAAAGATTTCTTAAAAAACTAAACTAAAGCCAACTGTTGCTTGCGGAAACTATTTCTAATGAAACAACACTAAAACCTTTTTTTGTTTTGTTACTTAAAGTTATTACCCTTACTGTAGTCTTAATTTAACAAACAGAGAACAAAATTTATTATCTTCTCCATAAACTCATATGGAAACAGAAAAATCATTTATATTTCAACTAAAATTGTTGTTAACAATATTTTAAAAACAACTACAACCACAAAATAATAAATTTATGTTGTATGTACCATTAATATTTCAACATAAACATGATTATTATGATCATGATAATAACTATTACAACTTCTGTTAAGTAGCCACCGCCAAACCGACAGTCCAATAACTAACATGTAACAAACAAAACTCATACACAACGAGCTTAATAAACATTTTTATTATGCAACAATTAAAGTCAGTCATTGAGTTATTTTTTTAACTTTTTTATCGTAATCATGCAAAATAAGATACAAATTTCATTTTCTATGAAAGTAAAAAAAACAACACACGATAAATGGAGAAAAGGCGTTTAAAGAATGTTTATTGTTTTAAAAATAAAAAATAAAGTAGAGAAAAATATTATATAATTCATAACAAGCCGATTTTTTAAGAGGAAATTAAAATTTTTCTTTTGATAGCAGAAAATAATTTGAATCTCTTTGCAGTTAAAATTATTATTTTTTTAATTTTAAAATATTTTATTTATTATAAAAACTTTTCATTAATAATATGTTTTGTTTAAATAAATATATTCTTAATATATTTGTCTGCCTATAACACACACTTCTATTTCTGGTTCATAGTATTTCCTAAATGTATACCATTATTTTTGTTTTCGTTTTTAATTCCACACAATTCTTCTAGGAATAACGAAAAGCAAAAAAAAAAAAAAAAAAAACAACAGTTGTAACAACAGAAGGCAACTTATTTAAACAAAAAATCTGGGTAAAGCCCTTAGAAAATATTGAGAACATTTTTAACTTGAAGTTAAAAAAAGAATTTTCATATGAATAAGTTAACATAAATACCCAGCAAACAATATTGTAATTTTACAAATTATTTATATGACAAAATTTTTGAGTTAATAATTAAGTAAAATTGTTAGTGAAAATAAAGTTGCTTTTTTCAATAAAACTGTAGAAAGGTTTAGGGATGCAGACATAACAATACCTATTACGTTTACGCCTTCTCTGACTTTTAACATGGCGAGTGATATAAAAGTGTCAAGAAATGTTTGCTGGGCTTTTAACAATAGCATGCATGTATTTACTAAGTATTTAAAGAAAATGTGTAAGCACATTTTTGAAGTATTATATTGCAAATATTTTTTTCTTTGACTTCTCAAGGTATTTAAATAAAAAAATAAGAACCCAGCAAAATAAAGAGTCGTATTTAGTCTTGAAAATAATACATTTTAATACCACAAAATTGCCTGAAAAACAATTCGTTTTTAGGACTCATCAGTTTTTGTTTATTTTTTTTTTTTGTGAGAAAATATCTAGTTGAATTGTTTTTAAATTTTAAAATGCAACATCATTTGAAAATTCATGAAGTTAATTTATGGCAGAATGTTCAGCCCTACTGAGAAGAAAAACCAGTACAAACGTAGATCCGTTGTCAAAACTGTGCTTACCACATTTGTTAACATTTAGACTCCTGTTGTAATTGTGACAACGCATCGTTGTCATTGCAACAATGCATTGTTGTCATTTCAATTAAGCTTTGTGTCTTTTCGGTAATAAATCGTTGCCGTTTCGATAATGCAACGTTCTGTTTGACAACATAGCGTTGTCACATTCATAATACATTGTTATTTATATCCAACACCCTATAGTGGGGAGTGTATTATGCGTCTGTGCAGATGTTTGTAAAACTCAAAAACCCGTCCGTCCATATGTGTGTCCATGTAAAACTTGTGCGCATTTAAAAAATTATCCAAATTTTTAACATACGCACTGATGCAGGCTATTACGTGGCCATGCCCGACTTATTTTTAGTTGATTTGATAATGTCGTTTTTATATTTTTGGTGTTGAGTTGACTTGACAACTATATGTACACACATTGTCAACGCTGCCAATTAGGTATCAGCTGTCTATAACTTGAAAAGCTAATTTGCCCCTTTATTTATATTGAGTACATATAAATAAATCAGATATGAGGGTTTCTAAAAATACGATGTATGGTTACATAATCTTCTCTAGACGTTTTTTATTTCCATATTAAAACGTTTGTCTTTATTTTTCTTATCAGTTTGATGCACCTAATGATTATGATAATCCTATATTGAAATATTTGATTCAGTTTTTAAATCTAAACAAAACTAGTTAGATCTTGTTTTACAACCTTTAATTTATTTTTGTATTTTCTATTATGATAAATAATTTTTTTATTCTCATCCTTCTAATTTCAGTAAATTATAACTTCAGTTGATTTTTGCAAAATGTTTTTAAAATTCAGTTACTCTTCCTTTGTTTCGTTTGTCATTGTGTGTATCTATTTAATTTTTTAATCCTTCTTCTCTATTTTTTGTGTTTTTCATTTGACCTGGCACAACTCTTTATTTTACTTTTGTCATTTTAATTTATGTAAATTTTCTTCTTTTTCCCTTTTTCACCTTTGTAACCAGAAATAATGACAGAAATATATCTGTAGGTTTATACATTCATTAGGAATGTTAAATAAAACAGATTTTCCAAAATATAAAGAAAACAAAACTACTATTTGTGCTAAAGTTATGCAGTCAAGGTGTTTTTGCCCACTTATAAGGTGAAAAGGTTTTAAGAAATTTCCATAAAACTGTATATTTTATTTAAGTCAACAATTCTAGGGAATAATTACATTATGAGTGGAAATAATGTGTTGTGGCATAGAAATTGTTATTTTGCAAATAATATTTAAGTATCAGGAACATTGATTTAATTAATGTCTAGAAAATATTTCTGCTAAATTTAGAAATTAATTTGGAATTAATTATGGGATTTTGAGGATTTTTAAATGATTTATTAAAATTTTAAAAATTTTAAGGACTGTCTTTGTAAGAGACAGTTTGGTATCCTATTCCAGATGTAATAAAGAGGAAGAGAGGGAGTCATAGAAGCTGTCATTGACTTATAAAGAGATTTACAGGTATCGGATACTATTATTTTACAATCTAAAACAGTACTTTTTGCAAAAACTTCCTAACAAATTTTACACCTTTTAACCACTTTTGTGACACAAATTTCATTAACATTTTATATCTAACAATTTTAAGTTGCTTCAATTAAGATCCTTTACAATTCAACCTTTTAATTTGTTTAAAAATCCTTTTCAAAAAACGAGGCACGATTACGAAAAAATTAAACTTTTTTCAACATTCATTGATTTGTGTTTGTGTGACATGACAATTAATTTACACATTTTTTGGATCTTTAATAATATTCTAATATCATAGCAAAAAAATAAAAAACAAAACTTGCCTTTTTTGGTGTTATATTTTTGGTCTGGGAAAACCTTAACTTTAGGACTTATGCCCTGATGAATCAGCAAGTAGTCAAATAATCAGTATGCCTGTGCAGCAGGCATCCAACTCTTTTTTGTTGCTGTTGTTGTTTATGATATCTGTGTTAAAGATAAAAGTATGGTAAACATCTCGTTTACAAATTTCATTTTAGGTTTGTTATCAGATTCTTAATTTTTCCCTTTTTTCATAGATACGTTTTGATATTATAAATATTATATTCATAACGATTTTTTCAAGTTTATTTCCTTATTTCTGGGTTTCTTCATTTTGTTCACGTTTCTTAGCAGCTGTAAATGTTTTGTTTTATGACATTTTTATACCCTACATCACTATTACGAGGATGAATGATAGTGTGAGTTTGTGCTGGTAGCAACCATCATAGAGTACTATCCAATAAACAAACGATTGGGAATTAAAAACAATTTGACGTTTTCTTTCAAATTGTTTGCTATTCTGAAATAGTTAGTTTTTTAAGTATAGGACACTTTTAAATCCATTTTCACCCAAGAAAATATTCCTCATTGCGATTTCTTCCGCAATATGTCTTTAGAAATATTCTTTATTTATCATAAAACTAAAAAGTTGTTTCCTTTTCTCATTCCTCTTTCTGCTCTAAGAATTTAAGGATTATACTACAGCAAGTAAATTCAAAACTACAACAAAAATTCACAACACTTGGTCTGCTCCCTGACATACCTAACTACATACAGATATTTCTGAGCTGCAAAAGAAAAAAGTGTTTGTATTGTCAGTTATTTTGTTTAAATAATTTTTGAATATATTTTGCTTTCGTATGCAAAATATTTAAATTTTCCTGATATTTCATCGTATTGTTGATTTTGTTTAATTTATCCCTGATTTTGCTACTGCTGTCGATTTCTCAACTTAAAATGGAAGGAATTTTCATACTTTTTTCTCTCTTTACTTTTAATTTGTTTTACTCTGAATTCATTACAATTTGTATCTGGTATTTTTAATCAGTTTGTTTGTTGTTGTTTTTAATTAAATCTTCTTTTAGTTTCTTTGGGCTTCATTTATCTTTGTTACTTTGTATGTATGTGTAAATGTATTTGCTCTATTTTGCGTTTTCACACATAATTTTCAACTAATCAATTGCGTATTGTTTGTTTATTTATTCATTCATTTTCTACTCGTATTTATTTTTGTTGCTGATGCTGCCGTCTGTTTGTTTGTTGCTGGTTAAAGTGTAATTTAAACGCTTTAAGGCAGCATTTGTATTTCAGTTAGTCAGCTAGCTCCTCATCATCATCATCGTCAGCAGCAATTAGAATATGCAAAATATTTCTACATCCCATTTTATTTTTGTTTAGATATTCAAAAGATTAGGAAATCTTTATATTTGATATTATTGTTTAAATGTGAGCGTGTGAATGTTGAACATGTTTCAAGTGATGAAATTTTCTAAAGAAAGATTTATTTAAATATTTTGTTTTTAGCTAGATTTTCAAAAAATGTGTTCTAATATTTTTGTTGCTTGATTAAATTGACTCAGAGCAATAAAAAAAAACACACGTTAATAAAGCCTTGAAGTAATTTATTTGTGTGTCTGATTCTTTTATTGCTTTGAGTAAAACAATATGTATAGCCTACCTTTAGGTGATTATCTCTGTTATTAGGAAGTAGCACAATAAACAATTGTTTTTTTCCAATATTCAAAGTAAATTTATATAAAAGCTTTTATTCAAATCCTTTGTTTTAAGCTATTTCTCCAAAAATCTTCTTATATTAGAAAACCTTTTAGAAGTTTCCCTGAATTGTTGTTAAATGATCTTACAAATACAAACTTGAATCATTTAAAGCCTACTTTTAGGCATTTTTCTTTATAAATGTGAATAAGCTCAACAACATACTTTTGTGTTTCTCTTTTTTAATACGTAAATTGAAAAATATTCCAAAACTATTTGAATATAAAAATGATTGCCTTTTTAAAATAGTTAATAGTGTTAAATACATAATCATTATGTGTGTTTGTATATTTTCAATTTTATTTCAAAAATTTGTTTATAAGAAAATTTTATTCATATGTTGCTGTTGTTTATTTTTATTTATGTGAGAAATTTTGTGTTGTGTACTAATTAAATCCAAACATTTCGTCTATTAATTTAACAAACATATTTTATGAGAATTGGCCACATTTGTATCTATGTGAATTTTTTTAGCTTAGCAAAATATTTGGTATTTAAAAAATATAAATATTTATACACTTTTCTATATGGATATGCTTAAAAAATTTATATGGGTTATTAATAAATAATTTTATTTTAAACCCTTAAATTTGTGTAGTAGCATTTAGTTATTGGTTTAACATTTTTACAAATTTAAATTCTTAAACATTAAAGAAATATTGCATTCGATACTAAAACTACAAAAATTTACAGTAGATCACCTTTGACTTGTATACATATCTGATTAATAATGAATATTACATTTTGAAGGTGAAAGAAGAATGTCTGCTGTAAATGGTTGAATATACTTTCTTACTTTGAAACGGTTGGGTGAATTCTTAAAGAAGTCTGTATTTAAAAATGAATAAAAATAATAAAATTAAACTGAGAAAAAATTTGACTTGTATATATAAAATGTTTTAAGATTTTCTTATTTTAAATCCAAATTATATTAAATTGCTGTGATGTCACTTACAAATGTCTGACTTTTATGTAGTGATTATATACAAATACACAATCACACAAACGTATGTTTATATAAAAGTAGAATCTACTACCATATGCCTTACTTAATATAAACATATGTATGTATGTATGTATGTATGTATGTATGTATGTATGTATGTATGTATGTATGTATGTATGTATGTATGTATGTATGTACATATATATATTTCTTTACAGCAAACTTTATTTATATAAAAGCGAATTGAAATGTTAAATGGCCTTCTCTGTAGAAGGACAACAAGTCAGACATTTTACAGACAGACAAACTGACATATAGTCAGACTGACTGACTGACAGACATTCAAACTGACAAACATTCCAATAGACTAAGAGATAAATAATATGAAGAGAAACATCATCACCATCATCATCACCATTTGAGTATTTTTTCTGCAACATCTTTTACTTACGAGTACTGCCAAACAAAATGTTGTCAGTATTTTAGACATTATAGTTCCTACTTTCAACATCGTTGTTTTCATCAACTTTAACGTCATTGTTGGCGTTATCAACATCACCAACTAAAACATCAACGCCGCCGTCGTCATCATCATCAGCAACATCTGCTAGCGGTAGTCAAGGCAATCATTTGTAGGAAATGATTTCTTTTTTGTTTAAATGTTGTACGAGTATAAATGTTTTGCTACAAATTTTCAAAAAAACTAATAACGAAGGGGGGGAAATAAACACAAATTGGCCCTGTAGATTCTACACACATACACATAAATTTATACTCTATTCATTCGGCAAAGGATTTATACCTGGTTCACATACACATATGATGACTTACGAATGAATATGTCTTTTTGGCCAACTTTTTCGCTCATAATTAAAGCTTTAAAAAAATTGTTGTAAAAAAAATTGCATAAACTGTTAAATGATTACAAATGAGAATATCAAATGAATATGATACACTCCTTTTAAGTACCACTTGCACTTACTTTTAATTAACTGAAATGAACTACAGTAATCATTGGACTTATTGTTATTTTTACCCACATCAATAAAGATGGGGTTTATATTGACTGTGTCATTCCGATATATTGGTTATAGACATACAAAAGTATATATATTTTGGGTCCTTATTAAATTCTAAGACGATCTAGCCATGTCTGTCCGTCCTTCTGTCTGTCTGTTAAAAGCACGATAGAGCCCGAATGGACATATATTCTCTATAGGTAAGGTTTGCTTGATGTTAAAAATGGGCAATATCGGTCCACGTTTTCGGATAGCCCCAATACAAGTGGACCCCCGAAAAACAGCTTTAATTGGCATATCTGTTTCAAAAGTACGAGTATAGCCATGAAATTCGACATAAACAAATTTCATATGATCCAAAATCTCCCTACCAAATTATATGTTGATCGATCCATAATTGACCCAACCCCCCATATAAGGCCCCCTTCAGAGAATTATTTTACGCTCTTTACTGACTTAAAAATACTAGTATAACAATGAAATTTGATATAAGTAACTCTCTTATGATCGAAAACTTCTCTACCCAATTTTATGTTGATCGGTCCAAATTTTTTACATTAACCCCCCATATAAAGTCCCTTTCAGAATATGACTTCAACGCTCATTACGGGCTTAAAAATACGAGTATAGTGATGAAATTCGACACACATAAGTTTCAATGAAGCCAAAATCTCTATATTGGACTTTATGTGAATCGGTCCATAATTGACCCTACTTCCCTTCATTACTGGCTTAAAAATACAGAACACAGAATAGCGATGAAATTCGCCACACATATTTTTTATATGAGTTAAAACCTCTCGACGATCGGTGCATAAAACATTACTTTAACAATCTTTGCTGACTTAAAAATACCTGAACAGTTATGAAATTTGATATTAGAAATATATAGGTACGTAAATCTTCCTACCGAATTTCATGCGGAAAGTGTCGGGAAGTGATATTCGATGTAAAGATGTTTTGTATAAATCAAAGTTAATCTAAAAAAAATTATGAAAAAACGGTCTATTATTAACACTATCTCTCATATAAGATCCTCTTCAGGTAATTTGATGAGTAATATCATCCTGATGTTTTAGGGTAGCATTCCTCTTAGGGTATACGGTTTGATGGTGGGTATATGAGATTCGGCATAGCCGAATATAACACTCTCACTTGTCTTTTTTAACCAAATATATACATACATATACATTTTTCATTGTTTTAATTTATATATGTATGTATTTCCTATGGTGTTTAAAAACAAACCATACAAAATTAGTAACCAGAGTTTTTTTAACATATTTTACTAACACATACAAATATATAAATATAAAAAAATTACAAAAATATATGTGTGTATGTTTGTGTTAATATGTGTATATTTGACAATGATGGATTTCTTAGTAATAAATATTAAATGAGCTTTTATGGTTCAACGCTTAATATTATTTTATTTCAATATTTTCCCGGCATTCTACCTTTACTGCTGCCTCTATACACACATTGTAAATACAACTAAATACCAGAGTAATTGTTCCTTTTTTCTATTGATTTATAAATGTACGAATATGTTTCTGTATCACATTTTATTATTTATATACATACATAAATGTTTTTTCTGTCTATATAAATTTTGTAGAATTTATGAACCAAAAAATATGTTGAAATATACTACATCATATTGGTGGAAAAAAATTGAAATAAAATATATATTATAACATAAAGTATTTGCTGCTGCTGTTGGTTTTTCTTATATTTTTATTTTGTTACAAGCCACCAACATTTATTTATTATGAAACGAAAATTCAATTATGCATGCAGGATTGCCAAAGTATTTTTAACTGATGCTGATGCTTTATTTATTGAATTTAGGTCATACCTTCTATAGGTATGTACAACCATTACAACACCGTTAATCTTGTATTGATGTTGCAGGACTTAAAATATGAAATTTTTAATTCACAGTTTACATTTGTTATTAGATAAAGCACTAGACTTTATACAGCCAACACACATTTCAAATACCAAAATTTAAACGCAAACATTTATTTATATTTTATTTTCAATGTTTCAAAAATTTTATATTTTAAAAAATTTATTACATTTTTATAAAGTATAACTTTCTCTAAAGGGAAAATTTACTTAATCCTCCAGCTACTACACTTGAGGTTTATTAAAGAAGAACAGAGGCCTAATCGACGTAATTGTTCTTTATAATCATTAAGCTTTAAATGTACTAAATTGATATCTGTGCTATATCTCAAAAACGCCATACTTCGATCATTATAATACATTTGATACTAAATTAACAAGGGTATGGCAACCTTAGCCATACCTTGAAAAGAACATAATGTATCAAAAATGATATAAGGTAAGCTTCTTCCTGCATATCTACTACATTCACAGCTGTTCAAAACACCAAAAAATATTACTCAAAGAGAAAAAGAGCAGGAAAAATTTTGCAATAACTACCATCATAAATTGTAATAAAAAACAAAAAATCAATTTTTAATTGATTTTTATTTAAACAAAAACAATAACAAAAGCAATATTACAAAAACTTAAAATTTATACTTTTGCCATGTTGTATGTAGTTGTATTCGGACTCACTCAAACCATTATTATTATTAAATATGATGGCGTATTTATGTATTCAGACAAAAAAATTACAATGATTTATGATTGTAAACATTTTATTTACAAAAAGGATATGAGATGTGCTTTTACTTCTGTTTTTTTTTTAGTTTCACAGACAGAAAATTAAAATTTTATTCAACTCAACATCTTTTTAATTTATGATATAACGACAAAAAACTAAGTGAACCAATTTGTTTGAAGGCGAAAAAATTGTGTTGCGTTTGATATTTTTTCTTCGTTCTTTGCTCTTACTTTGTAGGGTACAGAATTTCCCCCAAAAATATATATATAATCGTCTATAAAACATCTCGATTGCCTTTTTTCATTTGCTCTGCTGCTTGGCTTGGACTTGTAAAAGAATTTTGAAAATTGTAAAGTTTATTATTTATACTTTGGATTTTATGTATGTATGTATGTGGTTTACTAAACTTCAAATGAAAAGGACAAACTTCACAAGCGTATTTCTGTTTTCTGCATTCACTTGTACTTTTATCGTTTTTATGCTGGAGGCTACAAAAAGATGAACAAGAAAGAAAAAAACAATGTATGTTTCAATGGAGAATATTTAACAAATAGTACAACAAATAGACAGTGAAAAAAAAACAAATAAAAAACCTTAATAACCCAGTAATCTATTTTCAAATTTTGGTAATGAGTATTGTAGGTAAGGTATCTATTTCATACATTACTTGATAATGAGTTGTCTATAGCGTATGTCTAATAAGGAATTAGTTAGTTTTTCTAACCGTAGTCTTTTTGGAAGTTCTTACCAGGTTAATAAAGATTTTGTTGGGAAATGTAGCGAACTCTTAATAACAGTCAGTAAATGACGACTTTTTAATAAAACAATATGTGAATTTCACGAGTTCAAAGTTTTTGTACCGATTTTAATTATAAAATGTATAATATGTATACCAAATGAGACAACTTTCCGACGAAATGAAATTTTAACTGTTTACTGTATAATAAATGTTATATGTATAAAATTCTTTACATCATAAGACATTTAACTAGACCACAAAATACTTAATATAAATGTTGCAGTTTAAATCTGTCCTAAACATACAACTTGACTGTATGTAGTCTTTACAAAAATATTATCATTCCTTAAAACGAAGAAAAATTGAGAATTTCCTTTTGAAGTTTGGAGAAAAGAAAACAAAAATAGGAAGAAAAAAGAAATGTAAAGTAGCTAAAAAACCTCAATACTCTGGTGTACATTGATAAAAAAACAAAATAAATAAAAAATTGTACACAACATATAAAAAAATAAAAAAAAAACAAAATCTAAAACCATGTTGTTCTTGAACTAAAAAACAAATTTAAAAAACAGCCTTCTTTGTTATTTCACTGGTTTTATTTTCACTTGAATTTAGGATGCTGATAGTCTTCTCTCCCTAATATTAGCTCATCCCTTCACAGTTTAGTTCTGTTTCATTTGCTGCTGCCGCGTTTAAATTTCAAAATTATGCAAAATTTATTTAAGCTTAAATGGTTGTTGTTATTATTCTGCACTTTTCTGTAATTTTTCTTTTCCTGCTTGGGTGGTTTTTTCTGTTTTTTTTTACTTTTTTACTTCATTGACGAACATTTCGTCTAATTGCCAGGGATATTAAAGTGAAAGTAAGCACATTTTGTCTACCAAAGAGGCAGGCCATCATTTAGTAACTTTTACTTCGCATGTTCGTAGTTGCTTTATAATTTCCTTCTTTTCCTTTCCTCCTTCTGCTGCCTTTTTTCTTTATCATACTACATAATTTTTCGCTGTGCTTTTTTGCTTCATCCAGGCAGCCAGCCTTATTGAGAATTTCTTGGAATCTTACCAAGTGTTGGTCTTTTTAGCTTAAGGGTCAAATTGTAAAGAATTACATAATAGTGGTTTAGAAAATAAAAATTATTGCAGTTTTTAGCACTCGGATATTTTGTAGTCAACATGAAACTTTAAGTATGAATTTTGTTTTTTCATATTCTAAAGAGAAAATAAACAAAATATAATTGTCACTTTTTTCTGTTTTGTTTTAAAAACAATGCTGAAAAAGGTACAGGTATGAATTTCAATTAATTACAAGCATTTGTTTGTGTTGTTTTCATTTGAAAGCATAAATATAATAACAGTTGATTATGAAGTTTACACAATTTAAAATAACAAGCATACTTTTAGGGCTTTAGTTTAATTAGTTAGTGTAGCATAACTTAAGTGCCTGCTGTTTAAAGAAAATATTATTCTAAAAATAAAATAAATTAAAGTTAATTTCACTTGAAAACATTAACATAATTTTCAAGCACCACTTTGCATTTAAAATTAATTTTCTTTGAAAATATGTTACCTAATTTAATATTAAATTTTGTAACATTTTAAAGTAAAAACATGTCTATAATATTATTTTATTAAAATATGTTAGTAAAACACGTGCTTGTTTTACTATTCTACTAAAGCTTTAAACTTTAATTTATGACCTAAATATCTTTACATATTTCTACATACACGTATTATATATAGCAAAAAAGGCAAAAAATAAAAATAATTTTAATAACATTTCTTAATAAAAATAAACATAAAATTGTATCCTTCTATTGTATTTATTCATATTATGATGTCCACTGACCCATTTATAAAAATGTATACTCGTACATGGTTTTTAGTTAGTTTATTTGTTGTTATTATTGTTGTTCCCTAGTAATTTTAAACCAAAATTTCTCTTTGGCCGACTAACAAATGAGGAAAAAATTTAAGTAAAAGAAACAACACTTTCACTTGCTCGGTGACAATGTCTCCCCACAAGCTCTGGGACACATTAAAAATTGTTGTTCCATGCTGCTGTTGTTGTATGTTGCACAGAAACAGAAAACGACAACAATATTTGGGAAAAGACGATTTTATGTTTAACTGAAATGGAATTAAACCAAAAAAAGGGAAAAAGAAATAAATACAAAAAGGAACCATCAACATGTTTTGGTATTTAGCAAAGAATGAATATGTTAAAGCAGACATATAAAAGAATAAAATGGGGATAAGAAGATAATTGAACTTAAATATTGTGTAAAGTGCCTTGTATGTAAGATCAAGGGGAAATCAATATTTAAAATTAATTAAAATTTTTTATTGAATTTAAATGGATTTATAGATACAATTTGAAATTTAGTTAAAACCGTAATAAATTTTTGAGTTCTAATACAATAAAATTGTGTCAAATGTTTGAAATCTTTAAAACTTCTGCTAAAATACAACGAATAAGCAATATTAAGGATATGTACACACATATGAAGAATATAATATTTAAATAAAAAATATATAAACAGGAAACAAGCAATATACCCCTAGGAAAAATTAGAGGATTTTTACTTAAAAACCTAATCAATGAACTTTTATAGAAATGCACGTTCTAGGTCCTAATAAGGGGCTCTTAAAAATAATTTGCAATTAGAAAACAATCTAAAATAGAGGATTAGTTTTTTGTCCGTAAAATGTTGATATTGTAATAAAATTCGATAATATAGTTTAATAAAAATCCTATAAAATGTACATAATTCCTACATTGAATCTCTTTTGATATATCATTTATAAGTTCAAAATCTCTTAAAAATATGATACACATAAGAAATTAAATGAGTTAGTTTGAAAGTTAGTTTTTTAACAAATCCGAAGTAATACACCTTGGCCACCATTGGGTCTGGTGTGCACTCTTTCGAAATCTTAGCCACAATCTTCAGTCTAATAGACTCAAAAACTAAACTACCGAAATCATTGCTGATCGGATCCTGTGTTGTGGATTTGATTTCTGCATTTTTTATGAAGTTTCTGGATAAAAAAATGTTTAAGGTTGTTTCATAAAAGTTCTAACGTTAATATTTTTTCTAAAGTGTAAATTGGTGTTATTTTTATTCACATTATTGTTTTCATGTTGTTGTTATTGTAGTTGCCAAAACGAACCCAACTTTTATGGTTTGTTATTGTTGTTATTGCTGCTGCTACATTTTGTTGGACTTGATGGTATTGAAATAACATTATACTGCCGGTATCTAAATATCTTTCCATCTAGTGTTGGCTATGTTTTCCTTTACTTTCCATTTTCCTTTATTTCTGATTATTTATAACATTTTTACGGGTTTTTGGGATGCTTTTTCAATTTTGTTGTTTTCCTTTTCCTTTTTTTTGTCACCAACCCCTAGCTATACATAAACTTATTTTGTTAGGACCTAAAAATTCTATAAATATGTAAATAATGGTGATATTCATAGGAGAACAAGGACATTTTAAACATTATAAAACAAGATTCGATTAACATTTTGTTTAGGAATAACTTACACACACATAAATTCTATTAAATAATTTCTTAAGGTTATTGGTAGTAAAGTCGTTGTTGTTGTAAAAAAATTTAGTTTTAATTATGTATCTTATGGTTTTATGGGTTTTGAACATGGAGTAGTATCAGTGTGAATAGACTTTTCCTAAAACAATTATTGAAAATAGTGTAAATACCTTTTTGTTTTATTTAGATAATATGAACTGTGAAATCTATTTAAACATAGACTATGTACTTTTAAATGTTTTGTGTGTTAAAAATTGTTTGTTTTCGTTAACCCTTGTCAATAAATGATTTTTAATTTAAACAGATTTTTTGGTATGTTTTTCACTCCCATTTTCTCTTTTGTATAAATTTCATCATCATCATTTGTTTAACAAATTTTCATTTTCAGTCATTAATTAATTTAAATGTTTTTTATTCTTGTGTTTTTTTTTCTTATTTTGAACAACATAATGGGTGGTAGTTGCTATTAGTTGTTCAGTTTTTGGCTCTGAAATTTTTGTATTTTAGCTTTTCCTTTTTAATTTCCAGTTTAATGTTGTAAAATAAAAATTAATTTCTGTTGAGTTTTTCCTCAATGTACATACAAAACATATTTTGTTGTAATTATTTGTAAACAAAAGGGAACAAAAATCCATTTATGTTTATTTGGTTTTTTATTATTATTTAACAAAAAAAGACAAAGTGTTGAAATAGAATAAAAAACTTTTGCTTGTTTGATATTTTGCCGTTATTTTGTCTACAATTCCTGTTTTTCTTTTGCCACATGCAACTCCATTCTCACACACATACATCTACAAAAAAAAAAAAAAAAAAAAAAACTAAAAAAATATATATAATTTCATTACATTTTTTCCCCTTTTTAAATTTTGTAAATTTATATTTTAGTTTTGATAAAAAATACTACCAAAGAGGAAAACTTGTTGACTAAATATTCATTCACTAATTGTTGTAGTTGCAAGTGAGTGTGTGAGTAAATGGGTAACACCCAGCAGTTTTCTCAGGTTGTGCCTTGAAAATGATCAACCGCTAATATTTTGAAATATTTCGTACTTTTGGAAGTATTTATTTGCATGCCAGAGTCAGCTAGTTCTGTACTGTAAGGACTTTGATTTTCAAATTATATGTTTAAAAGATGTCTCTTTTAGTTTCAGTATTGGATTAAAAAACTCTCCAGAAATATGCACTCCGAACTGCAGTTCAATTTGAGAGGACGTACCAAGTTTCATCTAATATCATAGTAGTTGGTAATGAACACTAATAGCACAACGAGTACAACAATTTAGTTAAATGGCTTGTTACACACAAATGATATTTAGTTAAAAATAAATTTGTTGTAAAAAAGCTTTGAAAGTACGTCGAATCTATACAAAAAAGAAAGTTGTAATTTTTTATTATGAAAACAAAATGAAAATATTTTTTTTTGGGGGATTCAGTAAGAATTTATTTTTGCATAAATTTTACTCCCTTCAATTAAGTTAGAAATTTAGAATAAACAAAGTTTGAAAGCAGAAATGGTCAAGACCATATACATGGTAGGTACGTCATATTTATTATGAGTTTATTAACGGATATTAAAGCAACATTCTCAATGAAATTTTGTTATAATACTGATATTAATCAGTATATGCGGATTTGATCAATTCTTGATTTTACTGACAAAACTATATTGAGAAATTACATTCTTAGAGGATAACGTCAGATGTAGCCCTATACCAATTATACCTTCGACAATACTAAATTGTTGTAGATTTTTTGACAAATATACTAAAAATATATAAAAAAGTATTTTACAACTTCTTATATATACCACATCTCTTGTTTAATTATTCCGTTCATGTTTTGAATTGTAGATTAGGCACAGCATAAATCTCTTTCGCAATTAAACGTATTCTTCTCAAAAAGTGTAAAAAGGAAAAATACAAAAAAACCAAAAATTTGGCAGATATAAGTACTAAGTTACAATGAGCAATTAGCAATTTAACATTAACCCAAACCACAATAATGGTGGCAAAAATACGTTTCTTTTTAATTCTATTATCTATTATTGCAAATGTGTTTTTGTTCATTCTTTACATTTATTTGTTCACTCCACTTCAATTCAATTTATTTGCCTTCAACACTTAAGACAAAAAAATATAACAACGAAAAATTACAAAAATGAAAAAAGTGAAATTAATTTATTGAATTAAATTTTTATTTTGTTGTATTACTTCAGTGACATTAGTGACAAAAATGTTTTTTTTTAATCTTCCTTCACAGCCACTCTTAAGTAATTTTGTCATTGGTCCACATGGGCTCAGAGACAGAAACGATACGAGTATTGGTGTAATGTTTGGTTTTTGGTAATTTCTTTTTTTCTTCTTTTACGCTTTGGGGAATTTCTTTGGGGAATTTCCTAGCAAATATTTGTGGTGACATGCTTGTATACCGGATATCCATAAATTTTATTCGGTATTTTATCAAACTTAAGGACCAAAGAATATACTTTATTTCGCTTGTATTTATGTGAGTTTGTGTGCATGTGTGATGTTCAAAAATTGACAATGTCCTTGTATTGTAGCAAAAGTTGCAATCCCCCAATGCTAGATATAAAACCAAATAAACCAAGTGACCGAATGAACACTAACAACTAAGAGAATAAGAGAAAGAGAATAAAAAATTCTCACACAAAAAAATGAACCACAATAAATAGACCACCAAGTAATGAAAAGAATAAAAATACAAAAAAATGAAATTTGGTTCATAAAAAAGCATTAAATGTGGAGAAAAAAAAATTAAGTAAAATAAACTTGAATGAAAATAAGTACAACATTTTTAAAAAAGGAAATGGCCAGTCAATTTTTTATTTGCTAAAAGCAAGTTTTAAATTAAAGTTTTGTTTTCTAATTGTAGTTTACTTAATCTGCGTTCATTTGGAAATACTCGGTTAAGATTAAATTGCAGAATTCGTTATATTTATATATTATCTCAAAACAAAATTCATCGAAAATTTGAAAAAAAAAATAATACGTTGATGCGTTTAAAAAATATTTTCGTTAAGGGAAACTAATGGAACTGTGTTTGATTTACGTTTAAATAAATTTTAACTCTTCTCATATAAACTGACCCAAGTCATTTACTTCTATGTTTGTGCTTTCTTTTATAATCTTTGCTGTAACTAGATTAGCAATATTTATCTAGACACCAAAAATCGCCAAAACTAATCAGCCCTTATTTGACCCTAGTCCAATACCAACTCCCCTTTAAAAAATCCAATAACCTAGGGTGTTTATATCAATAATTCTCGGATTAAGTTTTATGGGATTTCTAAAAGAAACTTTCAAAGTAATCGGTACATTTTGTGCAATAAATTATGCACTCATATAGTTGTAACTCAATTCGAAATTTTTTCTTTCGAATTGAGTTACGGAGTAACCCCTCTGGGATTGATGAGATTTAAATTACAAGTATAAAATACTCCATATATGTATACATATGTATATAATGCTCAATAACACATTACATGTAATTGATCCAGTAATAAATGTCTTAATATTATTATTTTTACACCCAAACTTGTCAAAAGTACCTCAATCCCGGAATTTGAAAAAAACCCTATATAAAACATATACATTTTTAATATTTCCTTATTATTTACTTTTTATCATCTTTTAATACTGACATTATGAAATTTATTATAAATCCCATTTTATGACAAATTATTTCTATTCTTTATGTGAAATATGGTTACTTTACTGGTTGTTATATTTAAGAATCTCCCCCTTAAATAAAAAAAGAAAAAAACGTGAACGCATACAAAAGTGATTTACAATTTCAACAGGATGATGAAATATTAACTTAAGAGTTTATATTTTTTACATAAATCTTAATTTAAGTGTGGTAAGCAGATAACTAGAAAAGAAAAATTGTGTATGTAGTTAGGAAAAAGCTTATTACTGCAATTAAAAGATTTTTGAAAGCCTTATAAAACCACCCAAAGTAAATTTTGTGTTTTTAAATATTTACAAAACTTGTTGTTGGTTAAGGGACGGACCACAATTGTAAATTTAGTTGAAAATACAAAATTATTACTTTTAGAATTTGGGAAACCAAGGAAGTTTTCTGTAAAGCTTTTAAATATACATACCACAAAACATTTTTTGCTAAGTGGAGGTTAATAATTTTTAATTTAAAACTTTAAATATTTACAAAAGTTTACATACATTATAAAGAGCTTTAAAAAGTTTAAAAATATGTTTAAAGCTTTTAATAAATATAATTAAAGCTTTGACACATATTTTTCTAATATTTATTTAAACTCATTTGTTATTTGTTCTTTTGAGTAAGATCTTAGGGTTTTAAGCACTTTAAGCAACAAATCTTAAAGTTTTTTTTTCAAAATCAATCAAATGCTCTGGTTATTGAACCCCAACCTAACAACATTTACTATAATTATAAAATTATTTATAATTATCTTAAAACAAAACATATTTACTAAAAAACTTTTTACATTTCCTGTGTTATTTTAAATTAAAACTGTACAATTTTTTATTCTTTTATTATGACACAACAAACACGTTGCATGTTTTAAAATAATAATTTTAAATTTTCAATGGAAAACATGCCAACACTTACATAAATACATATATACTACATTTACAAAATATAACCATACTCTTGTATAAACATAAATAATATGTTGTTCTTGTTATTTTATATAAAAGTTTTGAAAAAAAAATAAACAAAATTTAATAATAAATGTTTGTCTGAAACAGACTTTTCGGTATCATGATCATCATGTATCAGTATCTGTACATGATTATCATCTTAATTATTTAATTTAATGTAAACTGACAGATTTAATTACACAACAAGAAAAATACATAAAAATTATGTTTAAAAGAAATTTAGTAAATAAATAGTATAAAATTAAAATTCATATAATTTTAAAAGTTTGTTTAGAAATCAACAGTAGGGAGGATGTTATGAAAAAAAGTTTATAAACAAAACTTTAGAAAGCTTCAATTCTAGCTTTATAGTTTATATATAAACAATTGCAATATGATTTTTCCATATGTCGTTTAAAACATCATTTTTGTTTGGAAATTAAACTCCTATGAACTCCCTTATTGCCAATGTATTCTACTAAGTATAACTTTTTATGTGTTTTTCACTCATGTTTTTGTAAATATTTATCAGCTTTTTCACCCTCTTTCGAAAGTTCTATTGAAAATGGCTGTTGACTTGTAGAAATCGAAAAATGTAAAAATTTTCCCTTTCGCCTAGTTGTTGCGAACTTTACGACCATATTGATAAAGTTTTTAAAGGGGAGTTGTTTTGGCTTTGTACCAATAATATACACAACAACAGTGATGTTAAATAAAGCCAATATCAAACTTTTTAAAAAGCTCTTGTAATAATAACAACAAAAATAGGCAGCTACAATTTTTGTACAATATATACCAGTAATAATTTTATTATGATACTTAACACTAGCGGCAGATCCATTGAGTCATAAATCCGAAGATGATTAGATCTTCAGAAAACTTCATAGAGTGTGTTTGGACATACATACACACTTAGTTTTTATATCACACATGAAAAAAAGATCGATTTCAACCATTATCAACAAGAATATTACAATTACAATTAATACTTAAGATTTTCGAATTATTTTGAACACGTAAAACAAACTCATAATAACTTCACTTACAATAAAGCCAAAGTATAATCACAATTTTATATTTATATAGCAGAATAATAACTAAAGTACCTAACCTTTTAAAAATATCATTAATTTTGATTTTTTTTCCCTTAAATAATTTCCTATTCAAATAATTGCATAATTTCTTTGACACAAATCGCATATGAAAAAATAAAACTACTTACAACTTTTTAATTGCTAAAAAATACAATTTGTGAAAAATAGTAGAAGTAATTTACTGATTTTGCTCTCTTTTCTTTTCATTACAGGTAAGTGGCAAGAATATTCCCTAAATATTACGAAATATTGTTCATAACTGGTGCAACAAGAACAAAAAAAAAAAACAATAGCATGGAATGCTATTAAAAGGGAGCAAATGTTGAAAAATCTTAAGGAAGTCGTGAAAAAGTTTTTGCTAAACTCCAGTTTTATGTATTTCAACAAATGATAAGTACAAAACACCCACTTTCTCTCTTGCACATATGATTCATAAGTAATTTTATCAGTCTGTTAGTATGCATGTGTATATGTTCTTGCAACATACATACATAAGTTTGTTCATACATGTGATTTTTTTTAAAGTTTTTAAGGAGTCAAGGATATTGTCTTGAAGAAAATCCAAATATATATGTGTATTTGTGATATTTCTGTTGTATTTATATTCTATGATGTTGCATGCTTTATAAAAAAAATAAAGTTTACAACTAAAATTGAAATTTCTTGCAACTAATGCCGCTGTTGTAAATACATACATATACATATATACATAGTTATATGATAAAGTGTCATTTCAACACATACTAAATAGATTTGAGATACAAACAACAACACCCAGAATCTTAACGAAAACAAGGCTAAAAGTAAAAAAAATATGAATTTTGTTAGTTGGTTGTATGTTTCGTACATTTGGGATGTGTAAAAAATATTTGTTGCAAAAACAAAAGTAAAAAACTTAAAGTAGCTAGTTTTAGAGTTTTCAAAGTTTTCTTGTTTCATTTTTAGTTGCTCAAAAACGAAAAAGTAAAAACAAAATAAAAAAGGCAAAAAAAAAACTATGAAACTTTTAGTTTTGTTTCCTTCAAGTGCAGATTTAAAGTTTTGCTTTCGTTTCATTTTATTTCATGTTTTTCTTCTCGCTTAAATTTTTATTTACACCGTTTTTGTGGGGTGCAAAATGATTTTATTCCATTCGTAGATTTATTTGAATAAATCAACAAGTGTTTTATGACCCGTTTAGTGTAGTTCTTTTTTGCTACTGCTGGCAGAGTGGAGTGTTCTAGTTATTTTTTGTTTTATTTCCATTCTTCAAGAATCGCATCCTTGAAATGTTTGTAACACTACAACTGATGATGATGCTACAGCTACTACTGTTGCTGCTGCTGCAACTGCACCAAGAGTGCAAGTAAATACTTACATACACATTTTTTCGCTTTCCAAAACTGTGTGTGTCGACTCTAACCCAGTGAATGAAAAAGGTTAAGGTTCTTTTGATAGGATTGAAAGCTGTGAAAAAAGATATAAAGTTGTTTATGACCCCCATTGCAGTGATGAGTTTTTAATGCAAAATTCCCTTTAGGTATATCAATCGACTCAGAATCTTGTCGTTTAAATAAAATTCTAATCGAGTTGGTGTTTCTAATATAAAATTATTTTCTTCTCTTCCGAAATTTGATATAAATTTTAAATATGTTTAAAATTGAACAATTTCGTTCTGTAAGCAACAGAATCAATTATTAAAAATTTCAAGTGGATCAGTCCATAATTACATAATGGACTATTCCTATAATGACTCATAGTAATGATTATTAAATGTTTCCTGGGTTTCTCTTAAATCCATAAACTTTTAGCTGTATGTTTGTATATAGATACATACGTATATCTTTTCTCATATATCCGTTTAAGTGTATAAGTTACTATACATCTATGTATGTCTCTATGTTTTAGTGGCATAGAAAAGTATGTTAAGAATAAAACTAACATTTCATATGTAAAATATTGTACATTTACGCATTGCAAAAAAAAATGGAAAATAATAGTAAAAATCTACCGCTATAAAATAAAAATTCTACTTAAATATGCCACCAATCTTTTTTCTGCATAACAATAAGATTTTTTAAAGAAAAGTACTTGTACTAAATTTTTGTTTTATTGTTGTGAAAGTTTACTTAAACATCAGTATTTTCTACTATTATTGTAATTAAATGACAAAAATGTTGAAGGAGAAACATGCATTAAGTACACGAGATCAAAATAGAACAAAACAGTAAATCAAGATGATGCAATTTTAATAATTTTTTGTAGAAAACATAACTTTATTTTAAACATCAATATTAGTAAACTTTTTAAATGAAAGTATTATAATAATGTATTATTAAGATACAATTTGAAGCGACATATAAACACAAAAAAAAATTAATGATAACAGCAAATTCACCAATATTATAGTCACTGAAATCATATCACTAGTTGTTTAATACATTATGTTTGGGACATTTATAATTATTATTATTAATAAAAGTTTAAATAGTTACTAAAATCAAATCCAATCACATAAGTATTTCCTCTAAGTACATTTGGTTTTTTATTAAAAGAAGAAAGTGTTTCTATTCTTTAAATACATTTTCAAAGTATCATCAATGTTTTTGAAAGTTAAAATCTGTAAAAACTTATTTGTGCTATTTAAGCATATAAGCAAGGGGATTGAGAAGATGTAAAAAATGACAACACTTTATTGAAATATCAAGTTTTATAGAAAATCCTTCAAACAACAAAATGATGTTGCGAAAAAATTTACATACATACATATAGATAGATTTGTTTGCAAAGAATACATGTTTTTATTTACAAATACTTGACAAGTTGTTTTTTGTATAAGGAATATATAATAGATAAATATAAGCATGTACATTATGTCATATACTTTGTAATAAATAAACCAATATTGAAAAAATTTAATACAATACGGTTACATATACATTAGAGTGCTTCAAAAAGAAACGTAGTTTTAAATTTTCTGTTCTCCTTCAGAGCTGTTTCGGCTCCTGTAAGTGATAGCTTATTATGTCAAACTATATATACTATTTGGATTAACATCCTGTTAATAAACTTTCTGTAATAGAAAAATTTAGAATTGGAATCCTGTAAAGTAGATAAACTCAACTAACTGTGATAAGGTTAATATTCCTAAATGACAACTAAAGTAAATAATGTTATCTCTTTTTAGTTGAATTCAAGTAGAAATGTTGACTTTAATGTTTATAAACATTTTAAATAAAATATCGTCACCTGAAATGCAAAAGGGTATCACAACTAAAAAAAATTAAAATTAGAATAATAAACGTATATTGAAATATGTTTATTTATGTTATTTTATAATATATGAAAAAAATTAATATTTGTAACAAGAATAATTTAAATTTTATTCCGTTCTTTATTTATCCCTTATGCACTTCGGTGACGATATCTGACAGATCTGATAGAGACTTTGCTGTAAGGAAAAACATATTAAAAACATAATGTTTTTCTTATGAAAATAAAATATACATATCAGAAAACAATTCAAACAATTTTCGTAACAAAATTCTCTATAGAAAAAAAAACAATTATGCCAACAAAGAAAAAGTAAAAAAACATTAATATACATTTATTTCATATATATTGACACTGCAGGATCCTTTTTTGCTAAATAAAAAACATAGTGAATAAAAAGCTTTTTAGTTTACTATTTCTTTTTTTATTAAAAAGAATCAATGCATATGTTTCCAAAAACTGAAACTAAACAAATTTATAAAAAAAAACATTTTTTTGGTTTACTTTTTGAATGACACACATAGAGTGCATATTCATAAAATATACTTTTTTTCGCAGCATATGTGCTGTGTTCTTTGCAAATAAAATAAATCAAAAAGTATGTTGAATTCTTAATTAATAACGGATTTTGGAAATACCTATTACAATAATTTTTATATTACAGAATGCTAAATAAAATACATGTACTCAACAAATGGAATAAATTTGTAGTGATTTATTTCTATTTCGTACTCATTTATAAAGATTCACATTGCCCTTTTAGTTATGTCCCCAATTAAATACAAATCTCTTATTTTGTTTGCAATTGCTTAAATGCTATTGTACTGAAAAACAAAATCTAAAATCGCCTTAAGTAATTGGTAACAAACTATGGCAACAACAGCAAAACATATTGCTAGTGTCAACAACATATTGATGATTTACGCTGTACACAACATATATACATATGTATGTATTTTGTTTTGTGTTCAACATGCATAAATGATGACTTTAAATATTTTAAAGTTAAGTTCAAAAGAAATCATCAATAACATTTAACTAAAATAAAACTAAAACAAAAAAAGATGTAAATATTTTTTTTAATAAAAATTGAGAAAATTAAATATTTTCCATTTCTTTTGGTTGCGATTCTTTGTTGCTTTCTGAATTCATTGTTGGTAATTAAGTCTGAAATCCAATTATGAAGCTTATGAAAATGCAAGAACAAAAACAAACGAAGGAGAGAACAGAAACAACAGCCACAAACAACTAGAGTACATATTAAGTTCCCTTGTGCCAATTTGCAACAAAAAAAAAAAAAAAAAAAAAAGTAGCAACTACATGCATGCAGCAGTACTCAGTAAAAGAACAAGCAAACCTTCCAAAGAATGAACAATCAAAACAATCATAGAGGCAGTCAGGCGCTTGTACCAACAACAGCAATATTAGTAGTGGTACTGGCAATATGCAGCAGCTGCAGTCAGTAAACGAGCAACAGTAACAACTAACCTACCAAACTACCAGCCAACAGTGAAGAAAGGAAGATAGAGTGGGCTTTGAAAACAAAAAGTGTTATCCAGAACGTGCAATTAACAACAATTCCCTCGACTTAAACGACGCCACACAGTGGTATAGGAAAAAAAAAAGAGGGAAATAATTCGGTAACTTCTAAACGGTTAATCCGATTTTAATGAAATTTGGTATGCACAAAAAGGAGGTGTTGTCGAGTTTAGGTTTTGAATTTGAACCTTATAGGCCAACCAGGGGCCCGGCGGGGGGTCCTCAAATTAGGACACCTCGGCTATGTTAAATTTTTAAAACGATCTTATTTCTTCATTTGAGTTCCGATTTAAAAAAAATTTCGTATATAGAATCTTCTCATCGAGCACTATAAAAAATGTCGTCGTAGCAGTAAATTATCTCTTATAGTTTAGGAGATATTCGCATTTGAAAATTAAAATTTTAAAATTTTTACCGTCCTTACTTTAGTTTTTTGATAATAGCGGGTCCAAATATTCCCGATTTTCGCCATTTTTTTTATTCGCTTAACAACAAGTCTATATATCAAGCAGTGAAAGAATTATGTAAAAATCATGACTGAGTCCAAAGTTATAGGCATTTTAATTTAAAAAATTAAAAAAAGGCGATTTTTTGCCATTTTTTGGGGAAAAAAGTATCTTTTTCTTTTTAAGTTATCTAAAAAGTTTCTAAGAAGATGTATATAGAATTTATACTTTTTGAAAAGCTGACTTTACATAAAATACGATAAATGAAACAAAACCTAAAAATTTTTGATACCGAGGGGACCAGATCCATCCAAAAAAAACCTATTTTTTATATAAAATTCAATTTTGAGCAAAAATTCTCAAATCGCATAGTCGATATCAAATTATAGTGACCTGTTTTATATGACCCAATATGTTCTTAATCATTTTGTAACGGGTTTCGATAACCCCGCCCCTGGTATGGATATAATAGGCAAAAAACCAAAAAATCCCATTTTTGGGATTTTTTAAAACTTTTTTGGGAATTCCGGGATTTCTAATAAGAAAATTCGAAATTTTTATTTAATTTTGGATTTTGAGTAAAAAAATCTACCTAACTGTAAAATTTCATCAAAAAATATTCATAAATAAAATTTTTATTGCAATTTGAAAAATTTGTATCTTCGCAAAAACTGAATAAAAAACATTTTTTAATTTTTTTTAAAAAGTATTCCGCGAATTTTTTAATTTTCAAAAATTATATACAGTTTTGAAAAATAGACAAAATTACCTTTCCATTGATATATAACATGCCTACCTAATGTTTTTTAAGTGACAAATTAATTAGGGAAAACTCAACATCTTTTAGAGAATTTACCTAGTACTATTATTTTCATCCATACATTTGTTAGGCATGTTTTACTACCTAAATTTTTATGAATTTTTACAGCCACTTTTTACGATTAATCTTTTATTCTTTATCCCTAAAAAAATTAACAAGTATTTATTTTATATAAAAATAGTCTTTATTTATTTTTTTTTATAAATTAATATAATTTTGTAAAATAATCGGTATCACAGTAGTCCATATCTAAAAGATAAAGTAAATCTTTAAATTCATGAATATTTTCAAATGCTAACGTTTTGTAGCAAATCCAACGTTTCCTTATAGTAGATAAAACAGGATCAGAAGATAGAATCAGATTATTAAAAATATCTTCATTTTGAGACTGCCTAGAACACTTCCTTGAGCTAAACTGATGAATATGCTTAAAGTCTCTATTCCTCGATTCTTGGGGTTCTTCTGTAAGCTCTCCTAAAGGCAGAATATTATGTTCTATGATGACCTTTCCATGACATAATATCTTGTGAACTGTAGGTGTCATTTCTTTCCAGGGATATAATTCCAAAAGTAATTTAGAAACTTTTGTAGAATACTCTCCAAATTTTGTTGCGTTCACTTTATGCTTGCTATTTATCGCCATTAGAATAATATTGACCTTTTGCAGTAAATCCATACTAATTCCGGTTATTTCGGAAGTAGTTTCAAAATGTTAAAAAAACGTCTAGCGGTATTACCATCGTTTGTGCTTCCATATCCTGTGAGTGGTTTATCAATATTTAATCCCATCCGCTTTTTAAATTCCTCTTGAATTCTTCGTTTCTCACTGGCTCTCATTTCCATTAACTCCTTATTGTTATTTGCACTTTTGTTTGCATTTTCCGGTATGCTTCTGTACTTTAAATCATATGCTAAATGTAGAAAATGTTCCAGAAATCGTATGCGAGCATGTAGGGGGGATATTCCAAATTGTAATGTTTCCTCATTTATTGATCTTTGCTTGGAAATATTCGAAAATTCTGATTTTTTATCACCACATATGTAGCAGTACCAAGTAGATGATGTTCCTGTAATGGCATTTCCAACTTTCCCATCAATCATTGTAAGTTTTAAATCATAGGACATGTTAAACGAATAATTTTCTATTTCGATTGTTATAGGTTCCAAGTTTTTAATTTCTGCTTCAATACGATTTATCAAATCTTGCGTTGTTGTTTTGGATTCCTTTATATACTCAAAGCTTATTGGCCTACAAAAAGCTTTGGATCCTGGAGTCGAATTCTTCCAAATATCATCGAAACTGGTTGATGGAGAATCGCTGTCAGCATACTTTCGAATTCTTAATGGAACTAGCGATGCCATAAATACACTTTTATACTCGGAAGATGATTCACTTGTGTTGATTTGTTTATATCCCCACTTACAAATGAGTTGAAGATCACAAGAATTTATTTTTTTTAGTTGGTCTGAAGAAAAGTCAGAAGCAATCCTTAAAGCAGTATTTTCGAGTAGAGCGCCGAGTCCAATAACAGCCTTCCGATCAGTTATTTCAATAGGAGGTGGTATAATGCTTTTCTTCTTTTCATTTATTTTGTCATATGATGGTAAAACATCCACTCCTTTTTCAGATAGCGCCTTTCTTAACGTTATGTAGTTATCACGACTTAATCCCAGCTGCAACATAAGCGCAATAGCTTCTTCCTCAGTGAACGTTGTATCAGATGATGGTGTCTTGGTGATGCGGTTGGAAGAATTTTTGCAATTTTTATGGCATCCAAAGGCTGTTTTTCTTTTCTTAACATTGCTTTAAAAGTGTCCGAAACTTCTTCGTTAGATAAGGTTTCTAGTGAAGTTGATAACCTTTTCCTCTTAGATTTTGAGCTCAAATCCTCATACTGCTTACAGGGAGCACCAACAGTTGATACGCAAATAGCAACTTCTACACATTCATCCAGCCAATCAGAAAATTTCGATCGAAATTTAGCAATGGAATACCGAACACTCTTCAGTTTTATATCAACTGATTTTATAAAATTTTCAATTTTACATATATCAGTTTTATCCACTTTATTTTTATGTGCAGTTTCAATATATTTCAATAAGAAGTTCACTTTATCTTGAAAAGGAGCTGAAGAGTGTTCAAATAAAATGGAGCACAAATCATTTTTTTTAGTACGATCGCCATGGTTAGAAAATTACAAATAATTACAAACAGATATAAACCTGTCTTATATATTAATTACAGGTACTTAAATTAAATTATTTTTTAAAGGGTTATGATATTCTACCTAATATGTCTAACGTATCCTTATGTAATAAATTTTTCCTCAATAGGTCACTTTAATAAGCTACCTATTAAAGTGACCTATAGGGGTAAAAATCATTACAGTTTAAAAAATAATACCTGAAAATTTTTTAATATATGTAACAAATTTAAGAGTTAACGTTATGGATGAAAATAATAGTGCTAGGTAAATTTTCTAAAAGATGTTGAGTTTTCCCTAATTAATTTGTCACTTAAAAAACATTAGGTAGGCATGTTATATATCAATGGAAAGGTAATTTTGTCTATTTTTCAAAACTGTATATAATTTTTGAAAATTAAAAAATTCGCGGAATACTTTTTTTAAAAAAAATTAAAAAATGTTTTTTTTTCAGTTTTTGCGAAGATACAAATTTTTCAAATTGCAATAAAAATTTTATTTATGAATATTTTTTGATGAAATTTTACAGTTAGGTAGATTTTTTTACTCAAAATCTAAAATTAAATAAAAAGTTCGAATTTTCTTATTAGAAATCCCGGAATTCCAAAAAAAGTTTTAAAAAATCCCAAAATGGGATTTTTTGGTTTTTTGCCTATTATATCCATACCAGGGGCGGGGTTATCGAAACCCGTTACAAAATGATTAAGAACATATTGGGTCATATAAAACAGGTCACTATAATTTGATATCGACTATGCGATTTGAGAATTTTTGCTCAAAATTGAATTTTCTATAAAAAAATAGGGTTTTTTGGATGGACCTGGTCCCCTCGGTATCAAAAATTTTTAGGTTTTGTTTCATTTATCGTATTTTATGTAAAGTCAGCTTTTCAAAAAGTATAAATTCTATATACATCTTCTTAGAAACTTTTTAGATAACTTAAAAAGAAAAAGATACTTTTTTCCCCAAAAAATGGCAAAAAATCGCCTTTTTTTAATTTTTTAAATTAAAATGCCTATAACTTTGGACTCAGTCATGATTTTTACATAATTCTTTCACTGATATATAAACTTGTTGTTAAGCGAATAAAAAAAGAAATGGCGAAAATCGGGAATATTTGGACCCGCTATTATCAAAAAACTAAAGTAAGAACGGTAAAAATTTTAAAATTTTAATTTTCAAATGCGAATATCTCCTAAACTATAAGAGATAATTTACTGCTATGACGACATTTTTTATAGTGCTCGATGAGGAGATTCTATATACGAAATTTTTTTTAAATCGGAACTCAAATGAAGAAATAGGATCGTTTTAAAAATTTAACATAGCCGAGGTGTCCTAATTTGAGGACCCCCCGCCGGTCCCCTGGTTGGCCTATAAGGTCCAAATTCAAAACCTAAACTCGACAACACCTCCTCTTTGTGCATACCAAATTTCATTAAAATCGGATTAACCGTTTAGAAGTTACCGAATTATTTCCCTCTTTTTTTTTCCTATACCACTGTGCGCCATGTTATTTGCCACCAAACATACACACCAATCGCACATACATACATATACATATGTATGTTAAAATAATTTACAAGAATACCCTTACATTTTACAAGTACATTTATTAAATAGACATATACAAACACATACATATTCAACACTTGAGAGTAAAAGCTGTATATATTGAAAATTTCACTTAATCCTACATTGTAGTTTTGTTTCTATGTCAAAAACAACTTGAGAGAATACAAGTTATAATTCCATGTAGTTCGAGGAAACTGTCCCGAACTAACAATTATTATCTACAAGACAAGTATTCTTGTCTCGGGTCATTACATTGGGATTATTATCTGCAATTCACTTCGATTAAAAATAGTGCGATACTCAAAAAAAATATTTATATAGAGTTGTCTCTATGTTATTTTGGGATTATTAAAAATTAACTCTAAATAACATCTTTGTAATTATCCAGTAAGAATTCTCATTATTTATACATTATGATGTCATTGAAAGCAAGTACTTATTACAAGGTGACGACTTATTTTTCTTTATATATCTTGAGGCACTTAAATAACTAATGACTATAAATTATGTACCCAGCAAAAACCTCAAGTGAAATTATAATAATAACTTAAAATGCTATTGTGTAAGTATATTTTAACTCATTACATTCAATTCGGGTCAATCAAGTTATTAAAAACTGCAGGGTTAAAATACAAACAAATATCCATAGGCTCATATATATTCACAAATACATTGTGTAAAGTAGTTTATTAAAGTTTTACTAAACTCACTTCCAAGTATATACTTGCAACATACACATGCACTCTCGACAATGCGAAATGTTTCCACAAAGTTTAAAGTTTTTTAACAAATTAATGACAATGCGATTGTTTAAAATTTTATTAAAATTCTCACGTAATAATTGCGTTCATTTCTCACATGTACATATTTTATACATTAAAAGCAAAAACAATAATAATGAAATCAGACTTAAAACTTTTATTCCACCATGAATGATGGTTCGTCGTGAGTCTTAAGAACCTAACCAGCAGCAAAAGTATCTGCATATACATATATATTAAATTATGCAAACTATACACTGAAAATAATCCTTGCTTAACTTTATTGAAAATGCATAACTACTTAGTTCGTAATATTTACGAAAATTTTCGGTATTATACGAAATATTACACCGTGTGTAGACAAATCGTTTGACATGAACCAGATATTAAACTTCCAGGATAAAAAGCTGTAAAAACGCCTTTTAAAACTGTTTATCCTATAACGTTTATTTAAGTCTTCGCCATTATTTTACAGACAAAATTTTGAAGGGCAATTTTGACATATTTTGATCCTGACATCTGTTTTAAAATGTGCTCCTTTGAGATTTCGAAGTCCTATCTATTAAACAAACTTTATTATCATTCTACGTATCTAATTTCATATATTCCATTTTGATGGAAAATATTCGATGTTTTACTGAACAAATAACTTCAAATTACTGGGTTCCTAAGACCTTCTAGAAATGTTAAAGTTATTAAAAATTTTGTAAAATACAACCCTATCTCTTTTAAATTACTGAAAATAATATTATGTACTTACAAAATCCGTTTGAAAGCTTGTTGAAAACTTTCAATTGCATAGAAACAACCGTTTTCATCAAAGAAACATTGTACTAATTATATGTTGCATGTTGCAATTGCTTTTTCCCAACGTACAACTGTTTGGAGGTAACATTTTGAGAACAAAAAAGTTACAAGTATATTTTACAAAACATTTGCATGTTTGCTTGCAAATTGCTTATAAATAATTGCAACAATTATTATTAAATAATAAAGCAGCCTTCATAATACTGATTTTTTTCAAACACATGCGTCGACAGTTTAACACATTCGAAAACATTAGCAAGTTAAGGCAACTTTTGCACACACACTTAATGTTAGAAATATTTTCAATTGTAAACATTTAAACATACTTGAAATAAAGTTAAAAGGTATGGAAAATATTTTTATAAAAGTTTAACCGAAAACAAACATAAGTATATACTTATTTAAGGATCAAGGTTTTGTTATATATAATATTAAATTATTTAAATTTCTATGCAGTATATAATGTATATATAGTTAGCACCACTTACGAAGTAATGTACTAAAAAGTATTTGAAAGTTTTCAAAGCTTTTAAAAACAAACACGACAGTAATTCAATAATGCTTTATAAACAGCAAGAGCTAATGGTAAATTATTTCCCAAGTAATTATGTATTAAAATTTGCTTTAATAATTGTTAGCTAATGTTAACATTTAAAATGTTTCCCTTTTTTTGCTACTGCAACAAACAAAATATATTACTTTAATATTAAAATCAAATCTTGAAAAATCAACATCAGTTAAAAAAAATATTTGCTGGCATTAAAAATGATGTAGAAATGATTGTTAAACAAAAATAAGAAGGAAAAAAACTAAAGTTGAAATACCATCTAAAGCGGAAGAAAATTAAGACCAGTTTAGTAGCTTTTCTTTATATTTTTTTTCTTGTAGTCGTTGTTGTTTTGTTAGCAATTCGTTTAGCCTTATAGAGATACAAGTTGCAAGTAGACAAGAAAGAAAAAATTAAACAGCAACAACAAAAAATATATAAAATTTTATAAGTCATACAACACCAAATGAAATTGCCATTTCTTATTGTCAATGCAAGCAACAACATCCTCTAGTATCTCTTCGTTCTCGTCCCCACCAGTAATCAAGTCAATCTTGATATAAATGTAGTTGCCTTCTATGTAAAAAGGCTGCTGTGCTAAAATAAAATTTATGTTGCAACTTTGTCGCGTCAAAAGATTTAAAGATTTTTATAAATTTCCATTCTTCATCTTGGGGATAAGAGAATGTTGTTGAAGCGCGAGGCTGGGGAGAGCGGTAAAAACCGGAGCAAAACGCAAAAAAAGTGCAGTTATGTTTGAATGCTTGTACATGATGTTGCCAAAGTGTGTGTATGTAGCAGTGTTTAACGCGTGGCATACAAGTTTTATACATACATAAAAAGGTTTTTTTCTGCTTGCACTGTTGCAATTTCTGCATTTTTATTTTGCGATCGTAACCAGCCACTCTATTTAACTGCTACAACTACATTTACTACATTGACTTGACTGAAAGTGTAGTAAACTGTAGCAAATATACAATCACACAGCCAGAAACAGCAAAAGACTCACTCACTCACTATCAGCTACACACTACTTAATGTAAAAGTATGAAATGTGTAGTTGCACAGTTGCATGAAACAGCAGATTTTACTTTTTTATTCTTATTTTTTAATTTTTTTATTTTGGTTAAAACTGGCTTGTGACTATATATACTAGACATTCATACTGCCACATTATGTTCCAGGCACTCGCAAACGCATACATTCCCTACTCGTTTTATAACGCTGCTTGCTTCTTTATGATGCGAATGACAGTAAAGGATTTAATAGGAAAACTTTTTCCAAATTGGAAAATTATATTTGTACAACACTATCAAGGCATAAGATAAGAAGCTGGCGTGTATTAAAACAAAAATCATGACAACGCTGCTCCTTTCCACCACTACTCCTTTTAAACAAATTTCACTATATTATTTTTCTTCTCTTCTTTTTGATTATAATAAAGTGAGAAAAAATCGCAAAATAATATTTATTTTTCTATATTATAGTTTCGGGTAAGATTTTAGTTTTTTTTTTAGTTTTTTCTATAAATTTATAAGACACAAACAAAATTATGTAGTTTAAACGACACAGACAGTTACAGATGAAATGCAGATTGTGACATCATGTGGAAAATAAGATTTTTATACTTTTTTGTTACAAGCAAATGCAAAAACTTTAAATGAAATCGTTGCATTCATTTTATTGTTTCAATTGAATATTTCCAGTTTCAATTAGTATTGGTCTAGTAGATTACTTGTAAAGGATTAAAAAAATAATAAAGTTTAAAAGAAATAAGAAGATTTTGCCGTAGTTGGCATTAAGTTTTAAAGAATTTGTGACTAACGAAAATTATATTTAATTAATTGAGCATATCCGACGATGATGACGCATAATACTTATGAGTTGTAGGGTGACGATCACATCAAGAGAATTCTTAGGCATACCAGCACAAACTTTCATTACCAGGTAAGGGGTTAAAATGTTAAAATATAATAGTATTTCAAGTCTACATTTTTACATGGTGATGCCATTGGAGGCAAGTATTTACCACAATTGCATACAAGTAATTAGAAAAAATCAGTCCATATAAATCATGTGATAAATTGTGTACTGCTTCTGCATCTTTATTGAATTTGAAAGTATTTATATAATTCATTATTAATAAGATGTTATTAAAGTGCTTCCATGTAACCAGAACGATATGTAGTAGTTATTGAAATGTATATTAATAAGAAAGTGGTTACAGTTGCAAGTCTTTCACAAGGATATTTTTAAGAAACCTAATTTTCCTTGCTTCTAAAATGGTGTATTTTGTCAAATGCACCCCGTAAAAAATTCCAGACAAAAAAAGTTCTTGTTTGTGATGTGTGAGTGTTATAAATGCTATATTTTTCAGAATTGCTTTGGTTGGTTTACGTGGTAGTTCACTACACGCGAACTGTGAAGTAAAATCAAAGAGACCCCGTTTTGACCGGACCACTCCACTCGTCAGATGTTGAATTTGTAGTATTAGATCCAGCCCGTAGCTGTGAGAAATCTGAGGATATCATTAAGCCTAAAGACAGATATCTCGCCAAGGTTAGATATGAAGTAATTGCCAAGGAAGCGGTTTCTCTTTACGGCCAGAGCAGGGCATTCACAGAGGAGATGGAAGACCGTTTCTTCCTTTTCCCTGTCTTTGCAACTGCGACAGTGATCATTGAAAGGGAGCCCAAGCCGACTTGCGTGTCTGCCTATTACCCAGTGTCCTGTTATTACTGCTATCAGCCTCGATATGTCCCGCCTACTTCGATTTATAAGGTGTCTTGTGCGTTTCTCATTGAAGGAGGGCCACAATAACTTGGCCCCTTTACATGTGTCTAGGTTATTCCATCTATTTTCAGCTTTTTGAAGAAAGAATCTGAGGATATTGTTCTTGATATAACTTAACGGAGTTGCTACTGGAACGGCGTCGGAGATATCAAGAGCAGATCCCGTTCTTGCAAGCTCATCTGCCTGTTCATTACCGTAGTAGTCCCTATGCGCAGGGACCCAAACAAGGGTAATGTCAGACAGCCGACCCAGCATTGACAGATCCTTCTTGCATTGTCTGACTAATAAGGAAGTAGTAGTATAAGAGTTTAGTGAGAGAAGTGCCGCTTGACTATCGACAAAGATTCCTATGTTGTCGCGAATATTGAGGTCATGTAACACCCTACAGGCTGACATTATCGCAAAAATTTCAGCCTGAAAGACACTACAGTTGTTGGGAAGACGATGGGATATACTTACCCCAGCTTCTTCACAAAAGACACCAGAACCAACGCCGCAGTTCATTTTAGAACCATCTGTAAAGATTCTGGTGGTATATTCGCTCGGTAGATTACCTCTACACCACTCGCTCCTGGAAGGAACTCTGACTTTGAAGACTCTATCAAAGTCCGTGTGTGGGTAATATAGTCGGATGGTTGGTTCAAGATTGGAGGTAGCAAGCTTAAAATCTTAGCGTGTCCATATGTTCTTGATATCCAACTTCCGGATGAGTTAAGTCTTACTGCGCTACAAGCAGATATGGTCATTATGTGCAGATCTATGGGTAGGATATGCAATATAGTGTTCAGAGCTTCTGAAGGACTAGTTCTTATGGCACCTGTTATCCCAATGCATGCTGATCTCTGAACTTTGTATAGTTGATCCACAACAAACTTCTTCTTAGTTGAAGTCCACCATACAAGAGATCCGTATGTAAGAATAGGACGTACTATGGCTGTGTACATCCATTTAACTATGTTGGGACTAAGTCCCCATTTCATTCCAAACATCTTACGACAGGTATAGTAGGCGACCGTTGCCTTCTTGACTCTGTGCTGGATGATGTTGAGTTTCCATGATAATTTGGAGTCTAGAATAGTTCCTAGATATTTGGCATTGTTTGATAAGGGGATTTCGCGGTTTTTTAACCGTGGCAGGTTGAAGCTTGGAATCTTGGTCTTTGTTGTGAATAGTACCAGTTCTGTCTTACTTGGATTTACTCCTAGACCACTGTCTGTGGCCCAATTACTGAGTAGCACCAGAGCACCAGACATAATATCGCTAATCACGTCTGGGAACATTCCTGATACCAGTATCACAACGTCGTCCGCATAGGCAACGACCTTTATCCCTCTGTTGTCCAGTTCCTTAAGAATCGTATTAACAACGATAAGCCAAAGTAGTGGAGAGATTACACCGCCCTGAGGTGTGCCTCGTTCAACTCGTTTGGACTTAACGCTGTTACCAAGACTTGCAGTAATAATTCTAGATTTCAACATAGTTACCAACCAGTTGCTGATATATTCTTCAACATCCAGATTAGCGAGAGCTTGTTGAATTGCAGAAGTATTTACGTTATTGAAGGCACCTTCTATGTCTAAGAAGGCTCCCATAGTGTAAATTGCTTAATATAAAAAGTTATTAATTCAGGTTATTGGAATACTTGCCAATTTATTTAAAAAATTAATATACTTTATTTTCTTTATTCCTATTTTATTTTAAAAATTAAAATCAGTAGCATTTTTTTGAACTGAAAATTAAATTTATCTTCAGTTAAGACCCACACCTCCCTAATAATCTTTATTGAACTTTTTGAAAGAATTTTTTTTGTGTTATGTAAAAAATTTACCTCCATTATCCGATTTAAATGTGTTAAGCCTTTAACATTTTCCCTTTTTAAAAATTTTGCTACAATAAATAATTAATTTTTTTTCTGTCTGCATATATGTGCGTATGTGTATGTTTTCTGTTGGATAGTATTTGCTGCTATTTTCAACATCTGTAAAATAACGACATCCTTGAATGTAGAGACAAAGAAATAAACATTTGAACAGAACAAATAATTGACAGTATTAATTTAATACGATTAAGTAAAAGTACTGTGATATTTAAGCATGATAATTAATACAACTTTGTATGCATTTGTAAGGATAATGAGTACACATGTGCATTTTGTTTATGTATGTGAGTGCGAGTGTGTCTGTGTGAGAGTAAAAGCCCAGTAGCTTACACACCCAAATACACTTTCTCTCATTATAAATGCAATAATCATTGCTTAATGTCACATTAACAGAAATATGTTGTTTTTAATGGATAATATGTCGAGTTGAGTATTTTGCAGTTTAATTATTTCAGAATTTAATAATTAAAATTTAAAGAAAACTTATTGCGTCATTGAAAGACAATAAATAGTAATTCAATTTCAACAGAAGGAATTTAAAGCCGCCAATATTTAACTGGAGTGGATATATGTACATACTATCACGTTGAGATCTAAAAGTAATGCTGCATAAAAACACTGTTACCGTAAGAATACATATTTGCAGCAAATTGTACATTACATTAAGTTTAAAATGCAAAGTAAATTTATTTTTTCCATCAATAACCAATATATAACGAAAGTACTGAAACACAATAAATATTTTAGTTAAATTTTGTTATTTATTTATGGTTTCAATAACACTATTATTATTATTATTTTCCTCCCAAACTACCTTTCCCACCCTAATGGAGCACTTAAAATTATTACCACTAAAATTAAATGACCCTAAACATATTGTGGTTGTAACTCACAAAAATTGAAATAATTTGTCAGACATCGCCAACAATATTACGCTTGAAATTATACTGGAATTTCATTAAAAACCCCTTTTTCTTTTACAATAACGTTTGAGAAAATTTATAACCATATAAATAGCTTGAAAACAGGAAATGCTTAAAGGGAAAATGTATTTAAAATCACACCCAAATTGACCATTCCCAATAATGGATCACATGATAATAATAAGGAAAACTTAGGAGTAAAGACAGGCAGAAGAAAAATTAAGTCAATAACTTACTTTATCATAAAGTAGCAATAAAATATTCTTAACTATTATTGTGTGGGAAGTTGTTCTATACTATGCCTGCTTCATTTCCAATATAATATTTTTTCCTTTGAATTTTTTTGTATAACTTGCCTTATTTTGATTTGATTTTTCCGGTTAAATCATAAAATAAAAGGTTTTTTCTTTCTATAAATATCTTTTTTTAAAAATTCAGCCTTAGAATGTAAAGAACATTTTGCTTTGTAAATCAGCAGCAGTAGGTAGAACTAGGGACAGAGTCAAAACAGGTGATTGGAATTCATAATGTGTAGCAAAATTTTTACGGTCAAGAATTTTTGCAAGCTGACTAAATAATTTCCTCTTAGTTCATTCATTCGTTTAAATTTTCTTACAACCTTTTTTGTAAAAAAATAAGGGACAAGTAAGAATCCCTTTTTGTAGGAATGTTGGGAATAAAGGATTTATTTTGTCTGCAAACCTTTAGCACTCCCTTTTTGAACATTTTCTCTTTGGATTGTTTGTGCATATTCTAATTTAATACATTTTTATGTTTTTATTTTATTGTACCATGTTTGATGAATTGGGAAATTGCCATTTTCATGGAGTGTTAGAGCGCATGCTACCCATCACTCCATCTTCATAGAATCAAAATGAAATATTTTGTATAAAGACACAAATATCAAAATAAAATTTTTCCCTTTTTTGAAAATTCCATATGCGTAAACACACTTGTAAACATTTCTGTATTCCGCCACATGAACAGTTTTTTAAATCCTTTTTCTTTAGGCAACATTTAAAGGACACTTTTTGGAAAATCATTTGGTTTTAAATCAAAAATACGATTAGAATATATTTACAAGGTTAAACTTTGGTAAATAGTTTAAATCTCTATATATGCTGTTTACTACCACATTATTGAACATGATAAATTAAGAACATTACAAGCATAGTAATCTGATATATTGATACATAATCTCTTAACAAGAACAGCTCCAAATAGGAGTATAAACAGATTAAAAAAAACACAACGTTTCTAAAAACTTTAGCTTTCACCAAATAAAAATATTAAATGCCTAATACAATACAATTATAATAAATAATATTTAAATTTTTAAAGAAAACAATTTGCAAATGATAATGATTATGGCGATCATATATTGAGGTTCCTTAAAAAAGTTTGCAATATATATATATACAATATTCCTTGAAAATCATTGATTGTTGGGATACTTTAAATAGTGCATATGTGGGGATATCAATGTATAATATTTAGAACTTATCTTTTTTATGTTTGTTGTAGTTTTTTTTTCTAAGGATTAAATCCCTATATAAAGACCACTACTTCTATTCATCCCTTTATAATCATTAGAATATATTAAATTGAAATTAAAAATTGTTAACAAAATGTTACCATCATCATCGACAACATCGCACCCATCATCTTTATCATTAAGAAATACAAAACATTTTCCATTTAGGACTAAATTATCTTATCTAATGTAATCTTTGAAATATGTTGCTATTCTTAATGTATTTGTTGTTGCTGTTAACCTTGTCTAATAAATCTTTTTACTAAAATGAGGCGAAAAAAAGAAAAATCAATTCGATTTGAGAAATTACTTAATAATGTGTTTTTTTCTGTTCTTTTTTAGCTTTAACTGTTCTTTCGTTAACACTGGCAGATGAATCTCTAGATACACGAGAAAATACAGATCTCACATTAAAATGTCGTTTTACAGAGCAATACGATGCTGAGGATTTCTCATTTTACTGGGCAAGATGGACGGCGAATCCGGTACAATTTGAAAATGTTGCCATCGGTGATGTGCAATTAAATTCAGGTTATCGGTAAGTTTTCAAATAAATAAATTTTTATTTTTATTATTCTTTATGTTTAATTTTATAATTATTTTTATTTCATCTTTGTAAATTTTCTTTTTTGTGTTATAAAAGGAAGAAAACTACATTAAAAAGAAAAGTATAAACGTTGTGACATAACATTTATTTGAAAATAATGTCATAGTTGTTCTTATATTTGTTTTTTATACGTTTTATTTTATTTGGGCTTTCATTAAGTTATAATTGTTTAAAATTAATATCTGTTACGTTAAATATGTTTTTATAGCATACTTTTAGGGATGACATAATAAATTGAAAATTTTATGTTAATTTAAACAAAATTTCCGACTAATTTATACATATACACATACATATATACAAACTAAGGAAAAAAAATACTTAAGTACAGGAAACTAGCAGTGAATGCAATAAAATTTTTAATGACTTATTCCCTTTGTACTTAGGAAAACATCTGGTATCCATATTTGACAACTTCTCCAAAATTTCAGTTTTTTTTTAAAACACAAAAATATTATAATAGAGGAGGTTTGATTTTATTTTCTTGAAAAATCACCGCTGTCCATAAACTACATTTATATGGTATTGATGATAAGCAGATAATTAAAATCGCCTAAAAATATGCCATTCATTCTTGAGTAGACATGAATAACACAATATTTTATGACAATGTCATAAAAATAAACTTATAAAAGATCAAATTTACTTAAACATATAATTAACTTTCTTGCCTTAGTAATAAAACATTTTTTTCAGAAACTAAATAAAAATATAAATTCCAATATCATGTTTAAATACCACATTTTCGCCTTCCCTCAAACTCTAAACAATGGCATGTTATCATTAGAAAATATCTTTTTTTTCAATATTAATTTTCTTTACTGTCATTTTAGCAAAATTTGATAATAAATAATTGATGATAAATTATGCTGCGATTATGAAACTAAAATGATAACCAGAAAAAATGTCTGCCAACCTTTTCATTACTTGATGAATTTTTAAATAAGAATTATATTTTATACGATTTTTTTGTTAAATCATGTTTAAAAATTAGAAAAATATATGGTAGAAGATGAAATCAAATAAAATGCTATGATCAAGCAGTTTTTTACTCATTACAGGTTTTAGTTTTTTTTTATATATATAATTTTCTGTGGGTAGAAAGCATAAAATCTAAAAAATATCGTGCCAATATTAAAAACAAGAAAAATAAAATTCTTAATTAAAATTAAGTTGTAAAACAATTTAACCACAATTACTACAAGTACAGCAAGAATGTCTTTTAAAGTCATTAACTTTACGCAAACTTTGTTGGTTATTTGGTAAATGACTGGATGACTGGTTGGTTGGCTGGTATGTGTGTATGTGTGGCTTAAATGGCTGATGTTGTTGGTTTTGGTTGGCAGGTTAAATGCCTGGATAGTTTTTGAGTTAACTTTGTTGTTTGGTTGCTTGTGTGTCTGTGTTTGTTTATTTGTTTGGCTCGCTTGCTGGATGGCTCATTTGGCTATAAGTAGTTGCCCTGTCTCTTGCATACTTACCATACCGCATTAATATTTCATTTGTATGCTACAACTGCATTTAGGAATTCTTTATTTATTTGTTTTTATTTTCTTTTAGTTTTTTTTCATGTAACTTGGTATTTTATTTACAATTTTTCTTGGCCAAATGAGTTTAACATTTTATGTTTCTGTTTTGAAAGTTAATAAATATATTTTAATTTCTTTTATATTTGTTGTCTGCATAAGTATTCTGAAAACCATAAATATTTTTAATAATACTACTTGTGGTTTTAGCATAATTTAACTAACTACTGGTTTATTTTATTTTACATTTCTCTAAGGGAAAGATATTTCAAAGTAATTAAGGTAGCAAATAATCTAAAACCATAATTTTTATAAACAACAACAAATATTAAGAAAATTAAAACAAAATTGACTTTAAGGCATAAATAGTTGTGGTTGATATAAGTTTTTCACATACTTTTAGTTGAAATAAAAAGGGGAAATAAACTGTCTACTTCTAGGAGACTTAAAACTTTTTAAATTTAATTATTTTCCAGTGTATACCTTTAGGAGTAACTAACTAAATCATATAATTTACTTAACATTTAACTCGTTTAAACAAAACTGCATTTATTTTATTTTCTTCATAATTTCAAATTTTATGTGTGTCCTTTCAACAAACACAGCTGTTGTTATTTGTTATATTATTTAGTTTTTTTTCACATAACTGCTATAATCAGTAAGAGACAGAATGAGAGTCCAGTTTTTATTTATTTATGCATGTATATCCCCAATTGTAGCTAAATAATACTCAAAAAATCTCCAAAGCAAAATGAAAATACGTTTATATATAGTATTGAAAAACAAACCACCAAATGAAACACTAGACTAATAAAAACAAAAATAATAATAATAATAATAATAATAATAATAATATTTACAAGAAAACCACTGTAAACAACCGAAACGGACAGAGCAGCTAAAGAAGCAACTCAT
Source organism: Lucilia cuprina (assembly GCF_022045245.1). Taxonomy (NCBI): domain Eukaryota; kingdom Metazoa; phylum Arthropoda; class Insecta; order Diptera; family Calliphoridae; genus Lucilia; species Lucilia cuprina. Next base: position 37,305,186 of record NC_060950.1, read on the forward strand.
ACATTTGTAATGCAAAAAAAAACAGCTACAGGAAAAAAACTAATCTCTGTAAAACACAGTAACACACACACATAACTGAAGTCCCGTAGGGATCTTCTGTGTATTAAACTAAACTGGGAAAATAATAAGAAAAAAAGCTAAATACTAACAGCAAATGCAGCTTATAAACAGGAATCGATGTAGTAGCATTTTGCTTTAAACTAAATTCGTTTGCTGTTGCAATGGCTATTGCTATTACATTTGCCGTTGCATAGCAAACAGTCAAGTGTATATTATGATAAACGTTACTAAATGAACATTTTTCCCTTAACAAAGTCTGGTATTATAGACCCTAGTGAATAGACACTGAAAGTTCGTTTTTCTCATATATTTTTCTTGTTGGAGTACAACCATCAACACCCTAGAACAGTGTTGGTTCTGATACTGTAATACAAGCTGAAAATGGTTCTCCTATGAACACACAATCTAATACAACGACTCTGACATAAATTGCAATTCTTTTGTATTGAGTGTTAAGAAGTTTTATGAGTAAATAAAACGGTTTAAGTGCAATATTGATATAAAGAAGAGGAAGAATAATAAAAAAAGACGGGGATTGGAAGTATGTTAAACGAAAGTGAACACTGAAACTACTGAGTTTACATAGAGTTAAAGAAGTGTTTAAAATTAAGATTTAATTTAATATTTAATGTCAAATAAATATTGTTCTTAGTAGAAATATGTATTTAAACTATTATTTAGCCTAAAAGTATGCTTCAGTTTATTAGCATTTTTAAAAGAAAATTTTATTCTAGTTAGGTTCAAAATGTATTTCAGTGTATTTAATAAATTTGTAAAATAAATTATTTCATATTTGTATTGTTTTGTTTTTTGTATTTTTTGAGATATAATTAAGTTGTTAAGCACTTATGTTTTGTATGTTAAAAGGAAAACGAATTAAAAGAGAAGACTACACCAAAACACAAAGAGGAAAAAACAAAGCCTTCTTTACTTGAATAACCTTTAATTTTGTTTGTTGTTTTTTTTTTTTCATCTCATTTTTTCCACACATATTTTTTGTTCTACATTCACTACTCATTCATGGCTCATCTCATGTCAGCCACAAACAATACCCTAAACGTTTCTTAATGTCCATAAGTGAGTTTCTGTTAAAGAGAAGAACACACACAAACACATATACATATACATATGTATATGCACATTCAACTACACATGAACAATTTTAAAGCATACATTGAGGCTGCAATTCACTTAAGTTTAGTGCAATCTTTTTGTTCTTGCCATTTTTTAAAGTTTTTTTTATATACATATATTTTTTATTGTATATATAAATTTTCCAGAATATCCTTGGTACATGAATTGAAGCTTATGTATAAGTTTCTTTTGTTAAGAAATAGAGAGAAAGGAAGAAAGGGGAAAAAATTAAATACAACAGCATAAAAAAGAAAGTGGTTCAGAACAAAAAAATGTTCAAAAATATAAAAAGAATTCAATGAGAAAAAAAGTATGTATAAATCGTAAATACTCTCCTATACTTATGCCCAAACACACACATATATACATCTGTATATAATATCAAAAAGTGAAGCATGAATGAATAAAAGAAGGACAAGTATTTTAACAAGCTTAAACAAACACAATTGCACTTACCTCTGTTTACATTCATGTGAATTTTTCATAAAAATACATCAATATACCAACACACTTCCCAGAAATGTATTCGTGAACCCACAGTTTTACCGGAAGTCAATGTATCGTTGTAAAAAAGTATTCTTAAAACTAAAGATAAGTATGTATATTTTTCTTTGTAATAATCTTATTAAAATCAAAATAGTTGTATTCTATAATACAACTTTATTTCCTAATAACTTCCACAAACAAGAAAAAAAACATAAATATTACTTCTTGTGACTTCGGAAGTAGCGAATTAGAAATCAAATAAATCCCTCCTATGACAAGCCCGTGTTAAAACTTCACTTCTTCCGGTGTTTTTCAGTACTTAAATGGATCTTTTTTTGCTAGCAACTTGACTTGCACTTAGTAAGTCATTTGTCACTAAAGTATCCCCAAGAAATGTTTAGAGTAACCATTTGCTATTTATTTTTCAAAAGCGTTAGTTAGTTAGTTATAGTCTCCCCTAGCTGCAGGGATATGAATATTAGTACAAAAAAATTATTTTTGTTTAAGTAAAAGTTCATGTAGGTGTATATATACATATGTATATGTGTAACTGTATTATCCACTCATAAGAAAAACGTTTATGCTCTACTGACAGAAACAAACTTATACTAGTAGGGTCCTAAGGAAATGTAACTAACAAAAATGAAAGTTTGAAAATTTACTATCCCATATTTCTTTAAAAAAATTATAATAAAATCATAATTCCAGCTTTACTTTCCTTTAGAATTAAACGATTGTTTTTGACTCCACCTAATGTTTATCTTTTTCCAGAAAAAAATTAATTTCTATAGTAAAAAAAAACTACGAACATGTTATTTTTAGTATTTCAAACAGGTAAATTTTTACAACAGAAAAACAATCTCAGCTCTATTATAACAAAAATCAGAAAATCCATATACATATAAAACTATGCAACTGTTATGACATGACCAGCACTAGGAAATGCAAAATAAGAAATATAATATTTTGCATTGTAAATACATATTCGTAACTCAGAAGTTAGCAGCAGCGGCAAAAGTCCGAATACACAACTTCCAATATAAAATGTAGAATCTTTATTGTATTAAGAAAATTGTAAGAAAATTGCTTTGCTACATTAAAAAATCATCGACTCCTAAAATAATATGACAAATACTTCAAGTGAAAATTAAAAGTTTAGCTAATTTTTATATTAAAATGACTTTTAATAAACCTATGTATTTTCTTATACACAACTAATGAGTTTATGTCTGTTAACTAATGACAAAACTATATAAATTATTCTATTAGATTTGTGTAAAAAAATAAATTTTCAACAAAATATGTAACAAACAGTTTATGAGTGAAATTTATTAAATAATTCAAAGAGTTTTCTTACAAATTAAAATACATTCTTAATTTTTTTTTTTTTTAAATAAAAAAAACTTTTTGAAAATATTAAATGAGTAAAAACATTTAAATATTCTTGAATTGGTGAATGCTGCATACAATTTTCATTGAAAATATATGAAATATTTTATAAATTTTTTATTTTTGAACAATACTTGTCGTAAAAATAAATATTCTTGGAAATTTTATAACAAAAAATTACTTCTTTTTTTGTTGGAAAAATGCCAAATTTTTCTTAATTAAAAGCATATTTATTATTTTGTTTTTTTCTTTATGATAATAAAATCCTAATAGTTTATATAAACAGAACAAAAATAAAAGCTACGTGGCTCACTATATAAGTAAATGTCGATTAAAATACATTCAAATTTTAAATCAATCTTATAGGATTTTGATTATAGAATAAATTATTTTGTATTGTATGTTAAATTACTGTTTTTTGTCTTGAATTAAGAAGTCAGATATTAGATATAATATTTACTTTAACTAATATTAAACTTGATTTTAATTTGAAACCTTTTGACACAACCTTTGCACTTTTAACTATTTTTAACAATAACTAAACAAATAAATAAAAGTGTATATTTTGTTTAAATAAATACTCAAACATGTGTTAAAATTATATATATTTTTTATTTTCATTATAAATTGGAATTTTAGTTTAAAAACTAATTGCTTTTAAAAGTATAAGTAAACAAAAAACAATTATTTTAAATACACTCTACAAACAGCTGCTTTAAAGCTTTCTACAAAAATCTGCTTATGCAACATTAAAGAGCAAATATTTTGACTGAGTTTTGCCTTGATATTATATTATCCAGAAGTTAGTTAAAATTAATACTGCCAAATACCCCAGTTGTTGTAGCAGATTCGTTGTGACTAGATGCTCTTTCCTGGTGAAAAAACTTCCGGTTGATACAGTGTTTAGTTCCGAAACGAAGATCCAATTGACATGGGAACGTACATACTATAGTTATTGTATTCGCTTTAAAAATTGCAGAAATCTTCAAAAAAAAAAAAAAAACTGAAAAAATTGAATTTAATTTTTAAGCAATGTTGAATGATGTTGTTACCTTAATGATAACTATATTTATATTATTTGGCCCGATACAGGGGTATATTCTCTTTTCAAACTAAATAATTATGTACCTAAATTTGTACTATACCTAAAAGTCTACTAAGAACATTTCTTTAAATAAAACATTTGATTAATTTTGAATATTTCTTACATAACCATGAATAAAGAAAAAACTATTTTAAACAATAAGAGGTAATAAACAATTATATAATAAATAAATATTGTAATTTATGCATGAAATAATACAAATTGCACAAACACCCTTTAAATATGCAATAAAATATCAATGTTTGTTTAATCAAAAAGTAAACACACACACATACAGTTTGCCAAGGGCAAATATACACACAATCATACAATCACCATTTGGGCTTTAAAGCCAAGAGTAAAAAGTTAATAAAACGTTTTTGAAAAATTACTTAAGACTTTATTTTCTTTAGGAATTTTTTAAGTATATTTCTAAAGAAAGTTTAACGTGGCCATTGTTATTGTAAACATTTTCTTATTTATTAATTAAATGAAGCAGAACAGACACTTGTCATTTAATTTTCATGCTTCTATTTATATTTTTTATATTTATACTACTATAGATTAAGTATGTTTTTAATTTGTTATTATAATATCAAAAAATGTTTGTCCTCAATTTAACATAAAATTATCTTGTGAATTGAAAATAAAATCTAGTTAACTTTTAGTTGAATGACTTCAGTGTTGAAATTTTCAAAGCCAGCACTTGTCACTGATGTGTCTGTTATAGATGAAAAAAAAAAGATTTTCATCATTAACAATGTCGTTGAGTCTACCTTTGAGAGGTCACTTTGGTAATTTCTATGCTGCCTGTTGATACTTAATGGGAGGAATAATAAAGTATACAATTCATTTATCCATATACATGTTCTTTGAAGAATGTATGTATGAAATAGCTGAGAAATTATACTGTAGTATAAACATAAAAATTTTCAAGGACACTTGTCAGTTATATACATTAATGTGTTTATATATTTTTTATTTTGTTTATGTGTTCTTTCTCTTCTCGTAATTTAGTAAGGATGAATTATCTAAGCAGTTCTTGAAGTTGTCAATGTATTCCTTTTTTAATTCGACTTCCCTCTTTATTAACATGTACGGTAATCTGTCAATTATCTTACAGAATATTCAATACCTATTCTAAACCCACCCTTCTCCAAATCATGGATATAAGTCAATTGTTACCATTATATGTCACATGTAATCTAATAGGTTGTCTATTGTCCTTTAGTGCCAATAAAACCATAAATATTTTGATTTGGTCACCAGTTATCTTTAAACATTTAACGTTTTCAACAAATTATATCAATTATTTTAGTTATTATGAAGATTATCGCCATAGAGGGAAATAGTCTATTTATAAACGAACAAATATATAAATATTCTAAATAAGAGAAAAAATAAATACTTAAAATAGCGTAAATAAGTATCTATTTACATCCAACATTAGCAAAAGCATTTTAATAATATTGATAATTTGTCAATTATTTATTACAATTTGGTTTAAACTAAGTCAGACAGCCACAGGTCAGGTCAACCAAAGAAAAAATATCTGTTAAGTATAAATAACTAAAAGTAACATTAAAAGAAAAATGTGAAAATAAACAGGTTGTTTTTCAATAAACTTTCTAGCGGAAGATCATAAATTTAAATATTCTCGAACATTTATCTTGATTTTGGGCTCCAAAACAACAGTAGTAGTCTAGAACCCATAAAAATGATGAACATTTTAGTTCAGTGTACAATACAGACAAAAACAATAAAAAAGAGAAGGAAACCATTTGTTGTGGCTAAAAGTAAAAAGAAATTTATTTATCTTTTAAATATAAAGGTTACAAAAAGTCCTCTGCAACTAACAATTGATGTAAAAAATTGCTTTAAATTTTTAACAAACCTTTCAATGTTTCTTAATGTTTTTTGGTTAAATTGGGTTTAATCTGGTTCGTTCTTTTTTGCTGTTGCTTCTGCTACTGAGCAGTTGCCGGTAACATGTTAATTAAATTGAATTCAATTTTAAGTGATTTGCTTTACTTTACTTAAAGAATTCTCTTCGTCCTTGTCTAATGTTTTCTTGTTGCTTTTCATATTCCTTTTTTTACTACTTTTTCATTTTATCCATTCTTATATTTTACTTGCCACATCAATTAATCTTATATTTCAGTTCAAGTTCGTTTTAAGGAGTTTTTCCATTTGATTTTTGCATTAAAAATGTTTTGCACATTTTTTTATTACTTTTTTACTTACTCATGTTAAACATTTTCAATTATTTATGCAATTTTTTGCAGTTAGTATTTTATTGGGGTCATACTTTTGCCTTTACGTTTTTAAAATCACTTTGATTTCAACTGTGATATTATTGAACAATTTTGTTTTCATTTAGCATTTAACTACTTGAAACTTACATTTGCATTTTTGCGCATATTAAAAAAAAACAATTTTTCATTTAATTTATTTGCAGGCTTGATTTTCGTCCTAAGAGTGGCATTTACGATTTGCAAATTAAAAATGCTTCATACAATCGTGACAATGGTCGCTTTGAGTGCCGTGTTAAGGCCAAAGGCACAGGAGCCGATGTGCATCAGGAATTTTATAATTTAACTGTACTTACACCACCACATCCGCCCGTTATATCACCTGGCAGTATTGCCATTGCTACCGAGGACAAAGCCATGGAATTGACTTGCAGTAGTATTGGTGGTTCACCCGATCCCATGATAAGGTAAGCAATATCCTTTGAATTTTTTCTTTCCCTCCCTTCTCTCTTGCTTGTTTGCTTCCTTTGCTGTTATTATTCTTTTTCAGATTAAATTATATTTAAGTGTATTGCAGTGTATGTGAGACAAAAGCGATTTGTTATTGTGTTTGTTAACACACTGAAAAAAATTTGAGTTGTTTTCATAAAACTCTTTTAGTGACACAATGTGAAACAGTTTTCTTGTACTTATGTAAGTTTTTAAAATTTACAGTTTATGTTCAGTGTATTAATGACATACATTCATAAGTGGCAATATTAAGTCGTGGTCAATTCAATGTGTACAAAATGCGTAACAAAAACAAAATGACTTAATTCAACAGTAAAATGTTTTACAGCTGTAGCTTTATACCTTAAAATAATAAGTAAAACTTATTTTGTCACTTTTGTTTGGTTTCACTTTATGACATTTTCATGTGTTTTTTATAGATTTTATTTTTTTCAACAATTTCTGCTTTTCTTTTGTGTTTTCTACTTATAAAATGATTTGCTTGGAAACTTAAACACGTGTTATTTGTAATTTTACCATTAAAGTGAAAATAATACTTGAAGTACTATAGAAATAAATGAACGAACGAACGAGAGAAGAAATAAATAAAGAAAAAAAGTCGTACTGAAAATTAAAACCTCAACAGCAGCAGAAGCACAGAAGAAAATTAACTTGCATAATAAATTTTACTCTTAATTCTCTTATGGTTCGCACTGAAAAGTGTATGTTTTTTAAATAAAATTTAAAACTTTATTTTGCATTAAATATATAAAAAGGAAAATTAAAATTGAACATTTTCCCGCAACAAAAGGGAAATATTCTGTACCACTCTATTTTCTTGGCATACTTTGCGGCGTTTCCCCATATTAAGTTAATATTTTTTGTATAAGAAAAGCTTTCTCTTTTATTGTGCCATTATTTCATAGAATTATTAAGCAGCTGTTAACATTAATAACATTAATTTAGAGAATTTTCTAATAAACAATTTAAAATAATGCACTCTCAAATTCAATTTAGGCGCCTATTTGTATTATACAAATGGCCCTCAAGCTTTTTTTTTAATATATTTTCACGCTTTTAATCATATCTAGTAAAATATCAAACTGTCGTTAACACTGGCAACAAATAAATACAAATTTTGAGAATTTAATATAAAATTTGATTAACCTTTGCTTCTTAATTTTAAATTAAAAATTGTAATATATAATGTATAACTGTAGGTATAAGTTCCACTTTATGTAATAAATAATTTCATTAAAAAATAAATAAATAATTAGATTTCATTAAAAATTAAAAAAAAACACTTTTCAACTGCAATTTAAAATTATGTAAAACAAAAGTTAGCCAAAAATACAGAAACCTACATATGCAACCATAAATTCTAGGGGATTTAAATCCTTTGAAAAAAACATTTAGTGAGCCAACAATTATGTATGCAGCCTTATTGCATCATTTTGCTCAAAGGAAAACAAAAATGTTGCAAATACATACATACATTTTATGATGGTGGGAAAGGGGTAATAAAACCATATCCATTATGCCAGCATTTTAAGCGTTATAAAGACAACGATATCATGATCAAGGGGTTTAAACAAAGCGAGTATAAATTGCAAACAGAAAAAACAGGCCACTCAATGGAGCCCAAACAAAAACAAATGCAAATTTTACTATACATCAATTTGCCACCATTCAGTCAGTCATTGATGATGATAATAATGATGACGATGACAATAATGATGGTTTTGTTGTAAATGAAGATGAACAACAGTCCTTCAAATAAGGAGTTTTTCAGCACAACTAAAGGCAGCAAATATCTTGTTTTTTCCTACTTTGTTTTAACTTTTATATTCCTTACATTTTTAATCCAAAACATTTTTAAACAACAATTCATTTTCTTTTTCTCGGTTTGCACTTGTGTTTCTTTAACTTGATTTCCGGTTTGGCAACGTACATTGCTGCTGCAGCTGGTATCGCGAGGGCAACAATGCTTTACTGCAAGCTGTTGTACTTAAAGGAGGCTCAAAGGATCAACCCACCAATGCAACACTATCCATTCTACCACGTCGCGAGGATGATGGTGCCAAATATAAATGTGTTGTTTGGAATCGTGCCATGAATGAGGGACAGCGCTTGGAAACCACAGCCACGTTAAATGTTAATTGTAAGTAAACTTGTTTTTTCACTTTTTATTTTTTGAAAATGCACACATACACACAGACGGCTGTATTTTGTCTGTTTAAGCCCATCAGTGGCAAATAGAAAAAAAAATAAAGAAGAAAAAAAGTAAAATATTTAACTTGTTAAAACAGGACATGCATGTAACAATTTGCAAATAACAACAAAAGTAAACAAGCAAATATTGTATGCCCGGAATAAAATTGCAAACTAAAAGCCAAATAGGATTATGAAGTAGAGCTATTTTTTGTTGTTCTACTGTTGTTGAAGGTATTAAATAAAAATATTTACAAAGCACTAGTGCACTATTTTTACCCCCTTTCACTCTCTCTCTCTCTCTTTTTATTCCTATATAAACCATTTGTATTTTCGTTTCCTTGGCCATTTATTTTGGTTGCTAATTGTATTTATCTTTCCAATAACAGCGGCTTCATACACACATATGTACATACATATATATTTTTTATTTTATTTAATGTTGCTGTGGTCGAGTATCAAAATGTCAAACAAATCTACAATTTTTTGCGATGTCTTTCTGAAAACGATTAATTTTTTAATTGTTGTTCATTTTCAGATAAAGTTTTTCTCTTTCTGTCTCTTTTTAATTGTTAACCTCATAATTTTCGGCAGATAATGTCAAATATGAGAATATATATAAACTAGTTTACAAATTGTGTTTAAATTGAGTTGACAGGAAACGGAAATAACATTGGTTTTAATGTAATACATTTATTGACTGGAGTTTTTTTAAGATTTCACAGAAATTGTAGACGTAATAAAAGAGAATTAAAATGTAATATTTACAAGTGGTTTACATTTTGTGTGTATAAAATAAATTTTTTAGTATTAAACCACTTGTTGCTTTTTTTAAATATATTTTAATTAAATAATTATATGCTGTTAAACTTTACATCTGTTTTTTTTGTGTTAAGCGTATTCCTTTTTTTATTTCCAATATTGTTAAAAATTAATAAAATATAACATTTTTACTTAACCTATTATTATTTATAACTCTATTATTTTATTATTGTTTATAACCCTAAATTATGGTTTTGTAACGAATAATTGCTACACTTAACCCATATTAGAAAAGTGAACATTTCTAAACAGATATCATTTAATAAGTTACACCCTCTTCACAAGTTTTAGCATTTATACTGCAAGTATATTTAAAGGTGACAATAATTTCACACACAATTGTCCATGATATTCATGTTGAAATGGTCAAAAACAAAGTCCACGAAATTATTTAAATTATGTATTAACAAGAAAATACAAACGTTTTTCAAAAATTTGTATGAAAAAGTTAAAAAGAGGGTTAGACCTGCAAATGAACAATTGTAATTTTCGTTTGCATGATAAATATTTTTTGTATTCTTTTTGGTATATAATACATGGAGTCTTTACCCTATAATTTTGCCATTAATATTACATTTAGTATTTTCCTTTATTCCACTTTATTTTGTGGAAAGGTTGTGAGTGGTAGTGTTGGTGTCGTTGGCGTTGATTTAATGTTAATGGTTTATTAGAGAATTAAAACACCTTTGGAGTGAAAATGACCAATGCCCGCTAGCCATTTAAAATGTGTATGGTTGTTCATTTTTCAACACAGTAAATTTTAATTTGAAATAAATGTTTTATTTATATATTTCCTTTAATGGAGTTTTTCATCTATGATTATGTATTTATGATATAAATAAAACAGTTTACAAATGAAAGGAAATTATTCGGATTATCATGTGATGGCTTAAACAGATCAAATCGAATCTCTAACATTAACTAATTTGACAAATATCATACCATTATTTAAGAGTTTAATTTCGAAATTGTTAATATTTCTAATTGTAAAGGTATTTTATAGCTTTATTTAGATATACATATCTATATCCATAAATTGTGGAATACATTTAATACAGATTTTGCTAGTTTCATAACACGATTTCATTTCTAACTTCTTTGGAAATTTCAGGTCATTTTGTATTTTAAAATTTAGCAATTTCCATATTTAAATAAGATTTTTTAAACTATACTTTATGACTTTATTGGCTAGGAGGAGGAGTACTAATTAAAGCATCAATTAGTTGGTTGTTGGCTTTAATTTTTTCCCATGTTGCATGTCAACTTTATTGCTGTTGTTGTCATGATCAACTGATTTACCTTGTGTTATATTATAATAACTTTGTATTTTATGGTAGCAACTAGTATTAAACATACAAAAACAAAAATTAAATTACAAACAAGTACGAGTTTTTTGTTGTTACTGTTGTCTCAAATCCAATTTACACTTAACTTGTAGCTGTAAGGTTGAGAGGTGTTTTTAACCATAGAACTTGCAGCACTCAGGTCGCGTGATTTTATAAATGTTTTGTATTACAAAAAATAACAACAACTAATAAAGAAGAGAAAAATTTCAACACAATGTGGGATGAATGGATGGATGACCATCTACTTTATATGTGGTCAGGTGGAAAATTAGTAATTCTTGTGGTTAATCGCTTCTAAAGTTAAATGTAGTCGTTACTGTCGTTGTTGTTGATTTGATTGCATGTTTCTTTTCACACACACATATATATATACTACTTATATATATATAGTGTGAGTAATTGTATTTGTGTTAGTATATAATGGTATAATTAGGCGTAATATCAACGTCTGCTGGTTTTAAATTAATTACGCATTTAAAGTTGCGTTTTTTATTTTAATTTTCCAGCGTATAGTATTTTTATAACCCTTTTAAATGTCAGTTTTGCTTTTCTCAGTTTTATTTTAAATCCCCAAGATATTTAAAAATTAATCTCCACCACATTTGCGTGTTGTGTTGACTACTTAAAACACGCAGTTTTTGTTGTGCTTTAGATTTTTTACATGAATTTTCCATAAATCCTTTATTAATTTAATACAAATTTTAGCTATTGTAAATAACAATTTAAACGAAACTTTGCATTTAACAGAAAACAAATTATTTACCAACATTAAGAAAATACACGCACAAAAATGTTTACACCAGTTATTATAACATGATTACAAGAGTTTTTACATTTGAAATGGTTACTTTAATCATATGTTTAGTTATTGTAACCATATTAGGATTTAACTTTTTCCTATGTGAAATTTTGAGGAAAAAACATTGACGCGGTTACAACTAGTTCATGTCCTTTACTGCTTTAAATGATTTTTCAATTTTTTTTTTCTTTTAAAATTCAAGAGTTCTTATAATCTATAGTTAGTTACTTTTATAGGAGAATGTATATATAATTCTATCTCAATCATCGAAAGTAGTCAATTTGGGGTTTTAATGATTTTGTGCTGATCGTTTTAAAAGCCCATAATACATTTCCCAAATTTAAATTAATCTTCTACAAATGTACTATTTTAAAATTGAATACAATGTGCTTGAAATTTAATTAAAAAGTACTTCCTTTTGGGAAGACTGAAAAACTAAATAAACATCACCACTATATCCATTATCAATGTTGATTTTAGCACTCATTTCATCCTGATGGTTTATTTTTGGCAGCATGTTTATTGATTCATTAAATATTTAACACTTTAAGTTCAAACATTATAAGAACTAAATACTGAATGTTGTTACAAATACAATGTATTAAGTTTAATTTTGCAATAGAAAAGCCCTTATCTTAATGGTCAACCAGGAGGTTGAGGTTGTATGTGTGAAGTCTTTTTTTTAATGTTTATTTATTTTTTGGTGTTTAAGGTGTTTTCATTATTTTAAATGTGTTTGTGCATTAATTTAAATTATATGCAGTGTTTTACATATATAGTAAGACAACACAGTCGTATACATACATATTTATAGCACCAGCAACAAAAACGAAAAAGACCAAACCTATAAATATCCTGTGTCTTTTTTGTGGATGTTTACTCTTTCTCTGCTGGCAAATATGTTGCTGCTTTTGGAATCTTCTAAAATTTGTACTTAACATGTATTATAAGTATGAGGGCTTAAATAAGACATTTTACATAAAATTAAATTGCTTCTCTTATGCAAACATGCCAACAAAATTGTTACCATAATCAAATTCCTGCCAACATATATTGTTTGATTTTTCATTTTCCTTATGTAAATTTTTTATATTTGGTGGGTGTATAAACATACATATTTGTGTTTCTTTTTTTAAATTATTTAATTAAACTAGATTTAAATTACTCTTTTGTTTCGAAATTCTCCTTTTAAAAAGTAAGAACATAGTTACATGTTCTTATACAACACATAAATATTTGAATTCAATTAAAATTTTAATAATTAAAAGCATTTGCAATTTTCCTTAATGTGTTCTTTTAACTAGCATTTTTCCTAAAAAATGTTCGAATTAAGTCTTTAATAGTAAAAATATTATGCAGTAATTCGTTCCCTGGAACATATAATTATGTACCGATCATTTATATAAAGTCTTAAACGTAAATACCTTTACCCTTCGGAATAAAGCCTAATTAGATTAAAAATTAGTTAATTTATGGCAGATTATAAATTTTATTTTTCCAATAACTTTCACACATAATATGTTTACAACAGCAAACGGTAATATTTGATTTTTTATACTAATTATAGCTTATTTACAGTAGTCAAAATGTTAACCCCTTAAGAGTTAATTCAGAATCTTTTAAAATGTTTCAAAGCCTATAAAGTACCGATACGAAATCAAAACCAATTTCACAATTCCTAAGGGTAAACAAAATCTTTCCTGTTTATGATTGTCAAGGGTTCATATACATATTTTATTTCACTAATTTTCGTTAATCATGTTAAGTAGACAAAAATTATTATAAATAAATCCCTATGGTTTATAAAAACCAAAACATGCACACACCCTCTGCTAAAAAAAATCTGAGACAATACCGATTGTATTGACACAAAATAATACAAAACTGCTAATAAATTATGGATTTTTCTTTTATTTCCCCCTATTTGCAAATAAAAATACCAACAATAATTGTTTGTTTGTCATTATTATTTTACTACTATGTACTGACATGACAAAATATTTCTACAAAAAACAGGGGATTCCCACATACTATATTTACAGGATGGCTGGCTGGCAGTCAAAACACCCACCTGATGAGATAGACAAACGACAACGGCATATGTTTAATAATCGCAAATAAGTATTTTGTTGATAAAAATCAAAATTGACAAAAACGCACTAAATAGCACGGGATTTAAGAAAGAGCTAGGGGTTGAAGATAAGGTTTCATTTTCTAACAACAAAACAAACATTTAAAACATTTAACAAAACATAATGACTTTACAACAAATTCTAAAAAAAGTATGAAATTAAACAAAAAGTTCACAAACTATTTATAACATTAAATAGCAGCTAAACTTAACACAAATCCGGGTTAGACTAGCACAACACAAGGCATTCAAGGATTATAAAAAAACTTACATAACAGCCATAAATTATTGCCGGCATTAGCAGCCAGTAAATGGGTATAATGTTTAAACATATAAAAGGTTCTTACAGCCCCAAAATACTGTAATACAAATTTGCTCCGTTTGGCATAAATGAAGGTATAAAAGCAACTTTAATGTTTTTTTGTTACTTTAAGGGTTAATTGAAAATTTTAATATTTTCGATTGTCATAAACATTTGTGACACATTTAAGGCAACCTAAACATAAACTTTGCAACTTCCTTTTCCATTTTTACGACATTTATTTTTACGGTTATGTCAGGAGTTTTAATGACTTGAACAAATTTAAAATTTTCTTCTATTTAGTATCTTAAGACTTGATTAATTTTGTTGGCAATTTTACGTCGTTGTTGTACCTAGGAGTTTGTAATTTTAGCAAAAAATACCAAATAGATAAATATTATTTAAGGCTTTGTATGTGTGTGTTTGTTTTTTATACAAAGTATGAAAATATTTGCAATTTGTAATTAAGTGGCAACATTTACCTAAATTTAATTATCTAAATATAAATAACCAGTCCATGTCTAAAACAACATTAAATCATGAGGGTCAATAAATTGTGTTTACTTTAGTTAATAAAATATGAACATTTGTATGTTATAAAATATATAATACATAGGGAGTTTCTGAATACGCATCAGTCTATTGTGGTTTGAGAAAAGTTTAATTTCTAAATTAGTCTAGTAATATGCCAAATTTATTCCAAACTGTTTTTGTTTATTGTCCACATTTTCAATTAAAATTAATATTAATTTTCACTTAAAATATAATTATGAGAAAATTTAATATTGATTAAAGAAAAATATACATATGTATATGTATGTATGTTTATAATTTTAAATATGCAAAAATACATTTCATTATGTAAACATACTGCATGATTTACGTATGTATGTGTGTGTATAAGTCTATATGTGATTCTCTCTATGTATAAATATGTTTATATAATTGAATATGAACATGCGAATTTTAGCCCAGAGATTTGTCAAATACAAACATTAACTTTTAGATAATGCATACAGACGACATACAATTAAATACCCCAAAAGTAATTGATACGCATGAAAATGACAGGTTTCAATTACAAAATAACATTAACATGAATGAATATTATTAACAAATGCATTAAAAAGCACACATATACACGTATCTACATACATATACACTTCAATTTACACACAAACAAATACACATGATTGGAATAACATGTTTTACGATCATAAACATGGCGATTGTCATGTTAACAAACACTTCACAATTTGTATCCGTCCGTCTGTGCATTTCATTGTACACGTCCACATCGAACAGCCACAAATATTAGGCTGAAAAAAACCAAATCTTCGCAGGATGAAAATGGTAAGAGGTAATTTAATGGACATAACATAAATTTAGGGTCATTTACGTGCATTTTTGACTAAACTTTTAAGATCCTGCTATACCTAATGTGACCGCCATCACTTCTCTCTCTCTCTCTCCCTCTTCGATTGTTTTTTCTGCTTATATTGTATTTGTTGTATATAATACAGTTTTCTTGTTAGCCATCAATTAAATAACTTTATTTACACATGAATTGATTATAAACTTTTTTTACTATTATTTGTTTCAGTTTTTTGTCGTGTATATGTATGTTATAATCACACACAGATACTTTATCCCACCCGCAGTCACACCGACACTAGCTTTGTCAGTTACCGTTTGTTTGTTTCCTCTTTTAACCTTTCCATTTATCTTTTGTTTTTTTGTGTTTTTTTCTTGTTTGAAATTTTTATTTTATTTCCAAGTCCTCTCTTTCTCACCATTTCCGTTTTCTACTTGTGTTAACAAACACATTTTTAAGCTCATATGTATTTTCCATTTTATTTTTTAGCTCTTATGCTTGTTGTTGCTGTTTTTTTTTTTAATTTCTATATATGTATATTTTTTATTTGTAATTTTTTGTTTTTAATGGCAAACAGCTTTGATAACAAAATACTTAAAAAAGGATTTAGGTTACATAAAAACCCCATAAAAAACAAATAGTAAAATAAAAAATCCCCCTACAACCCACACCCTCCCAGCACTCAAACCTTATTCTAGAAACGAAAACATTGTACACAAAAAGTTTGTAGGTGAGAGAATGTGTGCCAACCTAGAGAGAAGAATAAGTTCACACATAAAAGGTGTGAAGCCACAATCCTTTGGACAAATTGTTATCCACAAAATAAACAAACTATCTTTAACTCTTGCATTTACTTATTTACCAACAACAAACAAACAAACTCATTCACTTCCTACACAAATACACCGTAACAAATTTACATTTCAACTGTTTGTATGTATGTGCCCAAGGACATAAGGCCGATTTGAATATTCATACAGTTAGATACCAACCAGTACATGTGATGTAAAGGTGTTTGTTTAGAAAAGTTCTTTTTTTAATTTTTCATTTTTTTAGTTGTTTTCTTCTAAAGATTTAGTTTGTTTATTTAATTTTTTGCAGAATTGCACATAAAGTTTGAAATGGATTGTATAAAATTAAATTTAAAAATATTTCTTTTTAACAATACACAGTGAGATAATATGTACTCGTAGTTTTTGTATCTGTAAACTTTTTTGATATTGCATAAAAACAGAAAATAAATATTATATGCAATTCTACAAAAAAATAAAGCCGAAAATTTATTTTTTTTAACTTAATTTATGTGCATATTTATTTTAAACCAAACATTTAGGTTTGAAGGTATTTAATTTAAATAGAAAATTAATCAATTCATCTGATTTCCATGAAACTTGTTGGGGCTTTGTTTTATTGTTTAAGAAATTTTACTAAAATCTTTTAGTTAAAAATAAATTTCTGCAAAGTTATAAATATTATCTTTCAAAAATATTTGTTAAATTATCAGAAAATTCAAAAAATTGCCATACTCTTTAATACCCAAAATGTTTTCATAAACTAAAATTAAGAACAAAATTCTTACAGAAAGAAGAAAATGTTTTAACATTTAAGCTTCAATTATGTGTCTTAAATGCATACACTTTTCATTATATTTTAAGCCTAAAAATATATATTTCATTGCGTTAGTAATGATGACGCAAAGAGCAATCCAGATTTTTGTTATTCAACCTTTTTGAATTTTTTATATTTCTTGTATTTTATTTCTTGTCTTAGTTCAGCCCAATTGTAATAAAATGTTCATTGTGAAAAAGGTAGTTTTCAGTGAAACTATATTTTCCTTTTCCTTAGAGTATGCAAAAGTTAATTTAAATTGTTTTTATTGCTAATTAAGTTTTATTTTCTATAAATAAACTTATAGTTGCTTTAAATAAAAAGTATTTTGATTTCCTTGACATTTTAGTTTACCTTTAATAAATTTAACTAAATATTGAAACTTTCTTAAAACTCATACCACTTTTTCGCTTCAAGCAAAAATTAAAATTTAAAAGAATAATTTAAATTTATTAACGTAAGAAGTTTATGTCAAAAGTTATTCTAGATGAGAATGTGTTTTTAGCAACTTTAAATCCTTTTTGCCTCTATTTTGACTTTTTGGCTTAAATAACATTTTCTTTTATTATTAAAATTCACAAAAGATAACCTCACATAATTTTCATAAAAGACAACAACAGAATACAAGAAACATACAAACAAATGTATTCATTTTGTATAAAAATTGTATGTTAAACTGAAAATATTTTGCCAAAATTCAATTGATGCAAACGACCTTCTAGGCCACGTACTTGTATGCATGTCTATTTTAGAGTATTTGTGGTAAAAAGAAAATTGTCTAAAATAAAAATTTTATAAGAAAAAACCAACATGATTTTTAGGTTAAATAAGCAAAGAAATAGTAAGGCAAAGCGAAAGATTTTTGGTATTGAAAAAATACAAACAAAAAGAAGTTTAATAAATTAAAAAAAGATTACACATATATTTAGCTATAAACCCTGCGATGCGAGGTGGCTGTCACTTCCGTGCATCTAAGTATTCTACTTCAAATACAAATGGACACAGCAATAAGTTGCTTTTGGTTAGTTAAATTACTATTATCTTAGTTTTACTTCAATTGTGATTGAACTTTTTAATATATTACGTTTACCCCCAATTTCTTCATCTACAGTTATTGTTTAATCGGTACTTATTTTGCCATTTACACAATTTTGGTGTGAAAACTGTCAATATATCTTATTTTGAGAAAAAAGGGTTAGTGACTTAAAAATTTTTGAAGAAAAAACTCTGTCTAAAAACCTTGACTCCTTTTGAAATAACTGGGATTATACAGTTATAGGTATGAATTTATTTGTTTGTATCTACAAGATATGAAATTAAAAGTGTGATTTCGTGAAAGCAACATTAAAATGGTAACCAAGAAAACAAGTCATAGACTTGTAATAATATATTCATTTACAGACATTTATACACATATATGTACATATACACATACACATGTACACACACAAATAGATAAATTAAGCATTATAATGAAAACAAACATAAACGCAACAGACAAACTAATGTTCTTACTCCTACTTGCAAAAAACAAACAAATTCTTAGCTAAATTTATACCGATAGAGCAACGGTCGGCAGTTGTAGTCAGCAGGGGCCATAATTAATAAGCCATTTACTTCAACACTATACAAATGTCCATGAGATTCGTACTTGCTCTATTCCTTTTCCCTCCTTCTGTCGATCACTGACATAGCGCATTATCTATGTATAAGTAAGTATAGTTATTTGGTATTTGTATGTGTATGACTGCTAAAAGTCTATTTTCATGGCAATATTAAGGATTCAGAAAGCTTAACCATACATCTTAAATATATAAACATACACATTTAGAAAAACGTCTTAAAGGCATCAACTGCGGCATATAAAATGGAATTATATTTAAAACGCTTGACATGCTCAACATAAGTACCAACACACATGCATACGTACTTATGTGAGCCTTTATATATGTATTTTACAATTCTAACGGTGAAATGTTGTTTTAAGTAATTCCGGCTTCTTAGAGTATTTCCTAATAAAAGTTGCAAAAAAAACTTGAAAAACAAAATTACAAGAAAAATAAAAGAAAAACAAACAGCCGCAAACATTTACCA
>NC_060950.1:37324866-37366877 GCF_022045245.1 Lucilia cuprina
AAAATGGAATCAAACTCTATCTCAAACATCAAATATTTTCCCGAATTTTTGCAGAAATTTTATCAAATTCATACAAAACTTTGCAAATTAGAAAAAATAAATATATTATTTATAATGGTGTTCAAGTTGATCTCAAATATTGTGCAAATCGTGGAACCGAAGCTTACTGGGCTTACTGATACAATATATTTCTCTATTTCCTAACATATTCTTATGTATAAATGTATGTGCATTTTTGAGGAAACGGAAAAAACCTTTTTCTAGCTTTAACCTTAGATTTATACAAACATGAAAATTACATTTTTACTCCTACGTTTACATACATTTACTTTGCTAAGTAGTGTTAGAAAATAGAAAAAACGTATATAAACACTATAGAAGATGGTTAGACAGAAAATGAGATATAAAAGATTTTAAATAGGAAAAGTACAAAAAAAATGCTCATGGTATGAAAATGTTTCTAATAAAAACATACCACAAATAAGACTGAAAACTAAAAGCCTTAAATATTTCTTTTGTTCTTTTTGTTTCTTTTTTATTACATCTTTACACTTGCCAACATTAAAATTTGTTACTGCTGCTTGAGGAAGGTATGCCAGTTTAATGTTAAAAAATTTCATATTTTCAATTGCAATTGCAAACATAATAAGAAATATTTTATACACACAAAATTTCATTCACCTTCAAAACCATATATTGTAGACCAATGTTACATCTTAAATTTTTTTTATAAAATAAATCAAACCGGAACAAGTCACTTTGATCACAGCCTTAAGTTGTTTATTTCCTTTGATAATTTACTAAGAAAATTTACATGTTTCATGGCCATAATTCTTTTCTTTGTTTTTCTGTCATTTGGCAACATTTTTACCGACTTGTTCATCTGACTGTTTTAACAATAAATCGCATTGTTTCTATGTTTCATCCTTAAAACAGATGTGTCCCCTGAGGAATACCTTCCTTCTGTCAGACACTTACACTCACACTAAAACACACAAACAAAGTAATGCAGGCTGACAAACATAAACAAAAGAGTGAGTATGTGTACAGATAGATAGACAGACACATAGATAAATAGATGGATGAATGAATGGATAACATCTTAAATGTTGTCTATGATGGCATGTTTAAGAAAAAAATTCAAAAGACAACAAAAAGAATACATATTTCCTAAAAAGAGCAAAAATGTCTACATATACATACATATAAATATAAATTTGTTACTTTTCTTTTTTAGCCGAGCATTAGTTTGGTAAAACTTTTTGCTTTGTAAGTGTAAAAAGGCCTCATATGTTAAGATTATAGTTAAGTTTGTTGTTGTTGATTTATCAAAAAAATGTTTCATGAAAAAACTACATTTAAAGGAGGGTTGTTTGGCTATAATAGTGTGGCAGTTGTTGTGTAACAAGTCTTATAAAGTTCACTTTTAACAAGTGGTAATATTGTGTGGTCTTAGCCTGATGGATGCTTTTACAGACGTTACAATCGTTAATACCCTGTTTAACTTCAATCAAATAGATGAGTTTTATTGTTTGGTATTTCTCTCTTATTTGCGATTTTTTTTCTCCAACATTTTCATTATATGACTTTTACTACTTGTTTTTATTTTTATATTTGGCCACAGTATTACAATGAATGACACTTTTATCTTGGATTTCTTTTCCTCTTTTAGTTAAGACTAATGAGTTCATGGGGCATACTTTTAGGGGTTAAACTATAACATATAGTAAAGGTGGTATAATATAACGATGAGATTTTTTTCCCGGTCAGTGGTTAAGGTTTTTTTCATACATTATGTTTTAGTAGTAAACATTATATGAAATTAATTAAGATAAATTTTACTGGTGTAGATAAATTTACTAGTAGATTTAGTTATATAAAGTTACTATGATTAAGCTTTAAATTAGTTAACTTTAATAAATGAGGTTATTGAAATGAGAAAAAAATTAAACAAATCTGTTTGTTATTATGATAATGTATCATATTTAATTTAAAAATAAATACAATTTATTTATGCATAGACTTTGACCATAAATAATTTTAAATTAATTTCGTTGTTTCATGTAAAGACTGCAAAACCCCCCTACGTACTTTTACCCCGAAAATGAAATTATCCACAAACATTTACAATGTTTATAATTAGATTGATACTTTCAAAATACTAAAATATTATATTCAACATATACAATCATATAGTATGAGGTCGGTAGTCAGAGAAAACGAAAGATAAAAAAATAATTATATTTTCTAAATTGTCCTATTTTGAAAATTTTCTTGACATTCTAGTTTTTGCAACAAATTTAAATCAATTGTGCCTCGTATGACTAGCGTTACCGACCACTAATGTATTTGGAAATTGACAACAGTTGTTATCACAGTACACATGTTTATATGTATGTTGTGTGTTTGTGTGTAAACGCGTTAGGTGGAGTTTATAAATGAAAAATTATTTTATGTGACATGTCATAAGCTGTCAAAATCAATTCAAAATTGTGGTTATTACAGATTTGTCATATTTGTTTTCCTTTAAAACTTTTCCTACTAAATATAATAAATACTTTGTTTTTGATCTCTTTCATTTCCTTTAAGTCACATACATACATTCTAAGTATACGTGAGATTATATGTACATACATAGAAGGATTTTAAAATTGTTAGTCCTTATACACATACATACCCACATTTATACATACATAGCGATATAAATATGAACAAACATGTCAATTGCAAATGTCATAACAAGTTAATTAAATGTTTTCCCAATGATGATGATAAACAATATTATTACATTATTGCAATTTGCATTGCTAATATTTTATTATAACAAAAATATTAAAAATTGAAATGCAAAAAAGTATTATAGTAGTGGTATGTTGTGACGGTTGCTGTTTGACATGTTTCATTACAATTCGGTTTGTTGAAGAAAAAAAAAAATAGAAAATATTCAATTGGAAATTGTTGAAACCAAAATAATAAAGTTTTGCTGTTAGCCGGGTAGAAAATCATCGCCAAAAAAATTAAAATAGAAATGTTTGAATTTTTATTTCTATTATATATTAAAATAAAAGAGCTCACACAAATGGTTGGCTTTTAATTTTTCGAAATGACAGCAATCTAATTTTTGCTCAATAGATTTTTGAGTTATTATTTTTTTGTCTGTATGTGTGTATTTTTTGGGCTATAAAACGGTTCATTAAACAAATGAATATGGTAATTAGTTCTGTGAATAGATTAAAATAAATTCCTTTTGTTTTACAATTTTCCGTTAAAATGGCAACAAAACGACTTTTAAGTAGACTTTAATTAAATTTAATTTTCGTGATAGCCTTAAAGTAGACTTCGATTTTATAACTATATGGAGTAAAATCTCTCTATCTTTCATGACTTCGTTATTGGCGCCAAAAAATAAAAATGCTTTTCTTATAAAAAAAAATCATTAAATTTTACTAAATTTTGTTATTGAAATTGTTCAATTAGTTTGCTTGTTAGTTGATTAAAGAGTTCCAAAATTACAGCCATTTACATTGTTGCAAATAACATCCTTTTTATACCCTTCAATAAAGGTTTTCACATATATACGAATTTCTTCATGTGTGTGTAAAAAACAGATGTAAATGCGTGATTAAATAAAATGTGCAAATAAAACGGTAAAACTGAAAACGAAGTACTTGCGTAACTGATTGTATGTAAATCATTATAAGAGTACTTAAAAGTTATGCAGATGGTTAGTAGTAGTTATTGAAAAGTAACTGGTTGTGTAAGTCAGCCATTATCCAATTTTTGCTGGGTTTTTTTGTGTGTGTTGTCTTATTTACTATACGTAATACACATTTACATATGTAGAGCTCAGAATTTACATAAAGTAAAGGATATAGCTTATTTATTTTTGTAACATGATACCTCCAATAAAATAAGTTCACGAATCATAGAAAACAAATTCAAGTTGTGTACTTCGTCAGAAGTCCCACCCGGGTAATCTTTCTAGCGAGTCTTGAGTTAATGCTAAAAATATATTCATAGAAAATTTGATTTATAAAACAATATGTTCATAGAAAAATAGATTTATAAACCGTTTATAATATAAGAATTTCTTTAATAATAAGGCCTCAGTGTTCGTAAGGGCATAGGGTATCATATGATACAATAATTATTCACTTATTTCTGTTTTCGATATATGTGCTACATATACATACGTAAATATATTTTAGTTTCATTTACATTATACACCACCACTAAATCCTGCACAAGCGAACATTTTGACAAACAAAATTTGTAATTTTTATAAACACAAGTCAATAAAAACCACAGAAATACCAATTGGAAATATTTGAGCCCAAAACTAGTGACAATATGATAAGTGATAAACTCATTAGTCACTTTTAAATTAAAGGTCACTGAAAAATAATTTCATTTTTCAAACGTTGTTCATGGGATATTTGGTTTTCTGACACTTTTTGATTGAATTAAACTAGTTTGTTATTTTGAACTCAAATTGCGTAAATGCATACACATGTTCAACTGTAATTCCCACATGGTTTGTTGTTGTTGGGTTTTTTCTTCCTATTTCCGTTTATTTGTATTACATTTGAGTCTCATTGGTTAGTTGGTGTTAATACATTGGCATGTTTGGCTTTATGCTGACAATAAATCATTACATATTCATTTATATTAAATGTTACAGAAATCTATAATATTTGATATGTGTATTATACTAACAATTTAATTTTTAAATGTTTATTACATTAAAATCATTTCAGAAATTACATTTGTTTAAAGATTTCCAATAACTTTGTTATTTGTTAGTCTGTATTTGATATGTAATCGTTACTTTTGCCAGAATTGTAGTCATAGATACTCGATAATCATATTCGTTTGTCCTTAACATCAAATGTATTTCAAAGTAAACATACAGATCCTTTTTTAGCTGCGAATTTTAGTTAAATAACATTCAATTAGTTTTCAATTAATAATTAAAAAGGCCAAAGTAGTAATGAAACCCGACATCAAAGAGTAATAAAAATTATTTTATTTGCACAATGAGGCAGTGGCAGCAAAAAACTTTCTCATTAAAACTTAAAATAGTGGGCGTGTTTTAATGAAATTTTTTTGAACTAAGTAAATTAAAAATCATAAATTTTGTTCAACATGAAGACATATTAAGGACTATAGTGTTAGGGGGTTTATTTTGCTCTTTTTTTATTAACTGATATTGTTTTTTTTGGGATAGATTATATATTTTCCTAATATCAATAAAAAATTTGTATGTTATTACCAGAAAATTGCTCATCAGATTATTCCAAAATTCATTAAAAATACAAACGGAATGCTAAAAACTACAAACACTTGAGCATATCTTCATACATATTGAAATACTTAATGAATAGTACTCGTATACATGAAGTAGTATGTATGGCATTTGCGTGTGTAGATAATATAATTGTATTTACCCAACAAACATTAATTATAGAAATTTAAATTGAATCTATTAAATAAAGTCTAATACAAAGTATTACCTTAAGTACCTTAGGGTAATTTATGATCATTACTTCTATTAAATTTAAAACTATGTGGTAAATAATTCCAAGTTTGTTGGGTTAAATGTATATTTATAGTTTTTGCTCTAAAATTATCTAAACTTAAAGTGGGTTCATTTTGCAACCTGATTGCATTTTCTTTTCATATATTTTCCTGATAAATTTGTGTAAATAGTGTGGAGCACATTTTTGTATGAGTTGAAAGAGGACAAATGGCAAGGGTTATTTAAAATTGTTGATGTGTATTTTGTTTTAGGTCTTTTTTACTGAATGATCCCAGGAAAAACTTACAATTAAAAGCATTAAGTTAAAAAGCTAATAAAAACTCTCTTCACTACTTTTTCATAAGTATTTCAATTCATTATTTTAACATGATAATGTCAATAGATAGGTACTTCTACGCTTGCTTCCAAATGGGAAGTTAAGGAATTTCATAAAATTTCGCTTACATCGAAGTTGTTGAGTAAGTTGTTTTGTTTTTTAAATAACAAAGAGCATCACTACGAATCAAAGTCTTTGGCTTGTTAGTCAAATGTTCTACTTAATGCTTTCTATTATTGGTTTTTCCATACAAATTTAGTTTTCTGTTTTGTAAAACACAATTCTTAATTCGTAGTCAAATAAAATGTGCAAACAAAATGACAAAGCCAAGAATAAAGTACTTCTATATCATATGCATCAAATGCATGTTGTTGAGTAAGTACAAGTTATTGACAGGTTTTTGCTGGGATGCTTGAATGAAGTCATTTAAAGTTAAACAAACATATACTAGATACTTTTGCCATATTTCTAATTTGAATACAATTGATTTTTGTTTAAATGAAATTGAAAATTAATTGAACAGTTTTGATTCTCGATAAAATAATATACAGACCATGCTAGAGTATTGGTAATGATGATGTTATCACTAATAATGCCTTTAAATGGTCTTTTCAAATTGAGTGCTTTCGAAACGTTTGTGTATTTAGATATGGATTTATTTCAAATTACTCTATCACAAAACTAAGTAATTGGCTTTAAGCCAAAAAATCAAATAGAGTTGAAATTGATATTAATATTTTATTTGTTTTTAAAAACTATTTGTGAAATTTTTAAAATTATTTTTTAGTTAAAAAATATTTTATAATATGGTAAAATATTTAAATCTAATGTTTAAAACAAAATGTGCGAAAATATTGTACTAAATACAAAAATTTTAAAGCCACTTAACAAAATTGGGTCATAGCAGCGAGTTTTTATTTTTTATTTTTTTTAGTCCACTAAGTCGAAGGTCATTTGAACTTTTTAAAAGTAATTCCTGTTTTAAGTATATTGTTTACTTTTAGAAAACAATACTTGCTTAATTAAAGATTTTAGAAAATTTGTAAGAATTGTTTTAAATATCAGTATTTCTAATATAAACAGGAACTTATTTAAAAATGCAATCTGGTGTTCGCTGTATGTCCTAGCTGGGAAAATTAAATCCATATAATGTTACATGAAGCAAAAATAGAAACGGAAATATTTGTCCGTAAACGAAAACATACGTGTAATCTAAACTTAAAATCACCTACATACTTACATAAGTACCTCACATGCACGTGCATTGTCCTCATTAAAAAAAATAAAATAAACAGACCCTGTAGTTTTAATCTTAATATTGGCTAGAGGTCCCATAGATATCTTCTACGTTATATAAAGATATCGCACTCTTCAGATGATTTCAAAAATTCGAATTTGAAGGTTGCTATAGCACCTTGTAAAACTGATGGGAAATATACACACATACATATGTTTTCTACTAAATGTATTTATGTATATGTATTTGAGTTTAGTTGTTTTAGTAATTTTTATTTCGTATTGTATACTTTTAATATGTGGTTATTTCGAATATCTATCTGCTACATTTGTACATACATACAAAAGCTGCACATTAATTTACGTGCAACATATACAAATATGTAACTACAATTACATGTGAATGAAAGTATTCTTCTACAGTTGTGTATACAAGTAGCTGTAGAAATTGTGGTAGTTATTGCAGTTACACATGTAGTATTTAATTTTTAGTCTTCTTCAGAATTTGTTTATTTTTTTTCTTTTTATTTCTCTTTATTTTTTTTCCAAATGTAATGGAATACTTTTTTGTGTTGTTTTGTAAGGTGTATTACAATAAATGCAAGTGGTAGTTACGAGTACTTTCTATACAGACAAACAAAATAATAGTAGTGTTTTGAACATCCGTGTATGCAAGTGTATGTATGTTTGTACTATGTTCATATGTATTTGTGTAAGTAATACACAGATTCACATCAATACATGTGTAGATTTGCAGCACGTGCCAAATAAACAATGATAAATATAAACAAAATAAAAATGAAAATTGTTGCCATCATCTAGAAGCTATTATTCTAAGTACCATGAGCTGTAGTTACTTGTTACCTACTGCAGCTAACACAAGTACTCGTACCTCAGCTAAAAGCAACCCAACAAACTTTAAAATTTAATAACAAAATTATTTTATTTGGGAACATGTTATAATGTTTCTATAGCTAGATAATGAGATTTTATTACACTGAGATTTTTTTACACTTATGTTTGCTGGGTTACAGAAGTTGTTGCATTTGTAAGAATAGGAGCAGCAACAGCAGTTGTATTAAATGTATTTTCTATATGTTTTTATTTAAACATTTTTTACATTTAGTATTTGATACTCTATATCTATAAGTATGCTTAAACATTTATGGAAAGTTGGAGTGCATACATCAACACAATCACACACGCACTAAGGAGTATACTCCTATGCATATACTTCCATACATATGTACATACATATATTTGAAAAGATACCAACAAAAGACACAAGTCTTCTTATCATAAACTATTGAAAGTTTTTTTCTCTACTTTTTATAAAAATAACATTTCATTATATTGTTTTTTTTCTCGAAAAACAAACTCATAAGTAATATTTAGAAAATACAACTTATGCATTGCATATTTTTGCATAAATTCAAATATGCATACATACGTATTTAAGCGAATGTATGTAAATATACAAAAGAATAAAAAGAATAAATAAATAATAAATATAAAATCTAGATATTTATATTATGTTGTTGAAATATCCACATACTACATACATATATATGTATGTATGTAAACTCTGTTGACAGTATAGTAGTAGTGAAAGCATTTGCAGCAAAGTATGCAACACATGTTCATTTGTTTAATTCTATTGCTTTGCAACTGTTCGTCCTCCTTTACATTGCAGAATTTAGCTACAAAATATATTTATAATGGATCCTGTTGTTTGACCAACACAATATCTCTATAACCAACACCTGCGGAAAAAAGTTTTTTATTTAAATTAATATAAAAATTTTTCATTTTCCATTAAACTATTTTCATTTTTTGTTATAATTTAATTTTTGAAAAACAACTGTAACGGGAAATATATATAAAATTAAATATTTTTTAACATAAATATCTTTATGTTCACTTTATGTTATAAAGGACAGGATGCTAATAAAGTTTTTTTCTCCGCCTCCCTTTTGTAGCAATTAATATGAAATTTTTAGTAATAAAAGTTTCTTTTTTATGTTTATTTCATTTCGTAGTATTTTCTATTAACAAATGAATGTTAGAAAACTATTTTTATGTCTTTATTTCGCCAATTAAAACTTTAATATATTAACAAAACAATAAGGAAAAAAAAAACACAAACTTATGAGATAAATAGTCATAAAATTTATTAGTAAATAGTTCAGGAATTAAATTAGTCAAATTAAATCAAATTAATGTTTGTGAATTTTGCAATGAATTGATTTTAGTTGGTACAGTTACATTAGCATTATTATTTTTTTGCTCATAAAACGTAAAGATATATTAAAAAAAAGAAAGTACTTACATATGGCAATGGATTCCTCAGGTATTTAGAACTGTTATAAGATTGTACTCAAATAGTTCTTACTACAACATTAATTTTATAAGCTTTAACTCAATTCAAAAACCTTTAACCCAATATTAAATACAAACATTTTAACATTTTAATAAGAAATATCTACACTGAAAATAATCCATGCCTAATATACACGAAAAATGTTGTACATTGTACGAAATGCTTCGTGGTTTCGCACCACGAAATTCTTTCGTAATATATACGAAATTGTACGAAATATTTTAGTAAAATGCAAAATAATTTTATATAATTTTAGAAAAAAAAATGTTCATTTTACGATTTTTTTTAAAGACAAATATTTTAGTTCTTTTAAAATAATTATTGTAAATTTAGAAAAAGATTGCAAATTAAAAAAAACAAATTTTTTATGTTTTTTAAATTAAATTTTACAGGAAATTAGGCAGCCGTAAATTAAAAATTACGTTTAATTTAACTCCCTTAAATTACGAAAATAACAAAAAATCGTAATAAGATAATTTTTTTGTAAAATCAAAAATAATTCTTGTATATTACTAAATAATCTTGTTACGAAAAAAATTCGTTACTTTTGTTAAATATTACATGCCTTAACGAAATTATTTTTGTAAAAGAAAACAAAGTTTCTTAATATATACGAAAAAAGATATTACGACAGGTTTTCGTACTTTCGTAAAATTAGAAAAGGGGTTGATTAAACAATATTTCGTATTATACACGAAATTTTCGTATAAATTACGATAAAAGTAGTTACAAAATTTTTTTCGTAAGGTTAAGCATGGATTATTTTCAGTGTAGATAAATAAATCTTTAGAAATTAATCTCTATTTTCCGAAAATCATTATGAAATTCCAAGAAATTTTATAAAATGGAAAATGTTCATTGTATGTTCATTGTGTAAACAATCTTTATTTCTTGTTCTCTTTTTCAATAAATTACAAAAACATTTATAATTTACACAATTTAGAATACTAGTAGAACATTGTTATTTACTAACAACAGCAAAGTAGAGAGAATGAAAAATAGATACATTTTTCTTATAAGTATAGTTGGCTAGACTTGCAAACAGACAAATAACAAAAAAAACATATTTTGTAAAAATAAAATTGTTGATTGTTACACTGTGCGTGTAGGCGGTGAAATATACCATTTACACGGGACAGTGAAAAATTATTGCAAAAATTAAGGAAATATATAAATAAGTTTTTATATACATGTGTATGTATAAGTAAGATGTAATATCAAAGTAATAATTTACTTGCATTTACACAACAGTAAGTATAGTAGTCAATTCCGAATATATGATACTCTACTTTGACATTAGTTTGTTTTCGTAATAATTTCAACAAATTTTCATATAAATCTATTAATTATTTTTTTATTATCAATTTTAATTAATTAAAGAAAGTTAAAAAGCCTGTCGGAAATAAACTAATCTTTATCAATTTTAATAGTTATTAAATTAATTAAAATTAAATCTCTAACAGGATACAATATTATATTGTAGGGTACCGAAACTTAATGTTTAATATTAAATGAAGAAGTTGTTGTTGAAGCATGATAAAAACTATTACAACCACATAAATAAATTGTACAGAAATAAGAGCAAAAAAGTTGCAAGAAGAAGCTAAAACTCACACACACATATGCAACAAATGTTTTTATTTAAAACAACATTAACTTTTTCGTGTTATATTCTCTTTTCCTGGCCTTTATCTTCTACGATTCTACAAGACCAAGATTTCAATATGAAAAAAGCAGAAAAAAACGAATAAGAAGAAAAACCAGATGTACAAGTTTATTGTTGGCTACACAACAACATTCTTACTAAATAAATGTTGTTCATTCACATCTGTGTGTTAACTTTTACTATGAATGCGTGAATGTGAGTGTTTTTTTAGTTGATAAAACTCAGAAGTTCTTAAACGTTGCAGGAAATACAAGGATTTTGCATCGTAGTATACAATATGCTTAAAATGCTTAAAATTCTAACGTTAACAAAACATCAGGAAGTGTGTTGAGTAATAAGTCTACGACCTATACATATGTACATATATCGCCATTAATAAGCCAAACTTTAAAGCTATCTTGATTGGTGAAAAGAAAAGGATCAAAGATTAAAAATTTAACAATAAGAATCTCTAAAGTACGAAATCATCGTTATCTATCATTATATTATACAGTAACAAAACGTTGTCAATCTCTGAATGTGAAACTACAAGTATATTTACATGCATATTCTCGTACTTATCAGTAAATGTGTATATGTATGTAAGTCCTGTAACAAAAAAAAAAAAAAAAAAAAAACAAAAAATATTTTCAGTTTAGCACGCAGTTAATATATGTTGTTTGTAGTTCTATAAGTCCGTCCTTATGTATTTCCTTACTCTTGTAATTTACCATGAAATAGTGACCGTATCCAAGACAAGCGGACAGGCCATATGATGTTCTAACAAAAACAACAAATTGCTATATACACTTCTAATGAATTATGAAGATACAGACAAGAAATTATGATGATGTTGTTAAACAGCTTTTTTGCTGTTGTACTTGCTACTAGTACCATACAGAAGAACAACAACAATAATATAAAACAGCATACTATAGCCAACCGACAACATTTAAACTTGATGTAGCAACACAATAAAAACTAGTAGCAACAAATTTATATGTTTCTTTTTGTTGTAGTTTTTTTTTTTTTTTTCTTGAAAAAATGTTTTATTATTAAAAACATCAGCATGCAATAACAATATAAAAGAAGTTAAAGATACAAATCTTAATTTTTAAGTTCTCTTTAAAAGATAAAATTTTTCTTTTCAACATTAGTTTGGTTGTTAAAGTTTAATACCTGGGTCAATAACATTAGCCCAATGTAGCAACTACAGTTTTAATGAATAAATAGAAAAAAGCAAGTTAAGTGGGAAGTGTGTTGAAGATAAAAGAGTATAAGAATGTTATCACAAGGCTTTATTTAATATTCATTTTTGTTTTTGATTACAACAAATATTTTTGCAGTTGTAGTTTGAATAATCGGTTTAAAGATTTTCGTTGCAAAATATGATACATTTAGATGAAAATTAGACAGATGGATAGAAAATACACTTAATTATAAATGGCATCTCACTATCATCTTACGTACTGGATCTTAATTATTATCATTGACAACGACAAGAGCAATAATATTATCTGCAGTATAAAATTGCTGATTTTGTTAATGATGATGATGGTGGGTTTTAGTTTAAATAAGAAATCAAATTATACGCATACGAGCACAAAATTACACACATTCTTACACGACGCATTTCGCTATAAACAATATACATATCATGTACATGGTACTTTATGAAAACTTTCTCACGATTAAACTCAAACATATGATTTTAGCCAGCGAGGGGCAACTACACCATCTTAATTAAGGGCTTTATTCTTTACAAAATTTTTCTAAGCGTGACTGTAACAAGTGCGATATAGAAATTCTTGCAAAAATGCCGCCTTTGGCACGAGTATCTTTCATTAGTAATAATGGACATTGCTGATATATTCAACATATACACAGATACCTACACTCCATACGTGTTCAAACATTTTGAAAGATGATGAAGATTATGAGGATAATGATGATTTTAACCATATACCAGTGAAATTTTATATAAATTACATTAATTATGGTTGTTTTACTAAAACTGCAAACACATACTCAATATACATTTGTATTTGTGTTAAAATCTAAGTATGTATGTATAGAATTTTGATATTAAAGTATGTGTAAAATATACGTGTGTTTATTTTCTATTTCAAATATATTGAGGTTGTTGAGGTTAGTTTTTTATATGAACAAAATTAACTTTAACTTTGCCCTCAAGATGTATCATTATTCTAGTCTTGTTGACTGCTGTATCTTTTCGATTTTTGTATTCCTTTTTGCATCACGTATTACTCACGTCTGTCTAGATTCCATTGAATCCTCTTAAGCGAATTTGTTTTTCAAATTATTTGCTCGTGTTTGTATTTGTAGTGTTGATTTTGTTATTAGGAAATTTTATTCATTTGAGTTTTTCTTTTTTTTACATTTTCATCTCGCATATTCTTTATAAGCCTTAGGCAAATTTAAAATCTTACAATAATTTTGTTTATTACGACTTTCATAGAAAGAAATTTATGTATCTATTGTTTAGTTCTTTTTATAGCCATAGTAAAAGTAAATTAAAAAATTATATATGAAAACTATAAACATTGAAATTGCCTAGAAAGAAAGAGAGAACAGCTCATGGGCTCAAGTTTATAGGAGAAATACAAATTGCATAGCAGGGGTAAAATGTAGGCTAAACGAACTATAAATACCCTTCACCTTGGTTCTAAATAAGATGTTCTATATTCATATTTAACATTTACCTTTGATTGCATACTTTTAGGCAATATTTGTTAGTGCAGTTTCAATCGCAATATTTTATTACATATATTATAAGGCCATATTAAAAAAATGTCCTGCATAATTTTAAGCAAAATATAAGGTTTATTTTCAAATTTTATTACTATTATAATACATTTTTATGAACTTTCAAATTAATTAGTGTTAATATTACAGTTTATTGGCGACAACCTTGCCTCGACCTACTTTAATAAAAAAAATCGTATTGGTTTAAAATTCAAATGCTTTCGTTTATACTTATTACAAAAAGTAGGGTACAATAAATTTCCAACTCGACAGGAAGACATAAATTTAATTATTTTTTGTTTATTTTTTTGGTGCTCTGTATTGATATTACCACAATAATCTATACACAACATGTTTCAATATGTTGGAAAATTTAAAAAAATATATATATTGTTTTTTTCCTGTTTTTAGCATAAATATTTTCATTTCTCCACAATGTTGCAAGAAGAAAAAACCTGAATAAAAGGAGTAGTAACAGTAGCAATATATGTGATAGTAAATAATAAAAACTACCATCTCTTTTTGGTTTTGCAACATATAAAAAAAAACTTCAAAATAATGTTTTCATTTCATTTATCATGTTTACGTGTTGTGGTTAGATTTAATTCTATATCCAATCTGGGTCCATAATGGATAAATATGTGTGTAGTATATTATAATTTTTTCTAGCTTTTTGCTGGTTCAATCTTCTGCTACAATTAGGTCGGTTTTTGTTGTGAACATAGAACGAATTTTCAGAATAATATTCACAGCCCAATAAACAAGTTTTTTACGATAATATTGTGTATTGCAAATTTTTAACTTGAAAAATTAAATATAAGGAGCAAACAATTTTGAAGCTATTTGTACTTGCTTAATACAAACTATGTTAATATTACTAGGGATAATTTAAAAAAGATTTTTGATTAGTTATCTATAGATAGTTTTGCGTATATATGTACATGGTACCATACTAAATTATTACTATAATCCTATATTTTTAATAGGGGAAAAACAGATATTGGAAAGACAATTTTTCTATTGTTTATTTTTTGGTTAAGAAATTTTCTTTTAATAAATACAATGTTTACTGACACAAGCGGTCATGTAGGGCTCTTCATATGTGTATATATATTATGTTTATGTATAAATTAAAATAAAAATAATTTTAAAAAATTAAACTAAAAACAAATTATTTTTTTGTTTAATTTTCCAGACGCTTAAACCACAAAAATATAATTAAAATAAATGTTCTATTTTATTACATCATAATATACAGTGAAAAAACTTGTAGTATTTCTATTTTTTCTCTCTAAAACCAGTTCATTTAATCAAGTTCTTTATATTTGGCCTTAAATGATTCTAAGTATGAATTCAATTTGAAAAGCTAGAAAATAAAAGTCAAACCTTTGCAATTCCTTATTAAATAAATTAATGTTTGCTGAATTTTTGCACCCATCGTGAAAACTACAGGATTGAAATGTTAAGCTTTGTTCGTACGTTTGTAGTTTGAAGCGCAATAAAAAGGCGCGTACACTCACTAGCATTTATTTGTTGACACTACTACCACTACTCTACTCTATTAGACACGTTAACACCCGCTGACTTTTGACAAACATCATTAGCAGAACTTAAACAGAAAGACGTAGAAAAACCATTCACATACCTATTTCTTATAATATCAGTATTTCCGTTAAGATTCGTTGTGTATTTAAGAATGTGAGAATAGAGGTAAATTAAAAAGAAAACGTATTTCACAGCTTAAATGACACGACAGGGAAGGAGAAAAGTTTGTTATTTCACTTTATTGAATAGAGTGTGGAAAAAACGACAACAGCAGCAAATATATATACAAAAAAAATCGTGTTGATTGGAATAATTTGTAAAGGCATGAAAAGAATAATTTTCTTATTTTCTTGTAGTCTTAAAACGGAAATTAAATATAATTTTTCTAATTTTTTTATTTTACATTACAGTGTGTGTTTTCTGTTTTTCTCTAAATGCCCCTGGGTTGCATGTTAAAACATGACAATCATAATACAATTTAAACAAATATTTACTTAATACAATATTTATTATTTTGTTTTTTTTTTTCTTTCTTTCTGAAGCTGTTGTTTTCTTAAAAAATAAATTTGTAAAATTGTAAAATAAAATTAATGTTTAACAAAATATAATAGAAGTAATAGAATTAAGGAAGTATAAAAGCCAAACACCCCTACTAGTCCTAAAAACCAGCTACTGTTTCAAATATTCCATTTAAGTTGATTTGACCTCTGAACAAATAGTACTTTTTTTAACAAGTGTTAAGAAGTGAATTGAATGGGAATGAAATACTATTCTTTCGTTTCTATTTTCACTAAATTTAATGCCATTTTTAAGGAAAAAAAATCACAAAAAAAAGTTAGAAGAAAAAAAAAAGAAATCATTATGATCATATATAAAATACCAGAGTGGGAATAAGCTGAAAAGTACTTTAAGCTTAAAAAGCCAGTGCCAAAATCAAATTCCCCCCCTTGGTATTGGAAGTGAAGTCAGAATGTATGAATGAATGTTTTAGTCATCAGTAGCAACATCATAATCATCATCAGTATTTGGCAGAAAGAAGGAATCAATGCGAAAATATATATGTATATATTTTTTATGCTTTATAAATATTCGCTGAGAGTTTATTTTTATGAATTTTGTTCAGTTATTTTTTTTTCTTGTAAAAATAAAACAAAAATCAATGGAAAACAAACAAACAGAAAAAAATGGAAATAAAAAATACTTCATTCTGTAATACATTTTTTTCAGTTGTTTGTTTGTACTTGATTTTGTATACGCACCAGGATTTTTAATGGATTTTTAATCCTACAATTTTTTATAGCAAGATTAGAAATAAATTGAATATTTTCTTTGTACATATTTTTTATTCTCGTGTTGTTTTCTTTTTGTTATTTTTATATGTGTGTTAATATAAATTTTTGTTCAGCATTTTATGTGAGTATTAGTTAGTATGACCCAGTTGGTTTTTGGTGACTGCTCTCGATCAAATTTTAAAGATTGTTTTTGAGTTTGCTATGCGACTATATATTGGACGTATTAGTATTGGTTCATCTTTAAATTTTCCTTTTTCAGCCTGAAAGAGCACACCTTTTTAGCCATAAATTTGTAATGGTTACGTTTTACAAATTCCAATTTAGATATATACGAACTATTGAGTTTCCTATAAATTTGCTCCTGGGTACCAACTGATGAATATATTTATATTAGAATCTGCCAAGTAATAACAATGTACATAGTGAGTCAAAGTTCAGCTTGAAGTGGGTACATTATAATTATAAAAACGAAAGGTTAGTTCAGTATTGTTACATTGTAATAGTATAAAATTCAAAGGCCAACAAATACTTGTTTTTACATCTCAACTAAGATGACCATAATTAATTTTTTAATTTTAATAATTCAACAAAAATTACGATTTAAATATTTTATCAAGTATAGACAAAAATCAACCAATATTATTTATGCAAACATTTTTTATCGCGGAAGTCAGTCAAATAAATGTTGTATACGTTCAAATTTCCCTGTCAACATATTTCTGATATTACATACATTATTATGATATTTTGTTAGAAAGAAATGCATCTCGTGGAAGGATCTTTCAAGAGAAGGTCTTTGACTGTTATCCAGCAGTAACTGAAACGTATAGAAGATGAAGGTGAAAAATTTGGCAGAATCGAATTTTGTTTTTTATAAATTGTAATATCATCTTATTCGTAGATTAATATTTTTTTGGCGGCGAAACCAGCACTACCTTTTAGCCAATTCTATCCAGATTCTAAAATGCTATTTATACCCTACACCACATTAGTTGGGTGGATATATTGGGTTTGTGTTGATGTATGTAACGCATTGAAATATTGATATGCTTAAAATGCGTTGTTTTGTTATTTTCATAAAAATTATAAATTTCATATAAATGTGTTCTATTATCTACAATACGCAATATTATCACAATTTATTAGAAATTACATAAACGCGTTTTAAAGATCAATATTCTCATTTAAATATTCTAAAAAAAATGTGCCAAAAAGATTTATTATTCTCATTTACAAAAAATATTTATTTATACCAAACTTAATGGCCTTTGATGGGGAAACTTTTTTTTCACTATTTTTGATATTACCAAAAATTACGGTCTTCTTAATTTCATACATAAGTGTATGAAACGTATACAGCCAGAAGATCAAATACGTACAAATAAACTTTACGTACGTAAAGTCTAATGAAAAATTAAAATGAAATTTCATCCGTATAACAAAAAAGAGAAAAAAAGCCGTTTAATTTATATTTTTCGTGATTACACGATTGGTATAAAACAATAACAAAGTGGGTGTTTCACTTTTTTTGTATGTGTCTACATAAAAATACATCCCTGATTGTTTTTTAAATTATTTTAAAAATGAAGAGAGCCTTTCAAATTTTCTATTCTCTCTCAATGTGTGATGATTTCATTATATATTGCGTTTAGGCAATCCCACCTTTCTATACAAAATTTTGACAGATCATATTACCTGTGATCGTGTAAAACCGGCTTAAATATATACATACGGCCAAAGTAAATCTCTATTGTTAAGGGCGGCTCATATGTGAAAAAAAGCCGTGACTTATTTCAACCAAAATAATAACACTGGTCACCTTTATATTAAAAAACACATATGTATAAGTAGGACACATATGTATATGTATATATCAGAATGTGTGTGTATACCAATAGTATAGAAATGTAAGTTTTTTGTTATATATTTTTTCAATATTCCCATGCAGGCGGCATAGTATAAACAATATAACGCGATTTTGTTGAATTTTTATGTATTTAGTTCGTTTTCTATATTTATAACGTGCAAAAAATAATGATTAAATAAAAAACATTAGAGAATAAATTGATAGAGAAGAGAACTACAGAATCTGCTTTAATTTAAAATTGATTGGCAAATAGTAAAAAAACTAACAATAACAACACAATTCTAACTAGAACACCACACAAAATTTTTACATGTTTGTATTATATCCTTGATTTAAAGACGTAGCTATACAAACGCAAACATAGTCAATGTTTCAGCAGCAATGGGGATGTTTTTTTAAATCATATCATCTAGTTAGTTAGTTTGCGAGAATGATAGGTGTTACAACAGATCAGAAAAAAATTCCTTCTTCCACTTCAAAACTGAGTATAACAATGGTATTGCCCATCACTGAAATATACACACAAATACACATACAGACACTTTAATACAGATACAGACATTATCAATACACAGACATAGATATTTGAAAATTAAACTTGAATAACGGACAACAAACAAAATATAAATAAATTCATTGTTAGGCCAAACTCGTACAAACCAAAATTGGAGAACAACCTATGAATATTGTTAAAATATTTATACAAGTTTAAAAATGTTTTCCATATGAAACAAGCCTGTACTTTTGTCTATCTATATGTAAGTATATGGGTTTATGAAAAAAAAAACTTCTCAAACTAATTCAATTACCAGCAATTTTATACCCACCACTTCTATTTTATTAACAACAATTTCTGTCGTTTTCGTCCAATGGCCAGCAATTTTCAACAATAGAAAATTATAACATTTTTAATGCAAAACACGCTTATAAATTGTTACTTGTTCCAAAAAAAATCACCATAGCAAATGTTGTACAACATCTAAAACAATACTTATTTATTACGCGAGCATAAAATGTAAATTCTATTAAACAATTTATAGGAAAATGTAAAATAATTACATGCTGTTCTATACACATTCAATGTAGCTGTTTAAATTTCAAATCGTATGTTTCTTGTTTCAACACAATTAGGAAAGTATAGAAACTAAACCAATTATTAAATAAAACATTGTATTTTTTTTTTCGTCGAAAAGTTACGAACATTGAGCATCAGCATATTATTAGTGCTACAATACGTTTTATACAAAATTTAATGATTGACTACTAAGTAACTAACAAAATAGCATTTTATTTTAGTATGAAAGAGCCTTAAAAGTACTTAAATAGAAAAGAATACCAGGAAATTTAATCTTTAAAGGACCGGAATTTTGATAACTCATATATACTATCCCAACAAACACATGGTAATGACTTTTACTTGTACTCAACAATTTACCGTTCGTTTGCATTACTTAGAATGAGTCTAGTAATGACATACAAATAATATCTCAGAAACAAAACTACTAAAAAAGAAAAATTGATGTCAAGTGTAAGTAAATTTTAATATTCTAACTTCTTGTTTTTCAATGTATGTTTTTTTTCTGGAATACATTTCGCGATAATAGGGCAAAAATCTTTTTATATGATATAGAAATCGGTCCAGAACTATTTCCTCCCTTCTTGCCTAAAAGGGTTATTAATATATTTAATGTTCGGCACACATTTCAAAAACCCATTTCATGTCATTAATGTTTATTTATCATGAAGTAGTAAATACAGCAGCAACAACAGCTAAAAACAATTTTAACAAATTTTCCACATAAAATCGGCTTTAATAAACGTAAAATAACAAGTGCCACTATTGACGTTAAAATTACAACAACAATTGTTAAATAAATAGCGAAAAAGACGAAACTCATAAAACTGCTCATAAAATCGACATTTTAATGACAGACCCATTATAAATCCTAGACCGAACCAAAAAAAAAAAAGAAAATATAAAGCCAAAAAAAAAGAAAATCATGACATATACACACGCAAAAATTTTAATTTTTATTACTAACACTCTTCGTCTACTGTAAACAATTTTTAGATATTCAGGCTAAAGTATCGTTTCGTTAGTATATACATATTACGTCTGATAATAGGTGCGGAAATACATAAAACATGTTTTTGTTTGCCTATTATCCGAAAAACGTAAAAGAACCCCTACATAAAAGTGAGAGGTTGATAATTAAATTCTATGATTTATTTAGCTTGATGTAAAAAGGGGCAGAAAAGTACTAAGAGTTTGTGTAATTTTACAATATTCGTTACAATATATGTTTTCTTTATAAAACTTTATAGAACATTAAACCAATTGTATATTTTTTAGTTTTTTTTTATTTCTTCAAAAATGTATGTTAATTTGATATGAACATGTAAAAAGGTTACCAACTTAGCACAAAACATATGTATGTTATGGATAGTTCCTAGAGTTAAAGGCCGATTTTAGTTGTAACATCTAGTATGAAAATATCCAAGGAAAGGATAAACAAATCTTTTATTTTCTAACATACACGTACTTGGGCCGATTTTGGATATTAAAATACGGATCGTTGCATTTACTGGTAATTATGTAATCCCCTATGGTAACTCAAAATGTTCATTTGAAAACATATAGCAGTTTTGCCTTTCTCAGTGATTAAAAAAGGTGAATTGCGTATGGCAAATACATGCAAATAATAATAAAACACACACACACAAACACTTGAATAATTTCTCTTGGTTAGTAACTTTATTAGTGTCATTAAGAAATGTGCTTCATTTGCTTAATTTTTTGTCTTCCAGTTGTGTTTGCTTTCATTCCTTGCAACATTATTTCAATTGATTCTATTCTACTTAGTTCATTCCATTATATTCATTGCAATCCCATAGCGACCAAGGCGGAAACATACAAAAACACTCAGACTCCAGCGACAAATAGATAGTTAGATAGATAGTGGAATTAGAGTAAAATGTGTCTATACGTATTTGTAATTGGAATGTGAGTGGTTTCTATATAAGCTACACCTGGTGCACTACACACTTTCAAAAGGATGGTATTGTAAATAAGTAGTAATTTGAAACCGGTCACATGGTGCGCTGAGTATGCAATTTGAATGAAAACGTAAAGACATAGACGAGGAGACCATCAAGAACGATGGACTTGTCTATTGTTGACAAAAGTTATTAAACTATGGTGGTTTTTATAGAGCAAGTAGCCGGTTTGTTGGCAATTGGCAATAGCGACTAGTCGTAATAAAGGGAAATGCTTTAATTACTCTTTCCATAAATTTGAAAAAAAGGAAATGTTAAAAAAGAAATAACAAAACGACATCTACTTGTTCGTAAATTCTTGTTGGACATGAGTTTATGAAGTTTCGGTCTTATGCCGACCATGGGTTCAATTTTCGTTTATGTATTTTTTCTAAACCATGACATTAATTAAGGTAGGTATGAGTATGCCGTATCATCATGGAAATATTTGCTAACTTGCAACATAATCTATTGATTATGAACTACTTGAACGCGGGCAACTATAACTATGTATGTGTGTTTTTGTCGTCCTAACAATAATAATAAACGAAACAAAAAAAAAAGAATTCCACTTTTATTTGATTTATGCGTGTGTACGACGGTATCGCGATTGTATTAATTTTCATTTTTTGCTGGTTTATCATCTCGTTTAGTGTTCCTAAGTAGCTGATTTCGCTGAGATTTGGTTTTCTTTTCTATTGTTTTCTGTTTCCAAACAATTTTTGGTAATTAAGCTTAGATTACAAGAAAGCAATGTGCGTGCGTGTCTGAATTTTAATAAGTTCACAAAAGAAAATTCTAGCAATCATTTTGCAATAGGTATAATGGAATGGGATTTGTTTCGAGTTTCAAAGTAAATGGAAACATTAAGATTATTATTAATAATTATTCATCTATTGAGCCAATTATTATTTGTAAAGTGTATGTATGCATTCCATGGCAACCTTAAGTTATTTAACAGAGTAACCAGGAAATATGGAGGAGTATTCAATTAATATAACATTTTTGATAAACTTACCTTTTAGTGTAAGAAAGACTATGAATGTAAGGTAGATGGGGTCATAATCTATTGTCGTTTTTCTTTATCAATTTGGCACATGCCAAACTGTTTTATGTTTATTAATTTTTGTATTTTTGTCCACACTCCATCCTACAATCTTAATAATCCTGCTGTTAAGCATGAATTCATTTTCTATTGTTTGTTTATGTTATTTGATTTCCTTTTCTTGTACTTATTTTCAGATTATCCACGCGTTGAAGTTGGTCCAGAGAATCCACTGCGTGTGGAACGTGATCGTACTGCCAAATTGGAGTGTAATGTTGATGCTAAACCTAAGGTACCTAATGTACGTTGGACACGCAATGGTCGGTTCATTAGCTCCAGTCTTACTCACACAATACATCGTGTAAGCATACAAGATGCTGGTAAATATACATGCTCGGCCGACAACAATTTGGGTAAAACGGGAGAGCAGGAACTGATATTGGACATTTTGTATCCACCCACTGTAGTTATTGAGTCGAAAACACGTGAAGCGGAAGAAGGCGATACAGTCAATATACGTTGTAATGTCACATCTAATCCGGCACCCATAACTGTGGAATGGCTTAAGGAAGGTTCTCCTGAATTCCGTTACTCCGGTGATGTTTTAACTTTATCTTCGGTGAGAGCAGAAAATGCTGGCAACTATATTTGCAGAGCCGTAAATATTATACATTCACATGGTCAAGAGAGAAGTGAACGTATTGGAAATTCTACTGTAGCCCTGTTGGTACGTCATC
The DNA here is from genome assembly GCF_022045245.1 of Lucilia cuprina. Taxonomy (NCBI): domain Eukaryota; kingdom Metazoa; phylum Arthropoda; class Insecta; order Diptera; family Calliphoridae; genus Lucilia; species Lucilia cuprina. Next base: position 37,348,271 of record NC_060950.1, read on the forward strand.
GTCCTGGTCAAGCTTATATTACACCCAATAAGCCGATTGTGCATGTTGGAAATGGTGTCACCTTAACATGTTCGGCAAATCCTCCCGGCTGGCCTGTTCCCCAATATCGTTGGTTCCGTGATATGGAAGGTGAATTTTCTGCCACACAGAAAATCTTGGCTCAAGGTCCACAGTATTCCATACCCAAGGCACACTTGGGCAACGAGGGCAAATATCATTGTCATGCCGTTAATGAATTGGGTATTGGTAAAATGGCCACCATAGTTTTGGAAATTCATCAACCTCCACAGTTTTTAGCCAAACTGCAACAACATATGACCCGCCGTGTTGCTGATACCGATTATGCTGTAACATGTAGCGCTAAAGGTAAGCCAGCACCCACCGTGAGATGGTTAAAAGATGGCGTGGAGATTCTGCCGGAATTAAATTTGTACGAAGTAGTAACAAATCCCGATCAAGGTCCCAATGGCATGGTAACTGTTCAGAGCATGTTGAAATTCCGCGGTAAAGCCAGACCCAATAGCAATCAATTAGTGCCCAGCGACAGAGGTCTTTACACTTGTTTGTATGAAAACGAAGTAAACTCAGCCAACTCGAGTATGCAATTACGTATTGAACATGAACCAATTGTTTTGCATCAATACAACAAAGTGGCTTTCGATATACGCGAAACCGCTCAAGTGGTGTGTAAAGTACAAGCCTATCCCAAACCAGAGTTCCAATGGCAGTTTGGCAATAACCCTTCACCTTTAACCATGTCTTCGGATGGTCACTATGAAATCAGTACCACTACCGATAACAATGATATCTATACCTCCGTTTTACGTATTAATTCATTGACTCACGCCGATTACGGTGAATATACTTGCCGTGTTGTAAACTCTTTGAATACGATCAGAGCACCCATACGTCTTCAACAAAAGGGTGCTCCAGAAAAGCCCACTAATACACGTGCCACAGATGTAGGTTCAAATTATGTTACTCTAGCTTGGGATCCCGGTTTTGATGGTGGCATTAGTAATACACAATTCTTTGTTAGCTACAGACGCGTACCCATGCCGAGGGAGGAACAGTTAATACCGGATTGTGCTACTCTAGCTACTAGTAATACAGAATGGATGGAATTCGATTGCCACCGTGATAATCCTTGCAAAGTGACGCCTTTAGATCAACATCAAAGTTATGCTTTTAAAGTGAACGCTTTGAATACCAAGGGCAACTCACCTTACTCTAATGATATTTCTATCACCACTAAAGTAAGCAAAATACCACCTCCTCTACATGTGACATATGATCCCAATTCCCGTACCTTGGGAATAAATGTTGGTGCTACCTGTTTGTCTTTAATTGCTGTGGTAGAGTCAATGGTGAATAGTGATACACCCATGGCAGCTTGGGAAGTTATAGATCAAGTGAATTTGCAATTGTCCGGCAACGGTCCTACCTTTAAAGAAACCGTACTGGATCGTTTGATTGCACCTCGTCGTAGCACAGCTGGCAGAGCTTTAGGCCATTCCGTGAACGAGGATGATGATGATAGCATGAACTCTTTGGCTTTGGAAGATGAGAACAGTCCTACTGTTCGCGTCAAATTATGTCTGCGTTCCAATCATGAACACTGTGGTGAATACGCAGATGCTGAAAGTAAGTCTAACTCTTTACTAAATTTTAATAATGTTCTTTTACTTAAATTGTTCTATTTATTTACATTAATGAACTATTTCTTCGTTCTGTGTTTATGCCTATTTCAGTTGGTCGCTCTTATATTGCCGAAGCCTCCGCCTTGGCCACACCTACTTTAATCGCTATAATTGTTTCATGCATTGTTTTTGCCTTGTTTGTTGGATTGCTGTTGATGTTCTGTCGTTGCAAACGCAATCAATCGAAAAAGAGTGCTGCTGCCAAGGATTACGAAATGGATTCTGTCCGGCCGTCCATTGTTGCTGCTCAACAGAGTCAAGCGCCACCACCTTACTATCCAGCAAGTGGTTTGGACAACAAAGCTCTTGAACACTCTATGGATTTGGCATTGAGTATGGAGGAGCAAAAGAGTGCCTTGTATGCCACACAAAATGGTTACAGTTATCATCCCAGCACAGGTGTGGTTGGTGGTGGTATCGGTATACCCGGTCATACGATACCTGGCAATGAATGTAAGTACCACATCGCACATACATACAAATTTAAATAATTTTCACAATTGTTGTTCGTTTATTTATTATAAAAATTTATTATATTTTCAACTTGCGGTTCTTTACAAAGCAACAAAAAATTAGTGAAATATTTTTTCAATTTTTGTTTACGGTTGCGGGTGATTTTTCATTTTGTGGTAAAGTGAGAATAAAAAACAAGAAATGAATAAATGTTGCGATATATTTGTTACTATTTGGTAATATTTCAAATATTTACACTCAAAAAAATATACGCACAACAATGATTAACCGGCATATATTGATCCATCAAAGAATTATACCCAAATTAATACAAGTTGCAGTAAAAGAAAAACTTTGAATTTGTCCAAAAAATTTAGTTTAATTTATTTACAATTTTTTGTTTTGTTGAATGATTTTCTTTGAGTGTGTTTTACATTTTAAACGGTCAGTCAATGGAAATCATTTATCATAGTATCCGTGTAATACCTTTAGCATTACAGTAGTGATGTTGCCGCTTGCTGTTTGTACTGTTCATTTTTTTCTTTATGCATTTTTTTGTTTTGTTTTAATTTGGTCCTTTGGTGAAATTATTTCATGACCATGTTGTTGTTTAAATTTTATGCTGAAACAGCAGTTTGGCTCTTAATTGTTAAGAATTAAGGTGTAAGCGAAAACAAAATATAGTACAAAATCATTCATTCAATGTCCTTCGTTTACACTTTATGTCATTTGGATACCACCGGTCTTGCCCACCTTACCCGCCGATCAGACGACCACATTTAAAATAAAAGCTTTATGCCATATCTACTCACTCATTTATTCAATCATTCACGCACGCACTACCAAGTACACACACGTAAAAATTAAGCTGTCTCAGGTATACAACTGATGATTACAATACAATACAAACAAACACTGAAGCATAATACTTAAAGCAAATACTCCTTCTTCGTCTGCCCTTCACGCAAACATACTTCCGAAACCATTGCCACCTTAGTAAATGATTGGGTAGATTTTGTGGTTTTACGCATTTACAACAATGTTACAATAACAAAAAAAAACACCAGAACTCATTCGTTATTAATTGTTGCTATTGTTTATGGATCTGATATACAGCATTTTTTAGACGCAATAGCATTTTGTTTTTTTCTCGTTCTTCCTGTTTAATATTGCCTGAATTCGTACGCTTCCATCTTGTAATCTGTCATAGGAGGTCATAATGTATAATAATTTTTGTTTTATTTCTTCACATTTCTCTTTTACTTAATATTTTTTGCATTATTATTTTAGTCCACAACATATCAAAAAAATCAAATATTATAATTTCTTGCCATATATAAAAATATGAATGATTTATTAATAAGAATACTAAGATATTGTCATTACATCGTGAATATATCATAATTCTTATGATTATACTTAATAGTTTCGGTTTTTAAGTAAGGGTGTGAGAGTGTTAACAGCAGATTTCTTGCTAGAAAATAAAAAATTATTATTTGCTGATCATTAAAGTGAGATGTTTTAACCTAAATTCCCGGCCATATATTTTCTGGTTAAAAGTATTTTTAGGCCCAAAAGCGGCTAGGAAGTCGTCAAGTTTTGTTTATTTGTTTGGTATTACAAAACACTTTTGAACTAAGTCTAATATCCCTAAAATGTAAATAATAATAAATAAACTTAATTTCTACCAATTCTCCGGGGCTTAAATTGTATTTGTACGTATTTGACTGCGGTTATGTTGTTGATAACAATGTTGATTATAATTATAAATATAAATACAATTATAATTGCCAATAAACAAATCTAATTTTCTTTTTATATATTTTCCAAACTTTTTTTTTTTGCTGTTGCTGGTCGTACAACATTAATAATTATTATTGGTTTTGCCCAGTAATTAAAAATAAACTGAAATGTTTGTTACAGTTAATGATAATTTCGTGGAAGTTATATTGGTCACTTATGAATCAAAGTAAAAAAGTACTAAAAATGAAATAATGTAATACTTAACCAATTGGGAATACATATTTAAAAAGGAAAAATAAATAATAATTTTCCATGTATTATGGCGTGTTTAATAAGAGATTTCGTAAAAAAGGACTAATTTTATACCAATATTAAATTCGATCTGTTTATGTCGATTAGTTCATATAATATCAATCATCATTAGCATAAAGTCATCAACACTTTTGTTTCTTTGAAAATTATTAAAAAATTAAATAACATGAAAATAACTTTAACATTTATGCTAAATGCTTTTCTTATGGATATTTAACAAATTGTGTTACATTGCCGCTTTCAGTATCTATGGTTCAAAAGTTTTTATAAATACACATATTTATTTTCCCTTGTTTTCTACGTCTTCTTTAAGTATTTCACTTAATTCTAATTTGAAACTAATTCATGTATGGATTTTAAGTTCAAATTGTTAACCTTCTTAACACAACATAAATTATTAGGGCATGATAAATATGTAGAGCACAGTTTTAGGGTTTCCTAAACACATTTTTACTTACTCAAACATTTAGACATAGGTTATTACATCTGCAAATTTAAGTTTCCGTAAACAGCTCTTGCAAAATCTTTAGCAATGAAATTTAATTGCAACTTTAGCTAGAATCCCTATTTCATATTACACCATTAAAAATTTAAAAACAGAAGTATGTGGTGAACAGAAGTCACATAAACAACATAAAATGATTAACGTCATGCATGTTGTTTTCAACATGAGTTCATTTCATTCATAAACAAACACAAAAAAATGCAGCAAAAAACTGCCCAGAAGTTTTACAATCTTTTGAATTGTTGACTCGAGTTTAGTACTCTTTGAATGGCAGAGTAGAAAAAAATTTTAATTTCAATGTTTCACAGTCTACTAAAAGAAATAACGTATTGTTCATTACGACGGAATTTGTCCAACTTTTTAATTATTAGGGCATGAAAGGTACTTTAACACCCGTCAGAACTACAGGGTGAACTTTTTTTGTACATATATTTACATGTGCAACATGTAAATATAAGTGAGTGAGTGAATGAATGTTGAGCTTTTTTATGGTTGCATCATGAAGGAAAATATAAAACATTTACCCCACAAATACAACAAATACATTAAGCCAATTAACAAAAGCAACAATCACATTAGTGCTGCAAATGGATGAAAATCAACGAAAAAATACATACAAAAATGGTTACAATGACTTCGAAATACTTAAGTGTTAGCGATAATTTCGTAGATGAATTTTGTAGAATAATTCGTAAATTAGCTACACAAATAATCTATATATATAAAATTCTAACGTTACTGACTGACTGACTGACTGACTGACTGATTGACTGATTCATCATCGCACAGCCTAAACGGTTAAAGCTAAAGAGCTGAAATTTGGACAGGGGGTTGGTCTCCCACCAAATAGATCCACTAAGACGGGATTTTTGGAAATTCGAATGTTTAGGGGGTAAAAAGGGTAAAAACGGGTAAAATCGGTAACCTCATATCTCCTAAACTAGAAAAGATACAAAAATAGTTTAAAGCTTATCGTCGTTCATTTAAAAAATAAGCGGACAGGTGTCTGGTACTTTTTTCAATTTCGGCCCCTTTAGGGAATAAACGGGTAAAAACTGTATTTTGGTACTTTTTTTGCACCCCATGTATCTTTTAAACCAGTGAACATTCACACAATATTTTTGACTCCTTCATAACTTGACGAAAAAATAAAAATATAAATTTAGTACTTTTTGGATATTCGGATGTTTAAGGGGTGAAAATTGTACCTATTTTTGGTACTTTTTTCATAAAACATTGATTTTGGTTTTTTTAACTTATACATATAAATACGTAATAACGGGCTCCCACTACGATGTTGCAACATTTTGGAATAGAATTTTTATTTCGTTAATGAAATTAAGCATGTAGAGCCCGGAGTAAATGAGAATCTATAAGAGGGAACTTTTTGGTATTTTTTCGTTCTTCAAAAGGTACTTTTTGAATTTCCTATAATATTGAACCTAGAACATGAAATTAAGTATGTAGAGCCCGGAGTAAATGAGAATCTATAAAAGGGGACTTTTTGGTACTTTTTCGTTCTTGAAAAGGTACTTTTTTAATTTCCTATAATATTGAACCTAGAAACATGAAATTAAGTATGTAGAGGATGGATTAAGTGAGAACCTATAAAAGGGGACTTTTGGTACTTTTTCGTTCTTCAAAAGGTACTTTTTGGATTTTTGTATAATATTGAGCCTAGAAACATGAAATTAAGCATGTAGAGCCCAGAGTAAATGAGAATCTATAAAAGGAGACTTTTTGGTACTGTTTCTTTCTACAAAAGATACTTTTTGAGTTTTCTATAAAATTTAACCTAGAAGCATGAAACTAAGCATGTAGACCCGGAGTAAATGAGAATCTATAAAAGGGAACTTTTCGTTCATCAAAAGGTACTTTTTGTATTTTTTATAATATTGAACCTAGAAACATGAAATTAAGTATGTAGAGCCTGGATTAAGTGAGAACATATAAAAGGGGACTTTTTGAAACCTTTTCGTTCTTCAAAAGGTACTTTTTGTATTTTTGTATAATATTGAACCTAGAAACGTGAAATTAAGCATGTAGAGCCCGGATTAAGTGAGGACCTATAAAAGGGGACTTTTTGGTACTTTTCCGTTCCTTAAAAGCTACATTTTGAATTTTCTATAATATTGAACCTAGAAACATGAAATTAAGCGTTTAGAGCCTGGATTAAAAGAGAAACTATAAAAGGGCACTTTTTGGTACTTTTTCGGTCTTCAAAAGGTACTTTTTGTGTTTTTTATAATATTGATCCTAGAAACATGAAATTAAGCATGTAGAGCACGTAGAAAATGAGAATCTGTAAAAGCGGACTTTTTGGTACTTTTTCGTTCCACAAAAGGCACTTTTTGAGTTTTCTATAAAATTTAACCTAGAAAAATGAAATTAAGCATGTAGACCCCGGAGTAAATGAGAATCTATAAAGGGGACTTTTTGGTACTTTTTCGTTCTTCAAAAGGTACTTTTTGAATTTTCTATAATATTGAACCTAGAAACATGAAATTAAGAATGTATAGCCCGGAGTAAATGAGAATCTATAAAGGGGACTTTTTTGTATTTTTTCGTTCTTCAAAAGGTACTTTTTGAATTTCCTATAATATTGAACCTAGAAACATGAAATTAAGAATGTAGAGCCCGGAGTAAATGAGAATCTATAAAAGGGGACTTTTTGGTATTTTTTCGTTCTTCAAAGGGTACTTTTTGAATTTCCTATAATATTGAACCTAGAAACATGAAATTAAGTATGTAGAGGATGGATTAAGTGAGAACCTATAAAAGGGTACTTTTGGTACTTTTTCGTTCTTCAAAAGGTACTTTTTGGATTTTTGTATAATATTGAACCTAGAAACATGAAATTAAGCATGTAGAGCCCGGAGTAAATGAGAATATATAAAAGGAGACTTTTTGGTACTGTTTCGTTCTACAAAAGGTACTTTTTATGAGAATCTATAAAAGGGGACTTTTTGGTATTTTTTCGTTCTTCAAAAGGTACTTTTTGAATTTCCTATAATAATGAACCTAGAAACATGAAATTAAGTATGTAGAGGATGGATTAAGTGAGAACCTATAAAAGGGGACTTTTGGTACTTTTTCGTTCTTCAAAGGTACTTTTTGGATTTTTGTATAATATTGAACCTAGGAACGTGAAATTAAGCATGTAGATCCCGGATTAAGTGAGAACCTATAAAAGGGGACTTTTTGGTTTTTTTCCGTTCTTTAAAATGTACATTTTGAATTTTCTATAATATTGAACCTAGAAACATGAAATTAAGCGTTTAGAGCCTGGATTAAGTGAGAACCTATAAAGGGTACTTTTTCGTTCTTCAAAAGGTACTTTTTGTGTTTTTTATAATATTGATCCTAGAAACATGAAATTAAGCATGTGGAGCCTGGAGTTAATTAGAATCTTTAAAAGCAATCAGGGACTTGAGTAAATGAAAATTTAAACTGGAATATTTTCTGGTACTTTTTGAACTTAGGAACATGAAATTAAATAAAATAGGTCCTTTGGTACTTTTTCGTACTTCACTGGTACTGGTACTTTTAGAGCTTTCTAAAATATTGGATATATAATCATAAAATTAAACACGAAAATTGAAAAAGCATACTCTGGTACTTTTTTGTTCTTTTTCTAATACTTTTCGAATTTTCTATAATATTGAACCTAAAAACATTAAACTGGACATGTAGCTTCCTGATTGTATAAAAATCTTTATGCGTTTTTTTTTTTTTTTTTTTGTTTCTGGTTGAAAATTAAACATGCGTCATCCTGATTTAATGAAAATATATAAAAAGGCACTGTCTGGTACTTTTTCGTTCTTCAACTGTTTTTTCTAATTTTCTGTAATATTGAGACTAGAATCATAAAATCAAACTTAAAGAGTTCTCTAAAAGGGGAATTTTTGATATTGCAGATATATATACATTTACAATAATGATATTTATTTTATTCCATTACGATGAGGGTAGCGAAGCACACTGGGTATAGCTAGTAGATTATAAAAATATTATCATGCTACATAGCTAAATATATCACGATTTGTAATTTTTAAATTGATAGCCATACTTGTCCTACAATCGTATTTAAATTTATAAATTCTACTGTAAATTGATACAATTTACAAGATCTTGAAAGTTTCAGCTGGAATTAAGGTATGCCCTTAAAGTATGCAATAGAAATAAAAATTCTTATTACAATGAAAATGTATTATCATCTATAACAATGTTAAATTCAATTTTTATATTGTTTTTTTTTTTTTTTTTTTTGGTTAATTTAATTTTTCTCTTCTCCGAACTTACAAATTCATTCAAACCAAATATTTGTCATTTCGAACACTCATTCATCTATTGTTTTTCTACGAATACACACAAGTATGAAAACATTATCTGCTGCATTGAAAGTAAACAGTAGCAGCATTTTATGAAATAAATTAGTTTTCGAGGAAGAGGACAACCACATTGACCAGTTGTTAAGTCAGCCACAAAATCCGCGTAAAGCAAATTTATGCAAAAACTGTAACAAAACCACAATGGCAAAATGCAACTCTATTTTAACAAAACGAAATATTGGTTTAAATATACACAATTGTTAATGTTGGTTTGAATTCGATAAGACAAAGATTTTTTTAGTTATGTTAACTGTCAAAATTTACATGAATTTGTTTAAATCTAAGCATGGATTGTTTAAAGAGCAAAATGACACCAGTAACCGAGAAAAATACTTAAGGCGTGTTGTAATATAACAAAGTTAACAGAGTTTGTTATTTTTTCTCTCTGTCTTTTTTTATTCTATTATTCGTTTTTTAACTAAAACTTCTTTTTTATGCGAAAAATTCAAGTTTTCTATATCTTTCTATAAATATAAAAATATATGTAGAAATAAGTAAAGATATCTTTGCTGTAGTTGAATTATATGATATGTTAACATTCATACAATATTACCTTAAGAAGTTGTAATGCCATGACAACTAATTCCATATTTTAATTCAAGATATTATAGGTCAAGTTTGATCTTGGAAAACCCTACATTTTCTGAAAAGAATCTTGTATTAAAGTTAAGCTTAACCAGTTTGGGATACTGAATATGTATTTTATTTTAGACATTTATTTTAAAAGATCCTTTAAACAACGCAAGTCGTCCGGAGGATAAAACATTATTAATGCTGTTTCTTGTACTATATCTTTATAACTTTAATTCTTTAATATCCCTGTCATAAGTAGTATATATCTGTATGTTAAGATGAATACTTGAGCTGGAATGTTATTTTTCTTGAGAGAATATGTGGTTGTTTCCTTGAAGCATTACAGGAGCAACAAACATACACAACATTAAAATAACATCAAATGGTAAAATTTAAAAATACACAAACAACTTCTAAAGTACATTTATGTATGTTCTTGTACATACTTAATATATGAAATAGTTCTGTACGGTACATCTTTGTTTTGTTTTCCTGTCTTAAAGACTTTAAAGTCCCCTAGGAAATTTGTGTCATTTTATTTTTTCATTATTATCTTTCGTTTTCATTTCATTTTATTGTGTCATATGATGAAGTAAGAAAAACATTAAAGTGTGATTTTTAATATAATACAACTTGCCGCATGAAAATAAAGTTTAAGTAAAACAAACTGTTTAATGACTTTTGTGGCCAGAACACTTGATTATAACTTCATTTAATAGACAACTTTTTTGTTAAATCGTTTTTAGTATCTGGAGAGTAGAAATGTTTCTTGGTTCATTTTCCAACAATTAAGCCATTGAGTATGTGTGTGAAAGTTTTTTTACTTATTTTTATTAGCTATTAAGCCTAAGCTTATGCTATAACAATATGCTAGTTGTTTTACATGGACATTTATTTGCTCTCTTACTCTCACTCATTCATTTATATACCTTTTTTGAGATTATTAGTTTCCATGGTTTTTTATCTTTATGGAGTTTTGAATTCTATTTGTTAAAGTTTTACAAACACTTTGAAAAGTTTATGTTTTTGTTATTTTTTACAATTATATGCAAATTGTGGGTTTAAAATGTTCTGCTGAAAACATCATAAAACCATAGATGATACGAATTAATTTTTTAATTAAATTTACTTTTATTTGAATTTTAAACATAAGCTTAAGAAATTTTTAAATTTTATTTCTTAATATTTTGCATGAAATACATATTAAACTATTTTTTAAAGTTTGTCAATAGAAATACATTCTCAGTAGAAAATGGATCTTAGGTTGCCTTTCAAAAGGCCTTTTTAAATTAAGATAACTTACTTGAATCATTATCTCAATCTAATAAAAAAGATAACACATGTGTGAGCATATCAACACGTGAAAAAAGGATACAAGAACTCACTACTTTTCGCTATATGGATGCTTTTTACTTATTTCTGCTTTAATGCATAAGAGCTCTTAGTCATTTTCATTATCTAGAAAGTTGAATAAAATACTTAATATTTAGCCCAACTAGTGAAGGCCTTAAAATATATTCCACCTAGGATTTATTTACCATACAAATGTTTGTTTATTATTTTCAATTGTGTTAACAATTATTCTATTTGTTGTCCTTAACAACAAACAATAAGTATTAATGAGTTTTAAATAATTTATTGAAAATAAATTCAATACATGATCATATTGTTGATGTCTTTAATACATTTTATAAGTTCATTTCAACAATAACAAATTAATTCCCAAAGATTACTTTCTATGATTAAAATAAATATTTACCAAATAAAAGTTTATAGAAACAACAATGAATATGGTCACAATAAATAAGAGACAAGTTTAAAAGAAATTGTAATTTTACCTTAAACAATGAAAATAATTAAAACACATGTAAATTAAGTTCTATCCTGGTTATCAACTAAATATGTATAAAATGTTATTGACAATGTTGTACTTTCGAAACAATAAGAAATTAAATTTTTGGAAAATATAATATGTACTTATACATACATATTTATATTGAAATGACATTAATTTGATTGCAATTAGTAAATGTATTTGATAACAATTGTAAGCCAGAAGGATTATCTGCTTTCATCATGACAGGCATTATGTAAATAGTTAAATTACAAGGAGATTGCAGAAAACGTTTGCAACTCCCTAGTAAATATTATAGACCCTGGTTGACTTGCAAATTCACTTAATTACATATTTTGGTAATTTTCTTTATTTGCTAGTGTTTTAAAGGTAAATATTTAAAGGTGCTACTGAAGAGTTATGTAAGTTTGTGTGTGTGTGCGTTTGTTGCACTTTGCAGTAGTATTAAAGTAATTGCTATAGTAATCCCGTTAAGTGGGGAAAACAGATTCTTCACCAAATTTCAACATGTTTGACTTTTGCTTTTGAGTTTTTCTTTTTGGTTTTCTAAAACTTGACTACTTTTCTTAATACTTTTAATTAGATAACAAGCATTTACCTTAACGAGTATTTTTTGTTTAAGTTTTCTTTTTCTTAAGGTTGCTGAAAGAATTCGTATAGTTAAACTTGTAGGTTCACAAACTATATTTTAGATTTAAAATTTTCGATTACAAATTTTGTGCATATTGAATTAAACGTAAATTGTTCAACTATTTTTATGTATCAAATACTTTAACACAATAAATGGTACTATAAATGGTATTGCATTGTTGTAAAAATACAATTTAGTTAAAGTATTAACAACCATATTTAATTTTGTATAAAACTGACTTTATTTTCTTTTAGTTATCATCTTTAATTTATTTCCAAGACCATCACTTTAACGTCTGTGGTTTTGAAATAAAAACAATATTTCCCTTAAGTTGGTAGCCAGTAAAAATTAAAGGAAAAAAGTAAAAATATGTATAAACGAGTTAAGTGGAAAATGTCTAAAGAAAGGTTCAAATTGTGTACGTGTATAAACAATTTTTAAGGGTATTACGTACAATATTTCATTTTCATTTCTTTCAAGTTTCAGTTTCATTTAAAAACTTTTTTCTTTTAAAGTTCAAACTATTCTCGAACTCAGGGTGTATTTTTTAATTTTTTAAGATGAAAAACTATTTAAAGTTTTCTTCGTATTTTGTAGGTTTTTTTTTGCACAACGAGATTGCAATTTTGTAGTGGTTTGCTTGTTTAGCACTTGAAATGTTTTCATACATACATACATACATACATACATACATACATACATACATACATACATACATACATACATACATACATATAAACCCCTACACATACATACATATAAAACACACACTTTCAAACATATCCTAACCAGGCTTTTTAGATAGATAATACATTGAAGTAAGTACAACAAGGATGTTTTGTTGTTTTTGCTGTAAAAATGGTTTAGTTTGGTTTGGGTTTGGTTTCTGCTACGTGTTGTACAGCCACCATAAGTGTTTTGTGTGTATTGTTCACTTTCCTAAATGTTGTGTTGTTGTTTTTTGCTGTTGCTGTTACTGCTGCTGGTGGTGATGTAATTGTGAGGTGTTGCTGTTGTATATTGTTTGTGTTCCTGTCAATGTTGCTGGTGGCACCATCATCATGTTGTTAAGTCATATTGTTTGTTTTAGCTGATTATAATGGTTTTTTAACGAAGTTTATCTTTTTTGGTTGTTGTTTTTGTTCATTGTGTATGAGGTGAAAATTTTATTTCTTTAAATATTTAAGAAAATAAAATAAGACAATCAATTTTTTATATTTTTGTTTGGAAAGTTGCTAAAAAGCCTTAAACTACTTTATAACATACAATAGAAACATAATCTTTGAAACATCCTTAAAAGTACATACATATACACTATATTTTTTAAGTGTATATGTTGCAAATCGGAAATGTGAGAAAAGTGAACAAGTCACCTTACTATTCAAATATAAGAAAAACGTGTTTAGTGTAATTGAAATTAACCCTTTTTCTAACAATTGATCAGCAATATCGCTGTGGAATTAACTCAATTAAAAGCCCTTCAAAATAATCTCAAATGTAAATGGATTAACAAAACTGTCGAGCTACTTTGTCCGTGTTTTCGTTGTTATTCAAATTGTATTTCTCTTTAAAAATTTCATTTAAATTCCTCAGTGTTTAAATTTCATTTAAATTTCTCAGTGTTTCTGTTACATAATTTATAAAATTGTTTTAATGCCGCAACTAATGTTTTATTGACTTTAACACGTTTATTTGTTTTTTAATCAAATCTGCACTTAACAATTTTTGCCACATACTGTTGGCATATCAAAGAAACACCCAACAACAATATAAAAACCACAGCAACAATTATAGATGTAACAACAAACGAACTGTACAACGTAAACTCTAAAATCGTACTTCTTTTATATGTATGACTCTTTTCCGCTTTGTTGTCAAACTTCCATTTATAATATGGCGGCGTTTTTTACAGTCTTTTTTCCGAGTTTTTGTTCATGATATTTCTATTGTATTTTATTTCTATTTTGTTGTTATATTGTATATATTTGGTTGCAAGGACATTTTTTCTTTTATATTTGTCATTCATTCATTGTGTTACTCCTTGTTAAAACGCTGAATTGAAGTTTTTTTGTTTTTTTACGTTTATTGTAGATTTGATTTGTTTGAGAAATCAGTCTATACAGACTGGTTGGTAGTAGCTGCTTGATTTAGTAGCAGTAATATTGGTAAAAAATACTAGTATTAGTAGTTACTGCAGTTACAAAATTTGTCAATTCATTATTGTCTATTTTTAAGTTGTTTTTTTTTCTGTTGTAAGTTTGTATTTATTTCGCTAGTTTTTTTTATATTGTTACTGAAGGCGTTGTTTACCATTTTCTGTTTAATGTTTTATGCAACTTTATTTTGTTTATCCAATTTTTACTTGCATTTGTTGAACGCACACAGTTTTTGTACTTTTTTAGTCTGTTTAAGAAATTGTTCTTTTAGTTCTTTTTCTTTTATTTATTGCAGTGTTTCTTATTTAGCTCTTTGATTGTGGTCAAAATTAATTTATGACCAAATGGTATTGGACAATTAGGGTAATAAATTCATTTGACTATACATATTTTATAGTTTCTTGCAAAGAATAAATAAGAAGTGAAACTGTTGTCAAAAAGTACCTAAGTCTACTGTCAGTCGGTACCTAACTCTAAGAATGTATTAGTAGAATTCTCAAGCCAACATAGTTGCAAAAAATCGGATTTAAAAATTAAAAAAAAATTATTTCATTTGAATTTATATTTTAGTAGATTTCTTTAAATATTTTGCAACATAATTTATCTATAAACATTATATATGAACGTATCTTTGCTTTTTAATCTGCAATATTGAAATAATAATTCAGTTAGTTGAAATATTTTTTTCTTGTACCATACGAAAATTTACAACATTGTTCTTTTTTCGTTTTAATTTCAACAACAAAAATTAAATGTCAAAAAAATAAAAAATATATTTTTCGTTTGTAAAAAATTAAATCTTTTCGGGCTATTAAATATATTTAAAGTGTGCAAAAAAATAATAAAATATAACGTTAAGTGATAAAAAATATTTTCAAGTTCTATAAGCCACGAATTTTCGCGACAAAGTTTTGAAGTTTGGAAAGACAGTAAGTTTCTTACATATGTGTTGGAGTTACACAGAACTCGTATGTGAGGAGAGCGTAACGTTGTTGTTGTAAAAAAATGACAGCGTTTCACTTCTTAGTGTTCAGTGCAAAGAATAAATAAGAAATGAAACTGTTGTCAAAAGTACCTAAGTCTACTGTCATCCGGTACCTAACTCTAAGAATGTATTAGTAGAATTCTCAAGTTGGCATAGTTGCAAAAAATAGTATTGAAAAATATTGAAAAAAAAATTATTACATTTCAATTTATACTTTGAAAGGTTTCTTATGATATTTTGCACATATTTTATCTATAAACATTTTATAAACACGTCTATTTGTTTTTTAATCTATAATATTGAAAAATAAATTATTTATTTGAAATATCTTTTTCGTTTACCATACGAAAATTTACAACATTGTTTTTTTAGTTTTAATTTCAAACAACAAAAAATTCAATGTCAAAAAACAAAAAATATTTTTTTTTCGTTTGTAAAAAATATATTATTTTCGGGCTATTAAATGTGTTTAAATTGTGCAAAAAAATATAAAATATAATGTTAAGTGATCAACAATATTTCAAAGTGCTATTATCCTCAAATTTTCGCGAAAAAGTTTAGAAGTTTTGGGAGAGAGAATACAATTTTTACGTATGTGTTGGATTTACACAGCACTCGTCTGTGAGAAGAGCGTAATGTTATTGTTGTAAAAAAATGACAGCGTTTCACTTCTTGTTTATTCTTTGGTTCAGTGGTTTCTTGTTTCTTTATTATTATTTTTTTTTTTAGTTCTAACTTTTAAAGACAATGAAAAAAGTAACAAATTGGAAAAAAGAAATTGAAAAATTTTCTTTATTTGTTAGCAAGATTGTTTTTTTTTTTAATGGACTGAGAGAAGGGAAAATATTTTTAAAAATTAATATAACAATTTTTTGTATCAAAATATAAATGAAACAAAAATGTATAAATTATAATTAATACATATATATTTGAATAAATTTATGTCTAAATTTCTATATTAAAGTACATTACAAGAAGTAAAGATTGAAAAATGAACACACTAATATGCAAAAATATATATCAGTAAGTTAACCTTTTTGCCTTTTTATGTTAATTGTTGTTGAAAATAAAATTGGGAAATACATCTGTTAAACAAATTAAATTCCCTTTTTGTAATACTTAAAATTAAGCTTTGTGAAAACATCTAATATTTCCCTGAATTCCTGTGTTAAACGTCATAAAGTGATTACAACTCACTTACAAGTCATACTCCCGGTGTGTTTATTTCATTATTATACAATTTCGTTTCTTTACTTTTGCAATCCACAAAAACCAAGATACAATCTTAATAACAATAATGTTGATTTCAGGTTTATTTATTTATTTTGTACAATTTTTTTTTCTTCCAAAGAAAAAAATATATCATATAAAAAATCATTTTATTACATGCACAGTTTGTCGCAATTTTTATGAATGTTTTATAGAAATATAAAACCTGCAATGTAAATTTACCACACGCGTACTTATACTTATACAATTACAAAAAAAAACACACATAAACATAAATATACAAAAAATTTGTTTATTTCTTGTGGCAAGAACAAAATACATCATAAAGAAAATAAACACTGAAGTTATTAAAGCAGGTACCTATGTATGTGCTAAGCCTACTTTAAGGGGAAAATGTGCTAAGTCTACTTTTTATACGAATTTGACTCAATTGGATCCAAAAGGTATTAATGCTTTTTCTTGCTCTTTATTAAGAATTTCAACTAGAGGATATGTGACTAATTTCGAAGAAAATATTTTACTCTAAATTCTTAAAATTAATTCTTTCAAATTGAGACACAAAAAAAAACATTATTTAGATTTTGCTAAATTTATTGCCTAAAATAACTTCAAACTATACAGGATATAGTTTCATTAAAAAGTTTAACAAATTTATTTTTTTTTTCTAAAAACATACGTACAAATGTTGTAAACCGCTTTGACTGAAGTTTTTTAGTATTGCATTTTTATATCTGTCAAAGTAAGTGTTTAAAGTTTGAATAAATAAATAAAATTATTTTGGGTGCATTCTCCTGATTTTAGAAGGTGTTACAAATAATTGAGAATGTCAACACGCCATATAAAATTTAACTAATACTCTAATAAATTTATGTATATATGTACATACATATACAAGCATATTTATATAATTTGAGCATACCCTGCAGTTTTAATATACATTGCTTTCAAGACGTTTATAAACCAATAAATAGACGAAATTTATGCAGTCAAGGCAAAGCATTTAGATTGAAATATTGATGAACATATTAGGTTAAAATCATTGACATGTTTTACTATTTCCACTTTTTGGTTTAAAAATTGTATTTACACTTTTATAGTAACATTTATCACTGGGTCCACACAACGTCACAAGTACACACACATTAAAATAAAAACATTTAGATTAGTAAACATCCACACAACTTGTTATAACACCTTTTAAAGTATATTTTTTATGATTTTATTTTTGTTACTTTTGAGTTTTATTTTTTCGTAATAATTTATGAAAACGTTTTTACAACTAAACCAGAAAAAAGCTTTTGTTAAGAATTAAATGAAATTGTCTTTAAAGAAAATAAAAAAAAATAACAAAAAATATACAAACATACATACATATGTATATGTTTTTATACTACCTGTTTAGCATAATAAACGGTTATGAACCATTTTTTATTTTTTACTCTTGAAAAGCGTAAAAAACATTTATTTAATTTTTTATTCATTTTATACTTCTACTTACCTTTTTTCAGAACTTATAACGCAGAGTATCTAAGGAATAGCATCTTAGAGAGAATTAAATCATTACTCGATGTTTTTATATTGAAATTTTTAACATGTTTAAGATTGTAATTTCTTAAAATCATTGTAAAGCCTTTATTTGTCGAAATTTACCTGGAAATGATTGTTGTCTTTAAAGACCTGGTGTAAATGTTTCTGTACATTTTTAAATGTAATACTACAACTTTATTATATGTTTTTTTTTGGTTAAAAATATGTATGCAAAAAAGCTTTTTTAATTAAATTACAATGCCAACAGCTAAATACAAAAACACTTTTACATACACACATACAACTGTAATATTTAAAATTAAAAGCAAAAAATGCACATACATAACTACTTTATATTTTCAAGTAATGGTGCAAGTAGTGCTGCCCAGCAGTTTTGTAAGAAGTCAGTGTATTTTATTTAACACCTACATATTATGTATATATGTATGTGTAATTTTAGTAATGGAGAGAGGTATTAAATTGTAATTTTAACATCTTTGAGTAAAGTAGTGATGAACGAATTGTTACTTAAGAGAAGAATTTTTA